>NW_005054434.1:25072-71932 GCF_000277835.1 Geospiza fortis | reverse complement strand
AAGGGGAAATATAGCTCAGGATAGTTAATATTTGGGTTTTGTGAGGGCAAATGGGAATGAAAGATGAAAACTGGGGTGGACCCTGAGTCCTATGTTTATCCAGCAACATGTAATTCTGTGTTACCAGAGGAGCTGAAGGAACCAGGAGGCAAGGCAGGCTGCACGACCTTCCTGCTGCTTCTCTGAGCCCTGAAACCGCAGCAGAACCTTTCAGAAGGGACATCCCCAGGAGCTGGTGCCCAGCTGTGTGTCTGTGCATCCATGGGGCTCTGGGGAGCACACCTCCAAACCTGTGCTCTGCTTGATAGAATAAATTGCTTTCTTTAAGCCCCAGTGCCACTGGCCCCTCCAAATGAGTGGTTTTTCCTCTTTCTCCCGCTCCTGTACTAAAATCTCATCCCACAGTGTCTCCGTGGAAGATGAGCTACCTCCCTTTGGAGCCTCCAAATGAGTGGTTTTTCCTCTTTCCTGTGTCCTTCTCCCGCTCCTGTACTAAAATCTCTCCCATCCCACAGTGTCTCTGTGGAAGATGAGCTACCTCCCCTTGGAACAAAAGTAGATCTTTGCTGGCAGGACTCCTGCTGTGCCTTTTGATGCCTGTAAAGGGACAAAGCCCTCAGCAGGAGATTTTGGCTCCTGCATCCATCCCTAGCTGTGCCAGCAGGTGTATTAGCAGGTCTGTTCGGTCCAGGGTTTCACTGTGTGTATGTAATGTTCAATTTCCTAATTAAAGTGCCCCTTTCTGTTAGAAAGAAAGGGAGAGGGGTTCCACCCTGCTTCAGACTGGAATACCTGGAGATGCCATGCAGGGACTGCTCAGTTTAAACAACAGTTTTTGCTCTGGGCACAGCTGTGATTCCTGACCCAAAGAGTCCTGGGTACCTGTGGGCATCATCCCTGCTCACACTGACATTCCCCTGCGTGTGCAGCTCCTGTTCCATCCCCTGTGCTGGCTTATATTGCAGCTGTACCTCAGTGCTCACACAGCAGCTCACTAACAGCTTTGCTCTCTGTCCTCGGGGAAGACTCCAAATTGAATTTGTAGCACTGACAGCCCTGGTTTAAGATAAACCAGTGGGGATTTGACGACTGCTCTTTGCCCATGCATTTCCAGCTAATAAGGGTTTTGTCACTGTGGCTGCCCTCAGCTTTGCAAGCTGCAGCTCCACAGTCCTCCTGGTGGGAGGGGGAGGTGTTATCCCACACGCTCCTGATGCACCACTTGGAATTGGGAAACTAATGGCAGTCCCTGTATTCCCCGCACAGGAAAAGGGCGGGATGCTGGCCCCCAGCTCCTCTGTGACCCCAGAGCGGGGCTGGCAAACCTCAGGAGCCACAGGAAGCCCCCAGAACCTGAGGAAATTCAACGGCCAGGACTTCAGAGAGCTGAGAGCCTCGTGCCTGAGCCAAGGGCTGCTCTTTGAGGATGCCACCTTCCCTGCCCACGTCAGCTCCATCGGTGCCAGCCTGCTCCCGGAGGAGAAGCTCTGGCAGATCCAATGGAAGAGGCCCACGGTGAGTTCCAGAGCTGGGGAGCTTGGTGGCACTGCTGCTCCATGGGACCACTGGTGGCCAGTGGATAAAGGCCGGCACGCTGGGGTGAACAATTTTAAAATTTTAAAAGTTTAATAGTAACAAAATGGCTATAAAAATAGTAATACAAATTAGAGCGATAAGAATTTGGACAATCAGAGTTAGGACAATAAAAAAGGAAAGAATTACAAACGTTTGGATGCTTTCCTCTTGAAAGCATGGGTCACTAACAAAGGATTAACCCTTAAAAGCAATAGCCTGTTGCATATTCAAATATCTCATATATGATTCAAAAGTTCTTTCAAACAAAGGGTGTTTTCTGGTTATTGTCAGCTTGCCCCCCTCATCTTGTAAATCAGTCATCTCAGTCCCCACCACGTTTGGTTCTTGCTGATAAGGAGGCAATAATTCTTCTCTTGAAAATTTTGTATCTTGTTGCTGTTATCTCTGTACAAAGAATTTCTTGAACTAGTTAGAAAAAGTATCTTACATAGCACAGTTTCTATTTTAATATTATGTTATAGCCTAAAACTATATTTAACACCCTACAGAAAAGGATTAATACATTATAACTTTCTAACATAACACATATAATATTCATTTCAATATTTGTGAAAAGCCAATCACATAATAGGCATTTTTCACACTGGGGTGGGAGGTCTGTGTTGAGCAGGAAAGTAAACCTCAAGGAGAACACTGGAAGCAGAGTTGTAAGGAGGGATCCTTGCTGTGGGATGTGTGGAGGAAAGATAACCTGTGAGAAACGATTGCTCACTTTAGAAAGTTTTAAAAGTTTCTTGAACGTTAACAAAAATTACAACAAAAGGAATAAATAAGGAAAGAGTACAGCGCTGGGAGCCCCCATGACTATCAGCCACAAAATGGATGCTTTGCCTTTTATATCTTTAGCCCCTCCCAAATTTTTGTCAATTCCTTCTCTGCTGTCCATTGGTGGAGATTACTTTCTTATATCTTGGTTGGAGGTCAGATTTTGGTAATAAGCTGGTCCTCTCTACTGAGGCTATTAAAAGGGGGAGGGGAAAGAGCACTATGGAGGGACATATCGCAGTAGCATCACTCTGCATTTTAACATCTGCATAATATCCATCTCTGTGAGAGCCAACTGTTGCATTACTCACCTATAACACAGCCTCTGCAACATTAGTGATTCCATTAGGTACATTCTTGTAGGAAGGTTGCTTCCACCTGTGAGCCTGACCAGAACTGCTGTTCCCACTTTGATCTGCTTCTAGAGGACTTTGTGCAAGCCTGAAAAGTTGTTAAATTCTGTTGAAGATCTCTGATCTCTGTAATCCAGGCGGCTGACTCAGCAATGCCTATTTTAAAGTAACTGGGGCAAGGCAGGAGATGAAGTTTGTGTGCTGATTCCCAGTTGCCATTTAGTAGGCAGTTATCATCTGGCATATGGAAGTTTAGAACGGGAGGTAGGAATCACATGCTCAGCTCTTTTATCCTAGGACCTAATTTAGGAGATCTTCCCGTGGTCCAACTGCTCTGTAGAGCACTGACTGCTGTGTGCCATTTGCTGCTGGTGCAGCTCCTGGATGAACCACGTGCTGCCCCTTTTTCTGGGTTTTGCCAATAGTATCTGAGGCCTTTGGCTTCCCTGGGCTGGGACAATGCCTCAGGGTATAGGGACAGTGACTGTGAGACTGTAAAGAGGCAGCATGGAACAACAGGAAAATATTTATTTGCATGGCAGATGGGTTAGGGCAGTGAGGGTGTGCTGCTGGAGCTTGGCAGCGCGGTGGCCTTGGCACAGCAGCAGCAGAGGATGCAGCCAGCGTGGATGTTGGAACTCATGGATCCCAGAAGGGAAGCAGAGCAGCCAGGACAGCCTGCAGAGCTGCTAAATGTGGATGCCCACATGGAAAGGCGGGAAACACAGCCCATGGTAGGTGTGGAGTTGCTGGGTGCAGATATTTGGATATTTGGGTGTCTTCTGTGGAGGTGCCATGAAGAGATCATTGTCTTCTGCAGAAGCTGCTCCCACCACAGGCTGAATTTCTGGGCTTCTCCTTGGGCAGTTTTCCTTCAAAGTCTGTGTCTGGTGAGAGTGCAGCTGGTGCTGAGTTTTTTACACCAGCACTCTGCCTATGGGCTCACAGCAGGTGGGAATGTTGGTTGTATTAGGAAAGTAACTAAAAATGCAAAGGAGAAGAGTTAGTTGCCTCTGTTTCCAGTCTGAGAGAGAAAAACCAGGATAACTAAGCATTAGACTCACAAAAGACAAACACAGATATTAGAAAGGACTCTCCAGGGGCATTTTAAAGATGAATAAACTGGAATAAAATGTTATGATACAGTTCTCTTAAGTCTAACACCCCAGTGCTTTTGCAGCAGAGAAGTGTAGGACTACAAAAGCATACAAAGTGACTTAGAAACCCAAATACCACTGATTTTGAGGCACTGTGCTGTGGGATGAACATCTATCCCACTCTAATATCCTGAGAGTTATTTCATGTGCAAAGGGACTGATGTTCCTTGCCAAAAGCAGAATCTGCTGCTGCTAGTGCTTGAAGTTTGTCAGGTGAGGCAGGTATTGGAGAATTCCCTTCTATTTTGCTGAATCCATGGATACTAAGGTTGTGAATAAAAGTTTTTGTGCAATTGGTTTCAAAAATTTACATATGTCCTCTCCATCCCCGCACTTCCCTTCTGAAGAATTTTTTTACAGCAGCCAACAATTTTCCAGGGTGTTTTTTTTTCAGGAAGGAGCAGGATCAAAATCCTTGGCTTTGCCAGAGCTCTCCTTCAAAAAATTAAACCATATGGCCCAGGGTTTGTGACATGGACATTGAAAAGCCTTTTGTTCTTTTATAGAGGCTAAAGCAGCATCACCAGCTGCCCTTCTATGCCAAGGGACAAAAATTGAGACTGCCGACTCAATTGGGTCATCTGGAACAGACAGTCAGGATTCCAGGGCTGAAGAAGACCCCCCTTTTTTTTTTCCCCTCAAAAATTTTGGCCAAAATTTTCACCTGCAGATGTCTCCCAACCATGCAGGCTTCACCTTGCCAGACAAGATGCAAGATAAAGGGCTGAGGAGAGCAACCAGAAATTCTCAAATGTCACCACAGCAGCCATGCTGTGTCATGGTGACATCAGAGTGTGGCCTCCCTTTCCTGACAGAATGAAGCAGGGGTAGAAGATGTTGCTGGATTGCAGTGTTTCCTTTCCATTTGTAGAGCTGCAGATGTTTTGAGTGAAGGGTCAGGAGGCAAATGAAGCTGTGCTTGCATTTCATAAGTCCTGAAATGTTACCAGCTGGGGGCTGTGTACAAATCATGGATGGGACAGGACTGCTGGGAACGTGCTTTGAGCTGTTTTGTTTTCCAGCATCAGTCTCATTACATGGTTATGACAATGGGAAGATGCCAGCAGCTCACATCCCAGGCAGCAGACACAGAACTTAATGTTCCAACTTACTTTATAAGTTTTTTGACCAATCACACAAAGCAAAAGCAAATTGACAGTAGTTCCATCTAATCACTATAAGCACATGTACCTTTGGTTAAAACATTGCTTGCTTATTTTGAATACAATACCTGCTTGTAAGCCTTAAAACACAATGCACAGAGCTCCATTATTAAGCTTCAAACTTCCTAATATCTTGCTAGATAAACGTTTCTGTTGCTTAGAGAGTTATTCTAGACAAGCGTTAATACACAGATCATTGTTCTATTTGTCCTTACTTTTCTGTAGTTTAAATAATTTTTCTGCTGACCTATCTCATGGCTGCTGCTTAGCTCTAATCACAGTTCTCCTGCCTCTAGAGCCTGCCTTTAGCAGCTTTCCCAAAAACCTCTAATTTTGTAGATTCCCACACTGAAAGGCCGATGCTGTGTCCAGCTGGCTCTGGGAGTTGGTCCCCCAGGAGGAGTAGGGAGGTATCAGGAAATATCAGGTTGGGCACCTTTCACCCATGCAGAAATGTTTGTACAATCTTTGTTCCTAGGCCATTGCAGTGCCAACTCTAAGGATATGTGATCCCAGGTGTTTAAGCTACCTAAACAACTCAGCCAAGAGATACCTGTAATTTCCCCAAGAGAGACTGTTTCCCACCTGAATATCCCAGAGACTCAGTGCAGTTGTATCCTGCTGACAAATCATGGCCAATTTAACCTAAATCTGTATTTTTCTCAGCCTCCACCATTAGCTCCCTCTGACATTAAAATAAATTTGTCTGGAATTTTACCTGTGACTGGCATCTCGGTCCTAATAATCTCTTAGCCTCCATTTACTGTCGTGCAGTATCTGGTTATTTAAGTGGTAGATAGCAATTATAACTGCTGTCTTTGTTCCAGATCCAACTGAGCAGTTGAGCAACATGCTGCTTCTATTTTACCTTGTACATTGTCAAGAGAATTGCCAATTATGCTCAGAGTTTGGAGTCTTCATATCTGGGGGTAATGTATAAAGTGGAGAGAAAACAGCTTGGTTTCAGATAGTGACAGTCAGAAACAACTTTTTGACTTGTAAACTCCTCTTGTTTAATATGTGCCTGAAAAGGGAGGGAAGGTGGATCAGGAGCACCAAGATGACCTTTGAAATGTCACTTTTCCCAGCTCTGCAATAGTTACAGTTTCCCATCAGATGGGGACTGCTTCAGGCTGTGTTTGCATCCCCAGGCCCACAACCTATGCCCATTGAAATGTGAAATCTGTAACAGAGGCTTTGCATGTGGTATTTCAAGCATTACTGGAGGTCAGGCTGAAGGGAGCAAATACAGCAGGACCTCACAATTAACTATTCCTTTGGCTCACCAACAGTTTTGAGAAATGGAAAAGAAGTTCTGTTTTAGACTGAATATAGTATTTTCTACAGCTAGGCTTTTCTAAAGATCAATCAAAGGGAAATTTTCCGTGAAGAATTATGTCAGATTTTAAAAACTGACATGCTCCTTTTAAAATGTTCAGAACAATTCTTTTTCATTGTTTGCTGCTTTTCCTTCACACAAGCTATTGATTGGAACCGAGGAAGCCATGGAATGATTAACTGTTGCAGAATATGCATTTTTATTCAATTAATGTTCAGGCTAAAGACTTCTCTCTGTCCTGATCATAGTGCATCATACTGAGCAGATGCAAAAAGATGGAGGATGGTCCAGATGATGTGAATTGTGGTGGTGCTAAATGTGGAATGCTTTGCTTCTGCTGACATTGGTTATATTTTCAGGTATGATACGTGTGAGGGGAGAGAGATAACCACCTGTGCAGCAGTGCCTTGGCCCTGCACCAGGGCTCAGTATGGTGCCCATTGCAAAATGTGAAGGATAGTCCATGATCTCAGTGCTTATTTGCTTTAAAAGAAGGCTGAAATGGGCACAGGGTGAAGTGGCTGAAGGCTTTTCTGAAGGGTCTTCAAGGTTGCAGACTACTGCTCCTGCCCTGCTCGCCCTTGGTCTCTTGGGGACCCTGTAGCTCCCTCGTGGAATGAGGGGATGCTGGGCAGGAGCTGGCATGAGAAGATCTGTCCTCTGATTAGCACAGACTGTTGTGTGTGGGGGCAGCTGGGAGAAAAGCTGCAAGGTGGCCAGTGGGAGTTTGAGGATCAGCATGGGAGGAATCCCTGAGTGCCTCTGGTGTGACTTGTGGGGATGTGCCTGGTGAAAGGACTGTCTGAAAGAGCATCAGGGCATGGACTCCTTGGGTGCTGGTCTCAGGTATCTGGGGTCAGGTTGATGCCTCAGGTCTAGCTTTTATATTTTTCAGGTTCTTTACTGCTTCAGTGTGTAGTTCTGAACTCCATATTAGGGGATAGTAAGCTCTCTTCACAGAGTAGGGAGGCAAAACAATTCCTTCTCTAGCTGGGGACCAGGGACAAATGATCCAGATCTCAGGCCCAAGAGCAGAAACAATGGCAGGATGAAGAGAGAAAAACAAGAAGGATGGGATTTCATAAGTTAAAGCTATAATTGGACAATTAACTTGAATGTGCAAATGGACCAGAACTTATAAAAGTGTGAGACCTCGTGACCGTCGTCCATTTTGTGCCATTTTGGGTTCATCTTGGCTGGGCTCTTGTGCTGCCCAAGGTGGATCCATTGAGGCCTTTCAAGAAATCCCTGCTTTATTCTTTAACTCTGTCTAGCCTTTGTTCTGGGTCAGCTTTCACAAGGCATCAAGGTGAAGAGAAAGGCAGTGTCCAAAAGATTCCTTGGATGGAAGGTGCAGAAAGAGGCAGTGTGAACTCAGGCTAGGGATTCACCTTGTTCTCATAGCAGAGCCCTGTGCTACTGCACTCAGCACCTAAAAAACATTGGAGAAAATTATACTCATTGAGCCAATGCTTGTTAGCTGGGAAAATGATCCATGGTTTGAATCAACCCCTTTGTAAAAGGGCTTGCTCATGTTTTTAATTCCCTTCCTCTGTCCCTTCCCAAAGAAAACATAACCAACTTTCAGGAGCAGACTATCTATTGTTATCCTGCATAGCTTTTGGTGATTATTTGTTCCCTGGCCTGTTCTTTATTTCCCAGAAATTTCCAAGAATTAGCATCAGCACTAAGGAATTTTGAATCCAGTAAGTGACTTTTAAAAATGGAGCCTTTAAAAATTTTTTTTGAAGTTAGCATCTTTCTGGATGGATAAACTGAGCTGGATTTCCTACTGGATCAGTCTGTAGCTGGAGGGGACTAAAAAACAGATTTTCATTCAGGCAAGAATTTAGACAACAATTTGAAGTTAACCCAAAAACTAGTCTCTAATAGAAGAGGGGGGAAATGAAGAAAAACTTGCCAAAAACAAAAAGAAGAGGAAAAAGAAATGAAAGTTGTTACACGAGAGGATTTAATGAGGGAAGTCAGGAATGCGTGGCAGCGAGGGACAGTGGTGTCCTGCAGGTCTGTCCCTTTGGGGCCAGCAGTCCCTGGCAGGAGCCAAAGCTGCTCACCAGCTGTTTGTGCTGGAGCTCACAGCTCCAGCCCTTCCCAGGGGCCTGGAGGCTCTTGGATGCTGTTCAGTGTTTCTCCGTGATGGAAATCAAAATCAATCCGCCCTGTTCCTCTGAGTGTGCGTGTGCAATCAGGGTGATTGCACAGGAGCAGCATCCCCAGGCTGCCGCTGCCTCAGCCCCTGCCTACTCAGCTGATTGCACCTGACCTCCACTTGGAGTTCACCACCGAGGGCTGGGGAAGTTGCAGGGCATCACCAGCCGTGACATCTGTCCTTCTGCAAGGTGGGAAATGTTTATTTGCGTAGTATATCCCAACTCCACTGATCTTTGGGGAGAGCTGGTTGTGATGGGGAGTTTGTGCATCCTGGGTGGGTTGGAAAGCAGCGCTGCTGTGATGGTTGCTCACTGCCCTGCCTCCCTTCCCAGGCTGGGGAGTCTCAGGCAGGATCGTGTGCCTGTGTTGGCTGGAGGGTAGTTGGTAACACCTTTTACTGTATGATCCCAGGGGGAGGTTCCAAGACCTCCAAGGAAACTCAAAGGCTCCAGGCACACAGGACTACTTCCCTTGTTCGCCTCCTTTGTCTTTGCCTCCTTTGTTCCAGCAGCGAGCCACACAAAGCAAACAGGTTTCAGGGTAAAACCCGAGCTGGTTTCTGTTTTTGTCTGGGTGTTGACACCAGTCCATCCTCCAGCAGGACTTAGCTGTGACGTTTTTGGGCTCCATGCCTGTGTGGAGTGTGGTGAGCTCATTCTTCCGATGCAAAAGAGAACTGGAGCAGAGCACGGCTGCTTTTATAAGCAACAAATGCATTTGTATTGAAATCAGGCAATTAAGAATTGAGCTATTCTGCTGTAAAGCAGGGAATTGAGTTCTGTCAGTGCAAGCAGACCCCTTGAGAGCAGTCTGGTTTTTCCTATTAATTTTGGCTTGCTCAGTTATCCGCTCCCTCTCCGATCTGCCGGAGACAAGTCATTGCATGTCAGATCTCTGGTGTGGCCCAGCACAGCTTCTATTGTGTGGGTTGGAAAAGGCCTTTAAATCATGGAGTTCAACCATTATCCAGCACTGCCAAGCCATCATGTCCCCCAGTACCACATCTACACGTCTTTTAAATACCTCCAGGGAGGTGGGTGTACCACCTCTGTGAGCAGCCTGTTCCAATGCCTGGCCACCCTTTGAGTAAATGAATTTTTCCTAATATCCAACAGAAACCTGCCCTAGCCATCTCCTCTTGTTCTGTCACTTGTCACCTGGGAGAAGAGACTCTGTAGCCTGGCCACCCCCTCCTTTCAGGCAGATGTGGAGCCTCCTTTTCTTCAGGCTAAAAAAACCCAGCTCCCTCATCTGCTTCCCATAAGCCTTGTGCTCCAGACCCTCCACTAACTTTGTCCTTTGTTCTGCCCTCCCTCCTTTTCCCCAGTGTCTTATTTCTGTGGAGGTTTCCTGTGGTTATGGGATGTATGGCAGTGGTGTGACTGACCCCTCCTCAGCCCAGGGAACTGTGGTGCACTGTTTATTTCTTAATCCACAGCAGCACTATTACAGGCACAGCAGTGCTGCTGAATTAACATTTGTGCAGCTGAGAACAGTTTGGCTTTCAATAAATAGCAGCCTTTTTATTTGTCATAATTTGTGTGTGTTGAACGGGGAGCACCATTACTCAGGATGGCAGGGATGTGCAAGGATGGTGGAGCTGCAGCAGGGGGGAGCAACACGAGTGTGGCTGAAGGGAAAGATCTGTGGCAGGAGCAGAAACAGGGCTGGGATTTTATTTTAGGGTTAAGGTGAACTGACCAGGATGTGGCTCTGCAAACAGCTCCAGCCTCTTAACCCTCAGTGGCCTCGTGCCTGCACTCAGGATCATGCTGGGCCAGTGGAGAAATGTGGGGGAAAGCGGCCAGCACCCAGCCAGAGCAGCCTGCAGCCAGGCTGGCTTGCACTGCCCAGGAAATCCCACCTCAGGCTTCCAGTTTTTCACAGAGCTGTTTGACCATGTCCTTTGCATGTCTGCGTGTGGTCTACATCTACACTACTCACCTCCAGCTCCTTCTGGGGACTTGTTCTTCCTGAAAATTTTCAAGCAATTATAAAAAGAGATTTAGAACTAAATGCATGTACAGGACACTTTCTTCCCACCTCTCAGATTAATTCTCTATCTTGCCCTTTAGATGAACAGTACTTCTGTGGTAAGACCATGCTCTAGAGGATGAACTGGCTTGAACTTGAATTTCTCTTTCTTTTTGAATACATAATGAAGTCTTCAGTGGTCCAGGGAAAGGCAGTGATGAGAGCTTTGTCCTGGGGGGATGAGTTCAGGCAGAGTGCTTGACTTGCAGCCCATATGGTTGCCTTCACTGCTGGGCTCATGGATACTCTGAGAAGAGACCACGTGCCTCCCTGAGCTCCCTCTTCTTCCCCCTTCCAGCCAAAACCGAAAAGTCTCGGTGAAAATGCCACAAAGCCTCATCACTTCTCGGTGAAACAGGGCACTGCTTCAAGACAGACATATAGTTAAAGCTGTGGTTCCTCTCTTTGTCATGCAATTTGAGCAGTAGGAAATAGTGAGGCTTGCACATTTGGTGTAGTGGTAACTATGTGTTTAGCTGTGTTTTGCAATAATGGACGATGTGGTGTTTTATGACTGCTGTGTGCTTGCCTTTGAAGGAGGAGGAGCTAATTGGAGACTTCCTTTCCTCCCAGTTGAAAAGGTGCAGATTTCCAGAGCGCTTCCATCACCATTATGTCCTCTCTGTGCTCTGTCAGGAGCCCTCCGTGGGTCCAGAGAGCTGCTGAGCAGCCCCTTCCCCTGGCTGGTGGAAACAGCACACTCTGTGTGGTGCCTCAGTGATTGCCCTGGAGCCTGTGGGGAATGAAAACTCCTGGAAGCAGAGCTCCATGTGCTGTGGGAAACACAGCAATGGAGAGTTCCCTCTGCCAGCCACAGAGATGTCTGTGTGCACAGTCTGACTTCAGATCATGTCTTTTCTGGTTTTAGACTAAATTGCCAGTTTCTCTCAGCAAGGAAGCTGCTTAATGACTCAGCTCATCCCCGTTTGCTCACAGGGGAGTCCAACACCTTGGTGGGCAATAGAATATTTGGTGAGGCATTTAATGGGCTGCCTTTTGAGCCAGTCCCCACAGCAGGCTAGCAGGATCCACAGAGCACTTCTGAGCTTTAGCATCCTGGCATGGAGCACAGCATCAGCCCTTTCCTTGGGGGTCCCATAAAGACACAGCTGCCTTCCCATCAGTTTCAAGCTCATGCTCCTGGATGGTGCTTACCCCTGTGGCAGCTATGCACTGGAGCCCAGCCACCCTACTTCTGGCAAGTCAGACTTCAAAGCCCTCAGAAATGATGGGGGAAACAAAAAATAGCCATTCTTTTATGCTGCTGGCTTTCTGGGATGACTACTAGCAAGTCAGCCACGCGCAAAAGCAAGTTCAAAGCCTTGCCATGCAGTTTAAACTTTCCTGCTTGTGGAAAGTTTTGAGTTCACCCAGGTGGGAAATGGAGGTAGGGAGAAGATAAGGCTGGGATGGATGTAGAGCAGGATGGAGAAGGGCTCAGTGCTGCTTCTTCCTTGAACAATGAGCAACCACTGCTGCTGGTGGCCACATGTCTTAGGCCTGCTCCCATGCCACGGGTAAATCTCTTGCTGCAAATCCCCTAAGTCCTGGGATGGCTGGGGATGGCTGTAGGAAAGCGTCTCTCCAGGAATTTGCCTGCTGAGGCTGCTTTCCCCCATGTCAGCAGTGCTCTGGGAGCTTGGTGTGCCCACCAGCCTGGAGCAGTGACGTTGCATTGCATCTTTTCCTGACAGGGAAACGTTTTAGAGGGGTTTGATCACTGTGGAGCCATTTCAGAAAGCTGACAGATTTGCTAATGCTGAGCTCACACAACTAAGTCATGAGTCACATTGTGAGCTGGTCTTATTTTTGTGCAGCATGTCAGAGCAGCTGGGGAGAAGGAATGCCAGGGCCTGTTCAGGGAAGGGCTGCTGTATTTTTATATTTATTTTCTTTTCACCGGGACTTTTTTTCCTTCCTTTTATCTCTTTGTTTTCTTACACGTGTGATGACTTGCCTATTTCAGGCTGATTGCTCTTTCAAAGCAGAGCCTTACCACGGTGGAGAGTGCCAAGGGTTCTTCACGGGGGATGGTGAGGCTGCTCCTTCCTGAGCACTCAGATATCCCAGGACAACAGCAGACACAGCTGGGAGAATGGTTCACATTTCTGTGTGCAAAGCCAAGCTCTGAAGTGCTTCCCCCTTCACTGCCCAAGCAAGACTCTCAAGGAAAATTCTCCCCGAATCAAAAATGTCAGCCAGGCCTGTGGGATTTTGCAGACAGAGATTAAGCTCTCTTTCTATATCTCCCTCACCAGAGTGAAGAAAAGCAGCCCAGGCTGACCTGTATTAGACCTGAATGGAAACACAAAAGGCTTAGAGTGTAAAATGCTCCCAGACCCACTGCTGAGCTGAAGTATAGACCCTGTTCCTCTTTGCTTGGAGACCTGTGTGTCTCTGCCCTGCTGTGCCCCAGGAAGCTGCCTGATTTCACTGCCAAGCTCAGAGCTCTCTCTGAAAGGTGTCAGCAGCATTAGAGAAACCCAAATGAAAACTCAGAGAGCACCCACCCCCAAGTCCCCATCCCTAGGAGTATCTGAGCAGGTTAAAGAAGAGATGACTATCTCCTCTGGTTTTGTTGGGGGCAGGCAGCAAAACATCAGGGCTCAAGAAAAGCAGTTTTCAGACCTGGAAAAGGTAGGCAAGGTCTTCAAAGGGCAGGAACACACTGCTGGCAAAGGCTGGGTACTCACACTGTTCTTTGCATTTTCTTTCCTCCAGGAACTTCAGAGAAATCCTCATTTGATCACGGATGGAGTTAGCAGATTTGACATCATGCAAGGAGAAATAGGTAAGGTGATATTCTTGATTTGGAGGAGATCTGCACAAAGCAATAACCTGTGACTGCTTTGCCATGTTCCAAGTGCTCAGTGGGAAGATGTGGACCATGGTAGCTGCAATAAACAATCAGTGCAGGTCAATCTAGACTGGCACAAGTCCACACACCACTGATTGCAGATATTTAACAGGATTCCCAAATGCAGCAGCTCAAATCTTTGTCACTTTTGTCTGGCATCTGCCTTCTGTCAGTCTAAGGCCAAGCTTAGAAATGGAGATCCAGCTGAGATCAGGCAGATGCTTCAGGAAGAAGGGTCAAACACAGTTGAGTGTGAGTAGATAACCAGGCACAGCTCTGACTTCTGTAGGGCTGAATTCTCTTCCCTTCCTAATGTCTTCATTTGACTGCCAGTGCTTTCTTCCTGTGGATATTGCTGTTCAACTCCTGCCATAATTACCCAGTATCATAGTAGGTATCTGCACCCTGTGTCAGTTCCATCTTGTGCTCCTTGACCACGTTTGTCTTTGGGAGCAGCTCTGCTCCCATGTAGTAAAAAAAGCTTTCCCATTTCTCACTCCACTGAGAAGTTTGAAGGTTTCCTAAAGAGTGTTCTGTGTGGCATTCACATTCTCTGAAAAAATCCCTTTGCCCAGAGTTTTTCTCCTGGGAAGCTGAGAGGCCTCAGAGAAAAGGAAAACAATTCTTATCTCATTTGCTTCTCCTGTGTTGTGCTCACATGTAGAATGTGTTTGGAGATTGTTTACCCACAGGTGATTGTTTCATTGGATTCTGCTGGGAGTTGTTTTCACTCTTTGGCCAACTGGGGCCAAGCTGTGTTGGGACTCTGGAAAGAGTCACGAGTTTTCATTATTATCTTTTTAGCATTTAGTAAGTGTCTTTTCTGTATTCTTTAGTTTAGTGTAGTATTCTTTAATAGAATATAGTATTATAAAGTAATAAATTAGCCTTCTGAGAACATGGAGTCAGATGCATCATTCCTGCCTTTGTTGGGGCATTTCCCAACAAATACAATAGTTCTGGACTGGAAGTCTCAACATGACTGCAAAAGACAGGAGCAGCCTGAAAGTAGAAAAGGGTGGCTGGTGACAGCAGGGTTCCCAGTGGACATTGCTGGTGAATCCTGGACTGTGCTTCAGCATTTTGGAGGGGGGAAAAGGAGACAGAAGGATGTTGGTTTCTTTTAGCAAAGTGGTTCTTAGATGTTGCAGGCCATTCCCTTTCTAAAGAGTCAGCTGTGATCCAGAACAGCAAGTGACTGACTGAATGCACTGGATTCTTCCCTCCCCTGAGGTGACTGCTGGATGCTGGCTGCCCTGGGCTCCCTGACACTGAGAAAACAATTTTTGGAAAATGTTTTGCCCAAGGACCAAGGATTCCAGGACGATTATGCTGGGATTTTCCATTTCCGGGTATGTATTCCCTGTGGTATTGGCTGGTTGGATTGCAAAGGGCTCCAGGCTGCCGCCCCACATCCCAACACCCTTGAATGCTTTGGTTCTTCAATGCTGACTCCCAGTTCGGAACTTTGCAGAAAATCCTGAATTTTTTTAATGATTCCTTGTGCTCCAGGTGGTGCAATTGCACTTCAGGGAATTTGATGCCCTTTTCTGAAAGTTATGACTGCAAAGGCAGCGGTACCAGCTGTTCAGGTAGATTTGTGTACATATGTGTTTTAGATGGTATTCTTGTGGCTGCTTTGATTTGGGCAGTCTGTTATGGCTGTCATCTCACCTGCACTACCTATCTGGGCTCATTTTCTGTTTCCCCACTTCACCTTGCCCTTTTAGCTTGTTGAAATGGCTGGAAATTACAAATCCTTGGAGACAGATCAGAGGAACAGGCTTTTGATATTTTGAAAAAGAGATTTGTTTCAGAGAGAGGAACAAGGCTTTTTAGCAAATCCCACTTTCTACCAACTCCTAAAATTGTCTGAATCTCCCAGGAGGGTGACTTGGGTAGCAACTGGCAGGCTCTGCTTGCTTGTGTCTGAGTCAAACAAATATCTGGTGGGATTAGAAGAGCTTGCAGCACCATTAAACTCCAGAAGCTAAACTGGATGTGGAGAAAATCTGGATAAACTCAGCCATTCCTCATCCCCCTTACTTCAGAAATCTCTTTTGTTTTATGCAGTTCAGCTCCAAACAGAGAGCTCTGGCAGTGGGATTTGTTTGACCTCCTAGGCTCTTGTGGAGCAGCACCAGGAGGATTATCTTGTGGACAGTCTAAATTTTGCTTTGCTCCTTAGAATACCAGATGTTTCTATCTTGGCCCATTTCCAGCATACACACTGCCACACTGTGTGAGATAAACCAGCTGAAGGGACACCAGTCTGCTTAAAACACATTAAAAGGATGCAAGCTAGATTGTCTTTCATGGGAGCTTTGAAAAGATTAGTTAGGCGCAATCCTTAAATCTTAAGCAGTATAAATACCTTACAGTATTTGAAAATGTTTTCCCTGTCATCTCATCTGCAAATCAATGCAACTGTTTCTGGCTTTCCTTGAGCAATAAACCCCTGAGAAAGCTCCTCTGAATGGAAATGCTTCTCTGCAATGCCTTTCAATTATTCCATCAAAGATATTTTACTGCCATCCACAGGCTAAGCAACCAGTCCTCAGTTCAGTGAGGAATCACAAACAAGGCATATCATATGCTAATAGAATAATTTCAGCTTATAACTTTTTTCCCCACCATTTTGGAAGTGGAGCATGTTGCCTCTCAGGAGTACAAGGGGCTGCTCCAGTGTTCAGCTGCAAGAGTCAAGGGTGTTCAGCACTTCATCAGCTGTAGTTAAGATGGGCAATGTTTTTATCTAGGGAATAATTCCAGCGATGTTATTTCCCCAGGGATTAATTTAGTCCCATGTTTGTACAGGAATCCCTTTCTCTGCCACAGAAGCTGTGGTGCCAGTGAGGCAGAGTGTGTCACTCTTTGTGACAATGAGGACAGCACCTCAGCTTGGGAAAAAGCCACAAGTGTTCTGCAGGGGACTACAGGGGGTTGTTGCACAGCACATCAGCTCACAGCTGGAGGGATCTGCCCTGGGTGTTAATGTCCCTGCTCGCAGGAAGAAACCGATGAAATCTTTAAAGACCAAAAATGGTCAAGACTTCATTTTCAGGAAACAGCCAAAAAGTGCTTTTTAACACTATACAAAAGGTTGATGTTAGTTGATAGACATGTGATTTTCTCCTTACTCGATTTCAGAACTGGATTTTTCTAAGATCCCTGTCCAGGAAGGAAAAAAGGAGGCAAAATAACCACACAGCATTCCCCCTTTGACCATCAGGACCCTAGATGTGTTATTGTCATCTTGCGACTGTCCATTTCTTTTTCCTTCTCTTAAGGAAAATAAAGTCCTGATTTAAAAGGCTTATTCTAAATGTGGAGGCGAAGAACTTCCCTCTTTGCATCCTGCCTAAATAGCAACTCTTGGTTTTATTTACTACCACATTCACAGCTGCAGTACTTAAATCCCATAAAGGGATATAAAGAAATTTCATTAAGCCAGACTCAAGCCACATCCTCTGAAAACAGGAGAATGGCTTCTCCTGCACCACTCTTGTACTTCCAGAGCACTCTAGGATTTCCCATGAGATTTCTTCTTCCCTCTGTGGCTTTTCCTGTCCTTGTGAGCTCAGATGAGACCACCACTTGAAGGTCTGTTGTGGCAGTCAGGACAAAGGAGCTGAAGGAAAACACAATGCTGCATTCAGACAGCCTCCAAGCTTGACCTCCCTACCAAACATGGCCAAGGAGCTTGACTTTTGGAAAAACATCCCTCAGTGGGTTTGGACTGCGTTAATTCCCACAGCAAGTCCTGCGTGTTCTCCTTGTTTACCTGTTGTGATTGCACATGGGGAGGCGTGGCTGGATGTCACACCTCTTCTCCACACAGACCTGCTCCTAGGTGTTGGCACACGGGCTCCTTGGGTGACTGAAAGGACATTTCCTTTTGGACATTCCTTTTGCCTGTCTCTCCTTCAGGCAGAGGACAGCCAGTGGAAGGCTTTTCCTCAAGCCAAAATCAAGCAGAAGCCCCAAATCTCTCCTGGAGCTCAAGGTAGAGGTTCCAACCCAATTTAGGGGTTCCAACTCAATTTAGGGGTTCCAAACCTCCTGCCACCACTAGTGCAGGAAGGGAGAGGCCTGGGTGAGGCAGAAATGTGAGTAGGATCAGACCTGCTTTCAGCTGAGCAGTCTGTAAGCTGCTTTGCTGCTGGGCAGATCTGGTCTGGTGCTTTTCTAGCAGAACAGCTCATTTTGGGGTTTTTCATTGACCAGAGCTGTTGAAATAAAATCATGCTAGACTAAATCTATTGCTGGCATACTTCCACTAGAGTCCTTAGCATTACTGCAAATAAGAGCTTGGCCTCTTATGATTTCGAATCATGCTAAGCTACATTAATCTGCTAATGACTCTGGAAATGGCTCCTTTAGTTCATCCCCGCAGATCTTTATTCCTGTCTTTTCCCTTGAAAAGTTTCATCAGCTGGAGAAACACCTGCTCTGTCCACATGCTGGAGAGACTGCCTGTGTCCTTCTCATCCATCAAGGAGATGGATAGCACCTCAAAACAGTCTTTAGTCACTACACTGTCTCCATCCATGACAGCATGTCAGAGTCTTAATTGAAACACAGAGGAAAGGAAATTTAGAGGCTGGATCTTGACAAAGCCTCTCTGGCCAAGAGCTGCACTGTGGGGAAAAATCCAAGTGTGGCTGAGGAGTGAGGCTCATGGAATCCACCAGCTGATCATTCTTTATCTTCCTGAAATCTTGCTATTGCCCAAGAATATTAGCATACTCCCCGTGTTGAATCTCTCCTCCCACTCACTGCAGGACCAGCTACACTCCCCAAGGACTTTCCCTGCCACTGGGAAATCCAGCCAGCTGGTGGCTTGTTTAACAATGGGGACCATTATCCCGAGGAGTTCAGGAGAGAACTTGCACATCTCCACGTTGCTTTAGATTAATTCCTGTGCTAGTTCAGGAGGATTTTTCTTTCCATGGGCATTAGTGCTTAAAGGAGGCTCGTTGTTTTATTTTCTCCCTCTCTTTTTAAAATGTATTTTTTATTTTATTTATTTCCAGTTCTGGCAGTATGGAGAATGGGTGGATGTAGTGATAGATGACCGGCTGCCATTCCTAAATGGAAGATACCTGTCTGTCCACCCCCGAACTTCAAATGAATTCTGGCCATCCTTGCTGGAAAAAGCATATGCCAAGTAAATACACCCGGTCTGTTCTTCCACCCAGTGCTGAATGCTTTCTGGGGGTGGTTTCACCCTCTGCCTTGTGCAAAGCACACAGGAAGGAGTTCAGGCTGACAGATGCCTCTGTGGTGCTGTGCTTATGTTGCCTGCAGCAAACATGGGGCCAACATAAACTGGAGATGTTGGCCTTGGGTTAGACCTAACTCTACCCAGCCCTAAAGGCAGCCAGCCCTAAATCTACCCAGTTCAGCTCTGGGATGTTAATGCCTGAGAAGCAAAATGAGCAGGGCAATGGTGACACAAAAGGGCCTGGAGTGTCCTCCTGCTTTCAGGGAAACTCCTTTGTCTCTGTTTTCCTTTCTGTGTTGTCCTCAGTTTAGGACTGCAGAGTCCCAGCATGGATTACCTGTGTTTACAGACACTAATCAGAGATCATGTGGGTATTTGGAGCAGGCAATGAGAGGAAGCATGACTGAAGAACAAGCCCAGGCACAACACACACACACTCCTGGGACTCTGCTCAGCTCTCACTTCACAGAGAGCTCTGACTCTAAGCTGAGGTCCCCAGAGTACGCAGGGTAAATAATGCCTAATAAAGAGATAACAATTTTTAAAAATCCTCTGGAGAGAGAAGGGATCAGATTGTGGTCCCTTAGCATTTGCCCATTTCTCATTATTAAATATGCTGAAGAAAAAGTCCTGTGTTAGGGGTGGTATGAGGGGTTGGAACTTGGTACCTGAGGCTGGTGTAGCATTTGCACTGCAGTGAAGAGGAGATGAGGAAAAGAGATAATAATTTTGGCAGATTTGGTCAGGAATAAGCAAATGTTAAAGCAGCATGAGAGCGACTCAGGAAGGGGATGCATTTTGCCCTGAGATATCTCAGAAAAGTTGACTCAGGATTCAGTATCAATTTGCTGCATAAGATTTTAATTACAATGCATACCAAACCTCTATTAAATTAAAGTTGCAAGCAATGCTGTTTATGAGATTCCCATTGGAGAAGTTATTCCCCAACGCCCAAGACAAATTCTTTTCATCAGCGCAGGACAAGGACAACTCTTCAAAATACAATTAGCTGCAGACTTCATTTGATTACATTCATTAAATACAGTGTGTATGGAGGGGTTTAACAGCATGCTCTACCTGCTCTAAGTACAGCATGTTCCAGCTTATTTGCTGTCTCAATAAAAACCACACGATAAAAACAACAAGGACTGTGCTGGCAATATTAAATTATTATCCTATTATTGTGCTCTAGCAGAGTGAACTGGGAACAGTGCTGAGAGCTCATTTCTGCCTTGCACTGCAAGCATGGGTAAATACCTTCACCTCTTTTCTCCTTTTTCTCATTTGCAAAAGGAATACTGGCCATTTTTGTGAAGAGTCCTGTATAAGTAGGATGTAGAAACTAACAGTTCAGCTCCATTTGACCTGAAACATCCATTTGAACTAGTCATCCTTGGCTCCCTTCCTGTTCAGAGAAAAGAAACTGCATGCTTCAAGATGAGATGCAGCTCATCTCCCAAAAATGCCTGTGCTGGCCTGAGATGCACCTTATTATTATAATTTCCACTGTCTGTGAATGGCTGTGGACAGCTGCCTCAGATGGGGATGAAGGCACAGAAAAAGCTCCCCCTTTGTCTCCTTCCCTCCACAGGACGTGTGTTGTGCCTGGCCAAGTATTTCAGTCACGTTTCCTTTCATTACCTGGCCACAGTGTCTGCACACCCTGGGCTCCCCTGTGCTCACCACCTTCATTTTTAAAGCAAGCACTGTGTATTGTTTATGAAATCAATGTAAGGACTAATTAACTTCTGTCTCTTTTTCCCTTTTTTTTTTTTTTTAATCTATTTTCAATTTTTTTTCTATAGGCTGCAGGGCTCCTACCAGAACCTGAATGGAGGCTACCTATCAGATGCTTTAGTAGACCTCACAGGTGGAGTCCAGGTGCAGTTTTCATTGAAGGACCCACCTCCTGATCTGGAGGAGATCCTGAGAGCAGCTGACACGTCTCGGTGCCTCATGGGCTGCGGCACCTCGGGCCAGGTGAGCCACAGGGCTGGTCACACTCACTCCCTTGGTTCACTGGCTTTGCACAAAGGCTGCTCTTGGCAGGGGAAAAGGAAACCCATCACCACTCTGTAAAATAGTTACAGTTTATGGATGCCCCAAGGGATCTTGGCAGCAGAAAGCAGGTAAGATTATTTGGTAGGGACTCTAAAGGCATTTGGGCAGATGTGGATGGATTGCTCTGTCCCAGAGGGGGCTGTACCTTCTCACCTGGCTAATTCCACTGCAGAACAGTGGTGTCCTCTTCCAGCAGGCCTGATTTTGGCCTCCAGACTTGGTGATCAGCTCTGGCAAGGCCAAGACACACCTCCCTCTCTTCTGTGAAAGGATGCAATGTGACCGTGTTCACAGGGGTCTTAGGATGAGGGAAGAGACGAGGATCTGACTCCATGTTTCAGAAGGCTTGATTTATTATTTTATGATATATATTACATTAAAGCTATACTAAAAGAATAGAAGAAAGGATTTCATCAGAAGGCCGGCTAAGAATAGAAAAAAAAGAAATAATAACAAAGGCTTGTGTCTCGGACAGAGAGTCTGAGCCCGCTGGACTGTGATTGGCCATTAATTAGAAACAACCACATGAGACCAATCAAAGATCCACCTGTTGCATTCCACAGCAGCAGATAATCAATGTTTACATTTTGTTCCTGAGGCCTCTCAGCTTCTCAGGAGGTAAAATCCTAAGGAAAGGATTTTTCATAAAAGATGCCTGTGACAGATGCAATTCTCTCATTGTGGCTTGCAGGCTCACTGGTATTAATGCAAAGGGCTTTGTGATATTCAGCAAGAACCTTTGATAAAACATCTCCCAGGCTTCCCCTACAGCGTGTGGCGTGTGGCAGTGAGGTGTGTGACACTGCTCCTGGGGTGCCTGCCTCCTCAGCACAGGAAGCTTGGCTGCTGCAAGCAAGCCAAGGACTGTTCTCTCAGCTCAGGAGGAGTGGGAACAGCCACATTCCTGCAGGAACATCTCTGAGGAGCTGCTGTGGCCAGACCCCAGGCTTTGTTTAGTGCAAATGGCACTCCTGGGAGCTGGTGGCTGTGTCTGTGTGGCGTGGCAGGAGCTAAAAGCTGTGCTTTCTCCCTTCTGCAGTCGACAAGGAACATAGAGCTGAGGAATGGGATTGTGCAGGGCCATGCCTACACCGTCACAGGAGCTGCGAAGGTAAGGTCAGGGACTTGTTCCTGCCTGCAGATCTTGTACTGATGACCCACCACAGGGCAGTGGTGCTGCTGGTCCAGTCAGAGTGATGTGAATTAGCTCCACACTCAGGGGGCATTGCTGAAAGCACATAGTTCAAATTCCAAGAGCTGGAAGGACTCTGGCACCACAAAAAGAGGGATGATATCCGAATCCATGTTGTTTTCTAATGGAAAATGCAACAGAAATTGACTTTTCTTGTGGGACACTTCATCAGTGTGTCCCAAATACAATACAATACCAGTGTGTCAAATCCAACATTTCTGGAGATTTTTGTTCCATGCTGACTCTTCAAAAATGTCTTTTTGTGTTTCAAACGCAAGTAGAAGCACTGGCTGAAATTGTGGGATTTGTCCTATGATGCAAATCTACATTTGTTCAGCTCAATCACAAGCTGCCAAAAATCACTGTGTGAGAAGTAAATCGCTGGTTCAAGAACAGCGTTTCTCCATCTTTTAAAGCTGTTGTACTCATGCAGAACTGCTCCTGGCTGAATGTTAATATTGATGATCTGAGAACCAATTTATCACACGGATCAAAAGAAATTAAGGATTTTTTACAGCCAGAAGTCAGAACATGGCTTAGCCCAGTAAGCTGTAGTGCACACAGGGAGAGTTAACAGTGAAGAGAGAAACCAAACAATAGCTATGCTGTCAAGCAAGATAGCTACAAAACCTTTGAATCTTGGAACCTAAAGTAGCTTGGAAAGGGGATGCTGCTTTCCCTAAGCTGCTTTCTCCCTTATCCCCCCTCTCTCTGTTGGTTTTCTCATGGTGCTGTCATCACAGCCAGCATGCTGGTTTTTGGAGGCAAGGGGCTACAAAATGGAAAGATGGGGGTTGCCAAGCTCCAGAGAAGGCCCCAGCTGTCTCTTTGCAGGGTGGGGGCAGAAGGGTGCCCAATTCTGCTGGAAGGGAAGCAGGCTGTTCCTGGTGTGTGAGAGAGGAGAAACAGTCTTTGCCCCACTTAATGAAGTGCCAAGACATCCAAGGGGTTGTCCTGAGGGGGAATGATTAGAGCCTTTGCCTTTGCCTGGGAAGAGACTGCCATGGTGTTGTTTCCAATGCTGCCTGTGTGGATAAGGGGAGCCAGAAAACAAAGGTTTGCTTCTCCTTTCCACTTCCACCATTTTGGCTTCACTCACTTGCAAAAGTTAATTGCTTCTGACTTAAATCAGTCGCAGCAAAAGGAGGAAAGCACCAGAACCCCCAGCTGCCGCAAACCACAGCCCCACAGATTGTGTTTATATTCCATTCTCTGTGCTGACTGTTGGCTTTCACTCCAGGCAGCCTGGTGACCTCATTCCTCAAAGCCTCTGCCTTTGCTGACTCACAGCATCAGATGTGCAGAATTAGGCACTGGAATTTCCCAAGGCTGTTGAATTCATGCAGTGTGACAGGAATGCTGCTGCTTCTCCCTGTGTCAGCTATTCACTGTCCTCAGGAAAGCAAAAATGGGCGAGGTTTTCTCTCACACATCCTTCCTTTGCCGTGTAGCAGAAGGCGCTGGTTTTTCGCTGCTGGGAAAATGAGATCAGAGGTTAAACCTGGTCTCTAAGGTGTAGAGGAAGTTCCATTTTATTACCCTTCTCTTCACTGAACTGTGAAAAGCTGTGGCTGAGTTTGTTTTTCTTTCCTCTTTACAGATCCCCTACAAGAATGGCTGGAAACATATCATCAGGATCTGGAATCCGTGGGGCCACGGGGAGTGGAAGGGGCCCTGGAGTGATAAGTAGGGTCTTAAAGCTTTAATATAATAGTGAATCAATCTTTTATAAGAACCTCTGCCCTGCACCCATTTTAACAAAACAGATATTTCCAAATCAGTTAATTATGAGCATTATTTCCATCTGCATAGCAACTGCCTGCAGAAATCCAATCCAGGGAAAACTAATGCAGCCTTGCTAGGCTCAGGTGTCCCTTCTTGTCTGTGTGTATGCATTTTACCCAGTGCATGATTCTACACAAGTCATGGATGGAAGAGCCCTTATTTCCTGGAGTAAGCTCTGACCATGTCCTTGGATGCTGCCTGGCTGCTTCTATTGAATCCTCCTGCAGAAATCACACATCCACCTTCCTCCTCTTTCTTCTGCTCCCATGAGGCTGACTCTGGGAGGAGGATGGTCAGATGAGTCCATGGAGCAGGGCAGCACTGAGCGCAGAGGGACAGAAAGGGTGCTTGGTTATTC
Source organism: Geospiza fortis (assembly GCF_000277835.1). Lineage (NCBI taxonomy): Eukaryota > Metazoa > Chordata > Aves > Passeriformes > Thraupidae > Geospiza > Geospiza fortis. Next base: position 47,873 of record NW_005054434.1, on the reverse strand, counting down.
CAGAGGCAAAGTGCCAGGGAATGGCTTGAATTAATCTTTTGGATCCTTCATGCAGCTTTGGGGATGCAAGGACCACTTTGCTGCCTGTGTGGATAATCCAACATCTCTTTCCTAAAGAAAGGAATGATATAGACTGCAAATGTTTTGTACACAAATAGATCTTAGTTTTCCTTTTGGAATTGCATCAGTGTTTCCATGATTAGAGAGATGTTCTTGTGCCACTCTTAGGTTATTTAATAGCATCCCACCCCTCCCTGTTGCTAGGACCACACACAAGCACTCTGCTGAGAAAAGTCAGGCTGAAGTGTTGCATCTGGAAGGGTTGGTGGGTTGTGTGGATGTGTCTGAGGCTGGGATAACATCCCTGTGCTCAGGCAGCATCCTCCCATCCTTTTGGAAGGGTGGACTACAATCCTAAGTGTAATTGAAATGTCAGCAGCACGTTCACAGGTAAGCTGCACAGATCAATAAATTATTGATTCACGTGCTGTTTATTTATCCTAAACTCTGCAGAAAGTACAATTATCACTTAATTGCAAACATGCTGCTTGGAAACAACACATCTGACTGGGTAACGTGCTTCCTGCATGTCAGTGTGGAATATCAGTGCTTCAGAGTGCTGTGGCTTGGTGCCTCTCCAGCCTGGGGACAGGTGACCAGGACAGAGGGGAGGATTCCTCACCCCAGGCTGGGCAGCTCAGGCACAGCAGAGGCACAGAGTTCCATTTGCTGGTCCTGTTTCCAATGCACAGTTTGTTCATCCCTCCTGATCTTAGAGGAATAGGCCAAAGATGAAGAGCTGTGCCTCACATCTTGTCGATTTGTTCTTTTTTGCAGCTCTCCTCAATGGGACCGTGTTGAGCCTAAATACAGAGAAGCCCTCCTCAGAAATAAGGATGATGGAGAATTCTGGTATTTCCCTATTGATCCTTTATCCTACAGGGTTTTCTATTTGCCTTCATGATGGAAAAAGTAATTTTGGCAGTTCTCTGTGCTTGGTGGTGGCTCAAGGCACCCTGTGTTAGCTGTGTGCAAGCAGCAAATTGGAGATTGTCCTGACCCTGTGGTGTCAGAGGAAACCTGAAAAAATGGAGTTGGCCAAGATTAAGTGATGGAAAAAAAAAAAAAAAAAAAAGTGAGAGAAGTAAAAATCCAGCCCTCTGAGACCTGGTCATTTTGTCACACCGCCTCTCCTCATAAAGTGTGTGGTTTGAACCTTGGACTGACAGATGCTTGAAGGGGACAGCTGGCTAAGCAGGTCACTGAGCTTGTGCACTCGACTGCTCTGCAGGTGCTTGTGGTTTTTCACTGCCTCTGATTGCTCCCAGATACAGCTCAGCCACGCATGGGCTGTCCCTTAGAAAAACTGGTTATTCAGAAGGTGCACACGTGCCCTGGGGGGCTCTGAGGACAGCAGGGCTACAGCAGGTGGGTCTGAAACACACAGGTGAGGCTTGAGTGAAGCATGAGCATGGACAGAGCTCTGTGGAGCTACAAGGGACAGTGGCAGAGGTGTGCTGGAGATGGCAGGGCTGCAGCAAGATACCCCTGAACGTGCCCTGTGGTTTACCCTAGGGCATTTGGGGCAATCAGGGCAGCCCAAGATGCACTGAGAGCTGAACCCTCCTACAAGGTAGCAGCCAGCAGAGCTGCAGGTGCCTGCAGAGCTCTCAGCAATCTCCCTTCTTACAGACATGGGGTGGATGTGGATACCTGACTGGTGTCTTCACAGAACCACAGGGCAGGTCAGGCACCACAGAGGGTGGGAGCAGGGTCACCCCAGAGCACGTGGCAGAGGACTGAGATAAGATGGTTGTGGAATTCTCCAGTGAGGGAGACTCCACACCCTCTCTGGGCAACGTTCTGTCGCGCAGACATCTTTTATGAAAAATCCTTTCCTTAGGATTTTTCCTCCTGAGAAGCTGAGAGGCCAAAATGTAAACACTGATTATCTGCTGCTGTGGAATGCAACAGGTGCATCTGTGATTGGCCCATGTTGGATGTTTCTAATTAATGGCCAATCACAGTGAGCTGGCTCGGACAGAGAGTCCAAGCCACAAGCCTTTGTTATCATTCTTTCTTTTTCTATTGTTAGCTAACCTTCTGAGGAAATCCTTTCTTCTATTCTTTTAGTATAGTTCTAATGTAATATATGTCATAAAATAATAAATCAGCCTTCTGAAACATGGACTCAGATCCTCATCTCTTCCCTCATCCTAAGGCCCCTGTGAACATGGTCACAATGTTCCAGTGTGTGGTCATTTGCACAGTAAAGAAATTTGTCCTCATATTCAGGTGGAACTCCCTGTACCTCAGTTTCTGCCCATTCCCTCTTGTCCTATTGCTTGGCATCACTGAGCAGAGCTTGGTCCAACCTCTGGCACTCTCCCTTCAGATACTGACATTGATGAGGTTCCCTCTCAAGGCAGAACAGCTCCCTCAGCCTTTCCACAGAAGGAAGATCCTCCAGTCCCTTGATCACCTTTGTAGCCTCCACTGGACCTACTCCAGCAGCTCCACATCTCTCTTGTCCTGAGGAGCCCAGAACTGGGCACAGCACTCCAGATGTGCCTCACCAGGGCTGAGCAGAGGGCCAGGATCATGGACCTTGACCTGCTGCCAATGTTCTTCTGTCTTGCACTGAACGATGACATTTCCCTCCTTCTCTGCAGGATGTCCTGTAAGGACTTCCAGGAGCAGTTTTCATGGCTGTATATATGTAACAGCACCCCAACATTCCTGGACTTTGGAGATGAGCACGGCACAGCAGCGTGGTCTCTGAACAGCTACACCAACCTGTGGAGCCCGGGCCTTCCCTCCAGGAGGAGCCGCTATTCCCGGGGTAAGGGATGCTCACTGCTCTCACTGCTTGTCTCCTCCTCCCCACTGGTGTGAAACATTCACTCCGAGCGCCGAATCGCACAAGTATCGATTGCCAGGTGTTAATGCCTGCCTTTCCCCATTGCAGCACTTATCAGCTAAACAGGCAGAAACAAAGCAACAGCGCTGGCTGCCGAGTTAAAACGGGAGAGCTGTGATTTAGGAACCCCGGGCTCCTTAAGTCAGAATGAGCTTGTATATCTTCTTCCAGCCAGCTGAAATAGGTGTTACTGGGGACCTCGTCAGAAAGTCTGGTCTGGCGAATATGCTGTTGATTTTACAGAGCAAAAAGTGCTCTGAAATGGAATGGATATGGAATGTCACAGACACATTCTATGAAAAATCCTTTCCTTAGGATTTTTTCTCCTGAGAAGCTGACAGGCCTCAAAAACAAAATGTAAACAATAATTATCTGCTGCTGTGGAATGCAACAGGTGCATCTGTGATTGGTCTCATGTGGTTGTTTCTAATTAAAGGCCAATCACAGTCCAGCTGGCTCAGACTCTGGTCAGTCACAAGATTTTATCATTCCTTTCTATTCCTTTCAAGCCTTCGGATGAAGTCATTTCTTCTATTCTTTTAGTATAGTTTTAATATAATAGATATCATAAAAATAATAAATCAGCCTTCTGAAACATGGACTCAGATTCTCGTCTCTTCCCTCATCCTGGGACCCCTGTGCAAACCACCACAATGGAATGAAAAAAAATGTGCTACAAAGCTCTATTTTTTAATGTAAAAAGGTCTTTTGGGGCTGATAAGACCAGTGGTTTTACTGCCTGTGCAAGACCTCTTCTGGCATTGTAAGCTCCAATCAATAGCAGTATATTTTTACATTTTTATCTTATCTCATCTCACTTTTTTTTTTTTTTTTACAGCTGCATCAGTGTTTGGGCTTTGTGTTTTTAATCTAGGATGGTAGTATCTGATCAGTGAAGAGGCTTCTTTTTTTCTCAAATGATAACCCTTGACTTAGCAGCAACCAGGTTTTGGGTTACAGATTTCAGGCTCCTGCTCCTAACCTGATCCCCAGGTCTCAAGGTGTGATAACAAACAAAGCAATGCCGGTGCTGCTGCACACCACACTCACTGGGACTGAGCAAGGAGCTGCAGGGGCTTCTTGTAGGCAAAGGGCTACAAAATGATGGAAAGATGGGGGTTGCCAAGCTCCAGAGAAGGCCCTGAACTGAGAGTGTGCAGGCAGAGCCATTTTCCTTGGAGCTGTGTTTCCCAACAGTAAAGTCCCTGTCCAAGTACAATCATTCAAATTTGCAACTTTCAAGGCCACCCAACACAGGGATCTGGCTTAAATTCTACTCTGCTGCCATCTCAGTCCTTTTTTCCCCGCTTAGGGCAGTTCATTGCCTTTTTTTTAACCAGGAATGCTTCCTGTTAACCAAAGCCTTGGCCAAGAAGCAGCTGTTTCCCTCTGGGGCTCGATATTCTGTCTGTCCATCACAAACATTGGCAGCAGGAAAGAAGAGGGTAGCTTTGCACCATTTTGTCCTTTTCTATGTGTTTATCACCTCAAAGCCACAGTCCTGTTCAGCTCAGCCTCTGGGTCAGGTGCCTGATGAAGAGGCACTGCTTTTCTGCTCCTGGGAAAGCGTGCCATGCTGCCATGGAGGTGGAGCAGATGTAGGGGGGTTGAGAAATCCGCACGACTTCCGTGACTTTGCCAGAGGTTTCTAAAATGATGAATGTGCAATTAGTTTACCTCCAGATGCCTCAAATTCCAGTGCTAGTGTGGAGACTGTAGGGCTCTGTTGTAACGAAAGGATCTTGGAGCAGTGACTGCTCCTCTGGGTCGACACAAGCAGGATCTTATACAACAGGCTCCTGCTGGAACATCCCTGAGCCTACTGCTAACCTATTAACACTTTCTCAGCAGGTGCAGCTTCAACAAACCCTCAGTATTTCTTCAGAGTGCTAGATCACAACCCAAAAACCTGTAATGTAGCAATTTCCCTCATGCAAAAACACGCTGAGCACATGCAGGATGAAAAAAACCTGAGGATTGGCTTTTTCATCACCACGGTAAGCACAGTCAGCTATCATGTGGGCACTGTTGTTCTCTGTGTGGTTTATTTTACCTGTGTGTGGGAATGCAAGACTGAATTGCCTTTTGGCCTGTTACAAAGTCAGTATGTGGTGTAAATTTCTGGGTGCCTTCTATTGTAGAAGACTCAGAGTAAAAATAGAGTCAAGCAGGCTTTCTTTTATACATGTCTTAAGGAAAAGGTGGCACTTTTAGTTCTGTAGCATCCCAGAATAGCCCTGGGAAGCTGAGGGAGCGCCTGGGTTAGGAGATGTGCCAGGGCAATATCCTCTGTACCAGCAGCACTGGTGGCATGCCGTGCTGGCTGGGCACAGGGCATGACAGCCAGCACTGGCCACAGCCTCGAGCAGCACTGCAGGCACAGCAGGGAAGCAGATTGTCTCTTGCTCCCCAAAGTGGGCCCTTCTCACTCACCCTGCTGTTTTCTATCTGAAAAGCTGTGTAGAAACATTTACAAAACACATGAGAGCCTTTGCTCGAGACCAGTGTAGAGGAAATCCACTCAGACCCCTGGGACATCCACTACAATTTCTCTGGGCTTTTTTCTTGGTGACTGTCCAGAGAGGTGCCTTTTCAAGCTCCTTTCAAGCCTTTTCAATGTTTTCAGAGCATTACCAGCCTTACTGAAAGCACAGTTGCTAGTGTGGATGGATGCTAACCCTTCCCAAAGTATTTTTCTTGTTGGCTGATGACTGTAGGAGGCTATTGTTCCAAACCCAAAGCCTAAAAAGGAAGCAGGGATTGCTACAACCCTAATTTCTCCTCATTCTCCTCATTACTGGAGAGGTTTGCCCTAGTCCCAGACTTTAAATAATTGGTGCCATAAGTTTAACAGCTCCTCATAAAGGGAGAGCATGGCTTTGTAGCTCATAAAAGAAAGTGTGTCTGAGAAATAAAAGATGTCATTAAAAGGGCATCCCTCCAGCAAGTGGAGCTCACTCTCCCTGTGGGAGGATATCCTCTGTCCTGTGCAGGTATCAAGCCTTGCAGCACTCCATTGGGCCAGCTGTGCCACTCAGAAAGAGCTGCTGCTCCTGGTGAAAGGGGAATTGCTCCTTCCAGCATGCCCAAAAGTCACCAGCCATGGAGGTCTCTGCTCTTGCCCGATGCACGTCCACCTTGGTTAGTTACCCATTTTAACAGGCGTGACCTTCACTGGGAGGTGATGATATAGGTCTTGGTTCCCTCAAAAAAAGGGATTGTTTAATCGGGAGGCAGACTAGGAGATGGATTTTCTCTATTCTTGCTTTACATATAAAATTTTTCTTCCCCTCCAGCTGATGCTCAGGTGTGTTTTTTCTCTCTTGGTATGAGGTGGATCAAGGGTGGATGAACCTCCATGAGTTTGTCAAGTGTAGATGACATGGCCTCTGTGGGCTGCCAGCCCGTGGCTCACCTCAGGCTGCCTTTGGGCTCAGGTCACTTGGGGTTCTGGCCTTATGAGTGACCTCCTGCACAGGAGCTGCAGGGCAGAGCAGAGCATTTCTGGAGGCACCAGGATTACTGTGGAGCACTGGGCAGCGAGGGCAAGGGAGCAGTTAGGCTGCTCTGCCACACCATTGTCACCATCATATTTTCTGAAAAATCCCCTTGCCCAGGATTCTTCTCCTGGGAAGCTGAGAAGCCTCAGAGGAAAAGGAAAACAATATTATCTCATTTGCTTCTCCTGTGTTTTGCTGCTTTGGAATGTGGTTGGAGATTGTTTATCCGCAGGTGATTGTTTCATGTGAATTGTTTTTACTTAATGACCAATCACCGTCAGGCTGTGTCAGGACTCTGGAAGGAGTCATGAGTTTTCATTATTATCTTTTAGCCTTCTGTCTGTATCCTTTCTCTATTATTTAGTATAGTTTTAGTATAGCATTCTCTAATATAATATAGATCATAAAATAATAAATTAGCCTTCTAAGAACATGGAGTCAGATTCATCATTCCTCCCTTTGTCAGGGGTCCCCAAAAATACAACACATCATGGCTTTTATCAATCTAATGATATTGGTGCACATTTGTACAGAGGATTATACAGAAAACATTCCCTCATGGACACACACAAAGTGTTTTAATATGGGAGCTGCCCTACCAGCTCCTCACAGCCAGCCTGGTGTCCTGTCCTGGTAGCAGCAAAAGCCAAGCCCAGGAGCTAAAACCAGACTGGGTGTGAGTGCCATTCCCTCAGTTTATTTCCCAGTGTTCAGCCTCCGTGCCTGAGAGCAATCAGAACACCCTGGGGTGAAAATTTACAAGGGGTTTCTTTGCACAAGGGGAGTGCAATTGGCAAGATTCATGTGGCTTGACTCTTCCTCCCAGATCTGCTTTCTTTGCTGTGATTCATTAGCAGCATCATCCATATTGTATTTGCAGGGAATGCCCCGACAAAGGCAGGAATGGTGCACCTGACTCCATGTTCTCAGAAGGCTAATTTATTATTTTATGATACTATATTATATTAAGAAATACTATACTATAATAAAGAATACAGAAAAGATACTGAATGCTAAAGAGATAATAATGAAAACTTGTGACTCTTTCCAGAGTCCCAACACAGCTTGGCCTTAATTGGCCAATGAGTGAAAACAACTCACAGCAGAATCCAATGAAACAATCACCTGTGGGTAAACAATCTCCAAACACATTCCACATGTGAGCACAACACAGGAGAAGCAAATGAGATAAAATTTGCTTTCCTTTTCTCTGAGGCCTCTCAGCTTCCTAGGAGAAAAGTCCTGGGCAAAGGGATTTTTTCAGAGAATGTGAATGCCACACATCCGCTGTTCGGTACCTTTTGCAATGCATCAAATTGTTGCTGTGAAGTAAAAGGAGCATTATCCCCTGGCAGGATGAGAGGAGAATGCAGTGCAGGCAAGGATGCAAAGCAGAATGGACGTATCTGATAGCTCTAGGAAGCCTTTGATTAAATATAGACGTGGAACACTAATACATGGCTGTGAGGGAAGTTTAATGTGGTGTGATAGAGCTGAGAAATGTATAGAGGCTGATTCTTATCTCACACCAGTTTTGATTCCACTGAGATATTAATCTGCTTCTGCTTTTTACCAGAAGGAATGTGGAATAAGGCTCAAAAGTGGGGAGGAAAAAGTATTACACCATTTATTTCTTTGCAGCACTGCCCATTTCTATCTGCTCCAAATCTGACCCATAATACTTGGCAGTCTGTGTACCTCCCAGCCCTCTGTAACACTAGTCATCCTCTTTTTTTTTTTTTCCCTTCCAAAATAGCAGTTTTATGTTATTGTCTCCCAAAGGCATGGCTCATAAATAACTCTGCCACGCTGTATAACCATTCTAAATGGAATTTATACACGCTGATATATTTTGGGGAATATGTTAAGGAAGGGTTTTTTATTATGCTATCTTTACATGTCATCATAGTAATAGCTGTTGCATTATATTTGTTTCATCTCAGCAAAAAAAAATACTGGAATAACAGATGAAAGATCAGAATACTCAGTTTTCTTGTGACACTTGCTCGTTTGGATTGGGATTCTTGAAGCATTGTCATCTGGGTGACATGCTTAGAGGGCTCTCTGACCTCTTTGAGTCAAAGAAGATCTCAGGGAATTTTTTAGTAATAGCACTCATCCTTGATTCCTTCATGAGCTCTGCTTAATGTTAATTGAAGTCCTCTTCAAATCTCCTTAAGCTCATTTTGGCTTCTGTTTCTTTCACTTTCTCCACCTTTGACCAACTCTGATATGTCCTTGAGAAAACCTGTCCCCTGGTTGGGTTTACAGGCCACGGGGGAGGTCGAGGCGTGGTGGATGCAGATTCAGAGAGGTGTGGGGATGGCAGGCTGTGTGAGTGTGCTGCCTGATTTACTCTGGTTCCCAACAGGAAGGTAGCCAGCTGTATTTTTTTCTTTCAGGAGAACTCCAGAGTTCTGAAGCAAACCTTTCTCAAGGCTCGAGATGTGACCAGCTACCTGATCCTGAGCCCAGGAACCTACGCCGTGGTTCCTGCTGCAGCAGAGGACCAGGAATTCCAATTTCTCCTACGGATTTTCATAAAGAACCAGGACTACCATGAGTAAGATGATACACACTCCTTAAAGGCCCCAGAGCCAGAGTGTGCCAGGAATTAACTCTTTGCTGTCAAGATACCTGATGTGGCAATTTGCTTTTGGTGTGTCCTTGGAGGGTGGGGAAGGCACAGAGGAGGGTGAAGCCCCTGGTGAGTGGGATCAGGCGTGCACTCAGCTGCACAAGGGTGCCCACTGCAGGGCAGGGCAGGAGCTCATCTGCAGCCACCCTGCAAAGGGTCCCAGCTTTGCTACAAAGAGAGCAATAATTGTGAGATGTGTCCTCTACCCCTGATTGTGGGGACATTTCTCTTTGCTGAAAAGAGGATGGGGAGCTTGTTTTCCCTAATTCTTAGCAGCTGTTTGGTATTTTCTTGCATTCTGCTGGCTGGATGCCAGATGGATCAGGTCCCTTTCTGCTCAGAGTGGGACCTGGAGAAGCCAAGAGCAGTGAAAGGCCTTGATCCCTTCACTCAGCCACCTCACAGACAGGCAGAGCTCCCTGGGGGCATGAGAGCAGCCTTGAAGATAAGTTTAGTGGAAAAATGGTGTCTGAGTTGATGCAAAGGCAGCTATTACCACACACACGCTCACATTGCCACCTGAATGTGGTATTGTGTTATATTTGGGTGTGGTTTACTCCAGGTGAGCAAGCTCTGAGTCTCAGCACTCAGCCTCACCAAACGACCTGCAAGCATCACTGTGCAGTGCCTTCCCCTCAGCAAGCTTCAGAGTGGATGTGATTGCAGCTCTGACCTCACTGGCCCATATCTTAATAATGAGATTGCTTTCCAGGCTTTGGTCCCTGGCAGAAACAGCCCAGAACCAACTGAGGCAGCTCCTGAGTTATGGGAGCAAACACAAGGAGTGTGTGCTCTGGGCTGGACTGCCTTCAGCAGAGTGAGTCATGTGTGAGACAGCTCAGCCCTGGAAGTGAGCTTTGCAGGAGAGCCTGTGACCCTCACAGACCTTCCTGAGCTCAGCCAGGTGTGGAGATGACCTTCCAGTGGCTCTTTGCAGCACGCACCTCTACAGATATTATAAAAATAGAACCTGGCTTGTCTAATTTCTCTACCGAAAGCAAAACTCAGGTACTGAATGTGATGTCTTAGCAAGGGTGACCCTGGCCCAGTTTCAGGCAGGCTGCAGACATTTAGATGTTGCCTTTTAATAGCCCAGATGCTGTTTTTATTCCTGACTGTCCAGCTGAGCAAAGAGAGAGGAGGTGAAAGATTTCAGTGGCTCAGGGCAGGGCAGCCCTGTGTTCTGTGTGCTGAGTCAGCCCTGGCATGCTCAGGGTGAGACAAACTGCCTTTCTGTGCTGGACACTCAGCCCTGTGTGCACAGAGAGACGCAGGAGCGGTGCAGCAGCCTTGTCTGAGCTGGGCCATGGGTGCTGAGCATCCTGTGGGGCTGTGGGCTGGGTGAGGGCTGCTGGTGGTGCCTGCCTTCCTCCACAGCTGCAAATCAGCGCTCTGGAAAGGGCTCTTTTCTCCCAGTTTGATTCTTGGAACTCTTTTCTAGGAACTCGAGCTCCCTGACCAGCCCAGGGCTGCCCATGGTAAGAGTCTGGAAACTGGTGCAGGTCCTGGTGGTGATCATTTGGTCACTTCTACTGACTCCTCTTCATCTGCTCTTTTCTCCCTCTACCACCCACCACTGTCCCATTGTTTGGCACCCTGCAGCCTTGCTGGGAGGGCAGGACACCTCTCTGGAGAGATGGGAGGGACAGCAAAGCCCTTCCTCTTCTCATGTGTCTGTTTCAGAGCCTGATTTTTGAGGAAACAGGTCTTATACAGTCCCTTTGTCAGTCTGTCCAGCTGTCCTTTTCACCTCACCATCTTTGACAAACCAAATATAGAGCAGGGGAGAGAATGCTTAAAAGATTCTCATTTCTTCCAATGTCTGTAAAATGGGTATATATCTATGGGGGGGAGAGAGGGAAATATAATTCCTAAGAGTGGGATTGGACATGCCTTCCCCATGGGAATGATTCCCTTTAAGTGCTTGTGCCCTATAAAGCACAGGAGTCCATAGAGATGAGACTCAAATCAGATTTCTGCTGCTTTTCATCAGGATATCTTCAGAGACAGAGACATAAAGCAAACCACACTTTGAAACTGGCTGCATCTCTAGTCCAACCCCCATCTTGTCCTCTCCAGCCCAGCCCCCGTGGGTTTTTTGGCTTCTTGCTGTGAGCTGTGCACATTGCCAGGGCTGGTCCCACCAGCAAAGCCCTGCCACCGAGAGGCTGCTGTTTACAACCTGCAGAGACACAGATCTTGGAAGCCAGAGGTGTGAAGGAGAGCAGAAAGCAGAGTCCCTTCCTTGTGATTCATTTTCCAGCACACAATTAGGCCCCATTAGAGGGGTGGTGTAAATGGTGACTTTTTATCTCTTCCCACTGAGGAGCTGTCAGTTTACCTGGCTGTTGTCCTTAGCCAGAGTTCTGACTTTGAGGGATTGTGGTACCCACAGTTTCTGCTCCTGTTCAGGTGTTTGGGCTTCTTTGGTGTGAAGTATCTCACACAGAGACGAAGGCATTGGATCTTGGGCTTAGATTTTTTTCTGAAGACTTCATAACGTTAAGGATAATTCCCCTTAGTGCCTGGTGGATTTTTCACTGGAAGGTTGGCCAAAAAAAAACCACTTAACCATTGAATTGCGATTGCTCAGGTATAGTCCAAGCTTGTCTTGGGACTGAGAAGGTACAAGAGAAAGGAAAAGCCAGCTTTTCTGCTCTGTTTTCTTGTTCACATGAATCTTCCCATGCCCTGAGCAGTGATCCCAACCAAGGTCCACCAATAAGGATCAGGCTCATGTATTGACCCTCTAAATTCCATCCTAGATGTGTTCTGTCTTCTTCCTTAATCCCTGAACTGTTCCTCCCTGGTTGTACTAGCTGCTAACACCCAAAATACGCTTCTTCCTTCATTGCAGTAGCAGTTGCTCACTCTTATCCACTTAATTTTGGGGGATATGAAAACTGCAGCCTGTGCTGCACATTCCCTGCCCCTCTAAAGTGCTGTTTGGATCTGCAGACTTTTGCCTCCAGTTGTTTTGTAGCTGAATTATTTATGTCTGCTCTTTGTTTTCGATGCAGGATGTACCAAGACAGAACCAGGGCAGCTCCTATAAGGCTCTTTTCCTAAGACACGCTAAGCAGGTACCCTCTCTAAAACATATTGTTGGAAAAAAAAAGACAAAAAAAAACCCATCTGGACTTGCAGAAAAACTGATCTATGATGTTGATACAAATCCATTTAGAATTTTTTTTTTTTTTGGAAATGTAGCTCCATCCTCAAGTGGATACCCTGAAAATGGTATTGATTGACCTGCCAAAACCCCCAGAAAAATGGGACATTGAGCTGGGATAGATTGTCTAGTGCCATATATCAGTGGAATATTGGAGATTTATAGTTGAGCTGGTGATGGGCTTGCATGTGTACTTTTTTTTTTTTTTTTGCTTTTGTTTGTTAATTTGCTGAAAGCAATTAGAAAGCCTTGGGTAGTCCCCCCCCCTCTCATCAGCATCATTTTCCATTTGCCTTCTCAGCACTTGGAAACCAGACATCAGTCAGCGTTTGAGTAATTGATTCCTGCTCTTTCAGAGCCAAGCTCTGTGTTCACAGGAGATGCTTTTAATGGTTTAATAAACTGTTATAAAGAACTCCTTGACTTAGTCAAGAGGAAAAAAAAATCGCTGTCAAAAGTCTGTGCACGATGAACCTCTGGCAGTTAATGGTTACATCAATGCGTGAAGGTGAAAACGAGCAGGGCTGCCCTGGGGGTGGCTGGGGTGGCTGATGGGCAGCACTGCCTGTGCTGCCAGCCCACCCACACAGTGCCTGCTGTGCTGCCCATCCACAGCTCCCCATCCCTGCAGAGCAAACCCCGCGGGGATGGAAGCGCAGCACGGAGAGCCTGGTCGTGCCCCAGAGAGGATGCTGCTGCTCCTTTGATAGATATAAACAGAGGTTCTTGGTTGTCACAGTGCCTGAGAAAAAAAAAAAAGGTTTGGGCAAAAGTGACACAGGAGAAAACTTTATGCTCACAGACCTCTCTTTGTGCTTTATTTTGCATCAGGGCTCGACTATCGATGCCTCGCAGCTGCAACAACTCCTTAATGAAGTGATCTCCCAAGGTAAAGCTTTTGCAGCCCAACTAATGCTTTTGGTGCTTCCCTATCCTTGGACAAGAGTCAATTAGTCACAGGATTTAATGGTGTCCCGATGGTCCTTAAACAATCCTCTTTGTGGCTTCCTGCACTGTGGGATGAGAGCATGAGAGGGGCACAGCTGGGGGGCTGCACCCAGCTCAGCCATGTGCTCAGCCAGGCTCAAAGTGCTCTTAGGACACTAAATCAGCACCAGTGGCCTTTCTTGTCACTGCCATTTCCCTTGTCTTGGTTTGGAAAGACAGGAGTCTGCTAAGGAAGGCAGGAGCCTCCCCTGAAATGGAGAATGTAAACCCTCCCCACCCCTCTGAACTGCTATAAATTTTAAATTAAGGGGCTCTCAGGCAAAAACATGGGAGCAGGAAATAACAGTTCTTTAATAGGGAAAGGAAAAAAACCAAAAGGATAAAATAAACGATGCAGTACAGTAGAACAGCACTGACAGAGTCAGAACCCAACCTGACACCCTGTGGGTCAGGGTGTTGGTAGCAGTCCCATTGGAAATGTGGCTGCAGCCCTCCTGAAGTGTCAGGTGTGGTTCTGCTGGAGCAAGGGGAATCTGTAGAGAAGGATGTATTCTTCCTCTGAAGATCCAGTGGAAGAAGAGACAGCTGCAGTTCCTCTGGGGAATCCAGTGGAGAAAACTGCTCTGGTGTCTCATAAAACCTCAGGTTATATCCGGGTAGGAATGCTTGGCTCCTCCCTCTGGGCTCACATCTCCCAATGGGATGTTATAGTTCTTATCAGCCATGCACTGATATTCAATAGTCTGTTATCAGTAATGTCCCCTCCCGAAGGAGGTGTGAATGTGGTCACTCAGAGAGAGAGATAAGGCAAACTGCCCACTTGACAAAAGATAATCTGCCATCCAGATGGGAATGGAAAACATCTTGCATGCAATCTTCAACATCCCTTATGTCAGGAGGGAAGTGTTTCCATCTGTGGGCAGGGCGAGCCCACACAGGGCACCTGTCCCTGGGGAAGGTAGAGGTGTCTGAGATGTGCAGGTTCCCTCAGCCTGGCACAGAGCCCCTGCTGCTGTGTGAGACCCTGAACCAGAGCTGGGGCTTTGCAGCTGTGTGAGCCTTCAGCCTGGTGTCCTCCTTGCCTCAGAACGGTGTCCTGATGCCTGTCACAGCCCTTGCTCTTGCTAATTCCTTCTGTTTTGTCAATCCTTGCAGATGAAATGACCAGCCTGGGAGGGAGATTCAGCTTTGATTCATGCAGAGGCATTTTAGCTCTGATGGATGTATCCTTTCAGCAGAAGCAATAAACTTCCCTGGTGCTGCCCATCCTTGCCTTGAGTTATGGCTGGGCTGAGCATCCCAGTGTGAGAACCTGCAAGTAAATATTAGCCCAAATCCCCAATAAATAACTGTCCCAGAGTGCATGCAGGACTTTGCTGTGCATGCCCTGGCTCTGCTGTGTCTGCTGCAAGGTGAGGATCAGCCTTCTGCTGCCAGCCAACTCTCTGCTCTCATTTTGCCCTCTCTGGGGCTCGGCTAAGCTTCACCCTTGGGTGGGGGTCTCAGGCAGAGCTGAGACAAGGAGGCAGGGCAGAGTTTAGGCATAGCTCAGCTGTTCTGTGGTGCTTGCACAGCCTGGGGTGGCACTTCAGCAGGCTGCCAGCAGGGCTGGTGTCAGGGGCAGAGACGCTGTCACTGCTTAAACCCAGGCACCGGCACAGGCCATCCCAGAGTGGATTTCCAGTGTATCTTTCCTATTTAGCTGAGTGACTCAGTCCTTTTACTGCTAACAAGACAACACAAGAAACACATTTCTGGCCATTGTAGAACAAGAGGGCTCCTTGATGGAGACATACATCTCCCTCCTGTGTTTCTTCTCCTTTGCTTGCTCATTGTCTCTTTTCCTCCATGACTCGAAAAAGCTTTGAGACATTTTCAGACCTTTAAAAACTGCCAGAGAATGAATTAAAATGACCAGAAGTCCCTCTCTCTTTCCAGCTTTCAGCATCGAGCCACTGAAGGAGACTTTTCCTCCTCTGCAAAGCCTGTCCTGGGATAAGTGGGCACTGTGAATGCATGGCACGTGCAAAGAGCTGACAAAGCCTCTGCTCTGCTGTAATTCAGGATGGATTTTTAATTCTCTGGCCTGCAGATAACCCATGTACAGTGTGACCTATCCTGGCCTGCAAAGCCAGGATCAGCTTTTTTCACTCAGGTTCCACGACAGCAGCATTTGTCTGCTTGCATTTCACTGGTGACGAGTTTTGCTTTCGGGGAGGTTTCACCATCCCGCACAGGGGCGGGTGCTGTGTGTCTGCCCAGGACTCCTGGGTGGGGAATGGAGGTTTGGGATCATCTCCTCATGCTCTTGGCTCCTCAGGGCCTGTTCTCCTGGAGGATGCAGGCAGAGCAGATCCTGTGCAGAGGCAGGGCCATGGGGCCACGTTCATTCACAGGGGTGTCCGTGCTCCGGGGCTAAATGTCACCCTATGGTTAAAGGCACCTTATAAATAGAAACCTTTTGTGGTTTGTGAGCACAGGCATGAGCAGCTGTGCAGTGTGACAAAGAAGCTGGATTTAAACACCACTGAGAGCAGGAAAACCCTGGCTTTTCTCAGCACGACGTGACCCACAGAAGAGGCTGCATCTTATGCGATCAGCTCCGTGCAGGCAGCAACCAAGCCAGCCGGGTTCAGCTCTCATTAAGCACTCGACCCTTAACTAAATGCACAGCTCAACTCCAACGGGAGACTCACCCTGCAGGAGTTCGGGAGCCTCTGGCGAAGTCTCACTAAGTACAGGGTACAGGGGAGGGGGTGGCTCTCTCCTGGGATGCTGTGGATTCTGTACCCGGGGGCTCTCCAGCAGCGGGGAGCAGATGCTCGGTGCTCTCGGAGCGCTGTGGGGAGAAGCCTTGCAAGGGTTGTTTGCTAAGGGGAGAAGCCTTGCAGGGGTTGTTTGCTAAGGGGAGAAGCCTTGCAGGGGTTGTTTGCCAAGGGGAGAAGCCTTGCAGGGGTTGTTTGCTAAGGGGAGAAGCCTTGCAGAGGCTGCTTGCTTTGCTTAGCGGGTCAGAGTTTCTCCTCTCACGCCAGGGAGGCAGTGGTGTGTGTCAAGTGCTCCAAATGAGCAACCCAGGCTTTTCCAGCACAGAGGGAAAAAGGTAGCAAGGCCAATTAGGCTCAGAATCTGATGGAAATCTCCATGTCTGTGCCACCACTGGCAATTTTTTTTTTCTTTTGAAATGACTTCTTGAACGGAGTCATCTGAGAAAATGTCATTTCCTCATTTCTGCAGTTTCTAGTGGAAATGTGTAGGATCTGATAAAGGCTTGTCTGGGAGAAATGTTTCTGCTCCAGGACAGGCACTGGAAGCAGTGACATGGTATTTAGGGTCCCACCTAAATTCTTGAGGGCGTGCATGGCAGCCTCTCTGTGTCAGGTGCTTCTCCCTCAGCCTTGGTGCAGGACAGGAGGGATTCCTCAAGACTCAGGTTTTCAGGTTTTCCTCAAAACTCACCCTCAAACTGGGTGGAGTCCAATTTGTTCCATCTTGAGATGCTCTGAGACCACCTAGCTGCCCATCTAGATAGGGGTGCTCTTCCCACTGACAGCGCCTCAAATGTGCTGGGGTGTGTTGGGAAAGCAAAAAGGCTTCTGCCCACCTCAAACTGTGGGATTTCTTACACAGTAACATTCTGTCAGAGCCTTCTGAAAATGGGTCTCCCATGTCACAGCCACCCCATCTCACCTGCTGGACTTCTTTGCAGCGTATTTATTAAGGGAGGAGAACTGGTTGTAGTGGTAAATGTGGGGAACGGTGGTAAGAGCTTGAAATCTGCATTTGCACTGTGCTTTAGGAGATCTTCTTCAAGGAAGACAGGAACCGTTCTGGATTTCTTGATGTTGCTGAACTGGAGAATGCCATCCAGGCAGCAGGTACACCCAGAGGGGCTGAGAGCTCCCCTTGCTTTCCCTGGGGTGCTGAAGGGAAGGATGAGGAAGGAAAGGATAAGGAAGATAGACAGATAGACAGATAGATAGATAGATAGATAGGTAGATAGGTAGATAGGTAGATAGGTAGATAGATAGATAGATAGATAGATAGATAGATAGATAGATAGATAGATAGATAGATAGATTGATTGATTTTGGGGAGAAAGTGGCCTGGATTTCCCAGAGATGCCAGTCAGATCACAGCTCTGCTGAGAGGTCTGTGCTGGGGAACCAGCAGAAAGGTGCAGAGAAGTGCAGCACTGGCCAGAGCTGCTTCCAGGTCATGGATGGAACATCCAGCAGGGAGGAAAGGAGAAAGGAAGAGTGGATTCCAGCACTTGCCTCAGTTCCTGCAGTTCCTCTCCAGGGCAGTGACTGTCTAGAAGGGAAAGCCACAGCGACAGGCATTTATTTAGTTTGCACTGACCTCTGTTGGCTACTGAGTGCTGCAACTCTCGGTGAGTGCACACGAGTGAAGCATTTCAGCTGAGTGGTCTCAAAGGAGACTTTGTGCATGAAGCACATCTCTGACACAACCATCCCCTTTGAATTGTGCACTAGAGAAGCTCCCATTTGGCTTCTGGAGCTCAGACGATTGCTGTCCGAGGAGGAGGAAACTAGTGCAGGATTGCTATCCCTGGAAGCCAGATGCATATATAATTTTTTTTTTCCCTGCTGAGAGCTGGGCAAAGCTCTGTCTGAGCTGCACCTGCACCTTTCAGACAGGTGATCAGCACTGATCACAGTCTCACTGATCACTGATGCGCCAAATGTCAAAGGAGAAGTTGCCATTCTGTGAGAAAGATGCTAAAGTGTAAAACTGGGAGGAAAATTGTGCGTGGAGAAGTCCTGCCAGCCAAAACAATGCAGCTGTTTGAAGGCATAAAAAACACTTGTTAAGTGGCAAATTCAATACGTGTTTGACTACAAGTAGTTCTGAGTGGGGAAGAAAATTACAAGCTCATTCTTGCTGCCCTCTGAGCCAGACATCTGGATTTGAATCTGGCTTGGCAATGGGATGCTCCCTGTCCTGGCTTTTGAGCAGGAACCCCAGAAGGGGTTTGGGAGCTTGGTGCTACCTCTGGGAATGGTATTAATGTCTCTAAATCCACCTCCTAGCCAGCTGTTCCCTGAAGTGTTCAGTGCTTTCCCCAACAAAACACTGCAGTGTGTGCTTAATTTTCACTCTTTTCCTAATGCTTCCAATAATAATAATGGATCAGAGTAAAGCAGGCCAGCTGCATTAACAGCAGTGCTGCCCTGAAATGCAGCAGCGTTGGCCTGATGTACTTACAAACTCCTCTTTGGCAACAGCAAATGATTCAAGATAATTTTCATAAATAGGGAAACATCAAGTCAGTAATTAATATCTTGGCCAAAAACCAGAGGGAGGAATCCAGCAGATAAAAGGTTTGGGAAGTAGTCTTACAAATCAGCTGAAAAGTCTTGGGAACAGAGAGGACTGACCCTTCAGTTTTGTTGATGAGGTTGATTGAGATGTTGCCAAGTGAGCAGATTTCAGAGCACGTGTATCCCAGACTGACCAGGCCAAATTCTTGGTGTTTTCCTAGTGTATACTTGACTGTAGCATCCCATAAGTAATATTTACTGGAACCTGCTCTCTGGAGAGAGCTTGATTGAATTCCTACTGTCTTCAAAAGCTTAAAAATAGAATTCATTGCTCACTGCTACAGTGGTTTAAAACCAGACTCAAAGAAGACAATTAATTAGATTAATTTTTAATTACTATCTTTATCTCATTTGAGAAGAATATAAAATCATGTTTACCTTAATTTGAAACGTATCTTAAGCCCAAATGTATTTCCATTCTTTAATTATTCAGCATAATGTACCTGCTTCCTGCTGGAGACCTCCAGCTAGGCTCATGCAACCAGAGTTTGTCAATGGTGGTACTAAACCACTTCCATCTCTCTCCCTACACAGGTGTGGAGAAGCCATTTCTTTTATTTCTGCTTTTTCAACTAATTTAGCTCCATGATGAGTTCATTTAAAACTGAAAAGTTCAGAGCTGGTTGAAAAAGCAGGAAAGTTACTTCACATCCAGCTGAGCTACTAAAACCTGGAGTGAGCAAATGAGACTTTTCTGAAGTCTCAGAGAAGGCATTAAACCAAAGCTATCAGTCCAGCTCTCTGCAGAAAATTTCCCTTTTGTTTTGCAAATCAGCTTTTAGTGTAAAATATATTTAAATCATTCCTCTCATATAGCCAGCACATTTAGGGTAGTTTTATTTAACTACTAAAAGAATCATTCTAAAAAGCAATTTTTGTTCATTCAATTGAATACCGATTTCCATCCAAACAGACTGCGACATAAATACTGAATAATCAGCTAATAAAAAAGAAATGCACCCTTCACCATTTTCTAATAGAAGAGAAAATGTAAAAATTAAGAATCCCAGGCATGCTATGCAGCATAATAGCCTGAGCATGCAGCAATGCAGCATCTGCCTCTTTAGCAGAAAGAGCCGGTGGTATTGGAAACGCTACGCTCAGACTTTTACAGTTATGAGCCAAAGAAAATCACCCTTTCTTATAGAAAATAAAAGCTAGAAAGGCAAAGCAAGATAACACAAGGTTAGTTAGCTCAGTGTTTGCAGCTCACTGACTTAAGCCACAACGGGACTCAGTGAGTAAGGCGACTTTGGTTTGCCATTACCCTACCCCGACTCCTGGGCACGAAGTGGGGGAAAAGCTGTCCAGGGGAGGGGGCTGAGGGTGTTGTTGGCAGGGTGCAGGAGGCCAGCAGAGCTGCTCCATCCCTTCCCAGCGTGTCTTTGCCCCGGCAGGTCTGTCCACGGACGTGCAGCTGCTGCGGCTGCTGATGCTGCGCTACGGCGACGGAGCCGGCAGGGTTGGCTTCCGCGACTTCGTGTGCTGCATGCTGCGCCTGGACACCATGAGCCGTGAGTGCCAGCCCTGCCAGGGCCCCTGGCAGCAGGGCAGCCTGCACAGCCAGCCTCAGAGAGGGACAAGGGACACGACACAAGGCGTGGGAATACTGGTCCAACAGTGTAGCTTCAAGCGACACAGCTGCCCCGAGCCCAGGCATGGCCCAGGCAGCTCTGTGGGCAGCCTGCTTGCCAGGAGCTGGATTTATCTCCTGTGCACTGGTACAGAAAACTAGGTGACCCCAACTCTGGGAATGATTAGCATCTGACTCCATTGATTCAGAGTGCTGAACAATTGCTTTATTAAAACTGTATTATGTTACAGAATCACAGAATGATGAGGTTGGAAGAGACCTCAGATCATCGCGTCCAACTATGCCCCAACACCTCAACTAGACTATAGCACCAGTCTTTTTTTAAACAAATCCAGAGATGGTGATTCTACCACTTCCCTGGGAGGAGCATTCCAGTACTTTGTTATTCTTTCAGTGAAAAATTTCTTCCTAATATCCAACCTATCCCTTCCGTGATGTGGCTTGAGACTGTGTCCTCTGGTTCTGTCAGTTGCTCCCCGGTTACATTACAACTCTATTAAAGAGACACTATACTATACTACAAAGAATACTAAAGAATACAACTTGTGACTGTCTCCAGACAGCCAGGACACAGCTTTAAGCCAATTGGCCAAGGAAACAACACAATCCTCAGCAGAATCCAATTGACAAATCACTTCAGGTAAACAGTCTTCCTAACACATTCCACATGTGCAAAAACAACAGGAGCACCAAGCATAGATAAGAACGGTTTTTCTCTTCTTCTCTCTGTGCTTCTCCAGGAAAAAACCCCGAGAGAGAAAATTATGTCTCTCTCTGTTCAGAGAATGTGAATGCCACACACTGAAGCAACCAGCAGCTAGGGAGTAGCTCAGTGTTCAGTAAAGTTCTCTCAGTTTTTTGGTAAGGAGAAAGTCCAGTATCCTCTGTGGGTAAACAAACCCATTCCCCATGTAGCATCCAGCTATTGCCTGGCACTTGCAAGGAGGGAGTGCCTGTAAATGAGCTTTTGCCTGAATGGAAATGAAATTGTGTTTTACAGAATCGTAATTTTTGCTACTCTAATAATAAGCATTTTGACTGGAAATATTGGTAGTTAAAGCCAGCAAATGTGACCCCTGTGCTAGAACATTGCTACAGCAATTTATTCCATCTTTGGAATGAGCTGGGTTTCAGCGGTGCATGGAAAGGAGCATTCATTTCCTCCCATGTGTTTGTAGCACTGATGTTTAATGGGCCAACAGTGGTCAGCAGATCTGCTTGGATGACACTGCTGAAAATCCCATTTCGAGGGAGTACAGCACAAGCAGTTCTGAGAGCGTTGTAAAATCAGAGCGTGTCCCGATTTTAATGCTTTCATTAAAAAAAAAAAAAGAAGCTTGTAAACACCCATTTTTTTTGATTATACATGTCACTTGCTGTAGATGAAAGTTTTTATGCCTAAATTAGTGCCACAGTACTTTTTATTTTTGTTTTAAAAAGATCCTTTTATGTTTTAAGAGCCAATGTAAAGACAAATCCTTTGCATCCATGTGGAAAGGAGTGTCTAAAAGTTTCATTGCTGTCTGTAATGAGAATCTTAAAATGCTTTCCACTCTTTCAGTTACCACTTTACAGAGGGTTTAATGTGGAATACATCTCTCAAACTTTTTAGATCATGGTGAATAAGTTTGTTACAGGAGAGGATAAGGGTGCCAAGTGGGAATAAAAGGCAGTCAACCTTTATGATGATGTGAATGCAGCAGGGGAAGATAAAATCTGTCCCATTAAATCATTATTCATCCTTTCAAGATAGCCAGAGATGAGACCCAAACCAAAAGCAGCATCTTCTTTGCAAATTCTATTTAACTGGAGTTAATGAAGCAGCAAAGAAGCACTTACCTCTGCCCAGAGGAGGTAATTTCAGCGCTGCCACTTTTTCCTAAAAAGACTGCTGGGTGCAAGCCCAGCCCTGCATTTGCAGCCTTGTGAAAGCACTGGGCACAACACAGGGATTTCCTTGTTCTGTGCCTTTCTTCAGAGCAGTGCAGGCTGGATGTGCCACCTTTCCTCCCTGCTTTGGGCCATAGAGGTAGCTCTGGTGGCCTCCTAAGGGGCAGATGAGCAATGAGCCCTTGTGCCCTGTTCCTACCCTCTCCCAGCAGCCTTTTTGCTAAGGCTGGCCACGTTTCAGAACACCTGTAATCTTACAAAGTCTTTTCCATGCAGGGTGGGAAACTCCAGGCTCCCAGAGAAATGTGTCATTCAAGGATAGGCAGACTTAAATTTGTTTCAACTTTTTATTACTGTTATAAGAGCATATTTCTAGGAGAAAAGTAATTTCAAAATAAATAAAAACCCTCAAAATACTGTGTTTTGAGTTTATCCACATACTTGGGTTTGAAGGCTTCTCCTAGACATACTGCAATATAAATATGCACATAGAATAACAATATTTGAATGGATTTAAATTTCCTGATGGCAAAGTGTTCTGTCAAAAAAACTTTCAGCAATGTTAATTTCAAACTCTAGCTGAATAACAGCAGCATCTGCATTTATATTCCCTGCAAAAAGCTTGCAAGGCATACTAATGACTTCAAGAGAATCACTTTCTTTAGGGCACGCTGTGATCACTCACTGCCAGGGAGGATGGAAAAGGACCAACAGAAAGTTTCCCTGTGGGAAGATGTGTTTCATTAGTTCACCATCCTCCTGTCACTCTTCAGGCAGGAAAACAATTGAAACAAATT
>NW_005054434.1:17656-25016 GCF_000277835.1 Geospiza fortis | reverse complement strand
AAAATGGGGATCCTTTCCCAGGCTGTGATCCGAGGGCCAGGGCAGGAGGGGTACCCAGCACAGAAATGAGATGTGGCCAGGCAGAGCATCCCAGCACAGGGACTGCAGCTCTGCTCCTCACCTGCCACAGCTTTATGTCTGCATTGCATTCTTGCTTCTTTCTCATGAAATAAGGTTTTTTTGTTCTGCCCCTAGATGCATTCCAAAACTTAGCAGAGGGCGGATCACAAATTTCGATGACAGCAATGGAGGTAAGAATGCTCCTTCTCTTCTCTTCTCTTCTCTTCTCTTCTCTTCTCTTCTCTTCTCTTCTCTTCTCTTCTCTTCTCTTCTCTTCTCTTCTCTTCTCTTCTCTTCTCTTCTCTTCTCTTCTCTTCTCTTCTCTTCTCTTCTCTTCTCTTCTCTTCTCTTCTCTTCTCTTCTCTTCTCTTCTCTTCTCTTCTCTCTCCTCTCCTCCCTTCCCTTCCCTTCCCTTCCCTTCCCTTCCCTTCCCTTCCCTTCCCTTCCCTCCAGCTCCAAAGTGGGAGCTCATTTTAGCAGAAGGGTGAAGTTGAAGATGATGTGTGATGTGTGTTGCTAGGTTTTTGTCCCAGCAAATAGTGGTGGAGGTTCTGCCTGGCTGGAAGTACCTCCTGTGTGGGAGGTTCCTGGGGTTCCCTGGCCCCACTGGAGCACAGCTCCATCCATCCCTGGCCAAGGCATGGAGTCTTCTCTTACTGACACCAGCCTGTCATTGCTGGAAACATTGCTCAAAGTGACTTTGAGGAAGTGACCAAAAAAAAAAAATCCGTGCCCTCATTTCTTACTGCCCCATCTGTTAATCCTGAATTGCAAAGCATCTTGGTTTTAAGACAGAAACAGCAGTCAAATGCTTGCTGCTGCTGTTTGTCTTAAAAGCACAGCCTGAAGGATAGCTCAGTGAATGGGGATACATCAGGCTTTTTATCAGCTAGTCTGAAGCAAAAATCCTGCTGTGCTCCACAGTGATATGCCTGAGTACTGCATTTTATCAGTCTGGGGACTGTTATTTGACAACCCGGTGTTTAAAAAGATTTTTTAAAAGAACCTTTTACAAGAGGTTCAGCTCCTGTTTATACTCTGTGGCTAGTGCAGAGCCTCACTGTTTTAATTCTTTTCTTTTTTTTTTTTTTTTTTTTGCACCAAGGGCAGAGCACAGTTTGCAAGCAGAGGACCTGGACCTATTTTACGGGGTAGTCTGTAGGACAGCCAGGTTCCCAGAAGCTGCTATCCCTTCCACCTGCAATCAGGCAGGTGCCACACTTTCCCAGCAACTGCTCCTGCTGCAGCTGCTGCAATAATTTATCATGGAAAACAACATATGGAAAGAGTTTCTGGGTCTGAATTGTAATAAGGGAGAGAGGCAGTTCCAAAATCCCTCAACTATCCTGTGCAGTACAAAAGGACTACAGTCATTGGGTCACCCCTGAAGGTCCTGAGACAAGTCTGAAGGCTTGATGTATACCATTTCTGTCTAATTGCACCTTTTCTTCTCCCTTTTTCCAGTGGCTGACCCTTGTCATGTACACCTAGAGAGATGCCAGAGGTCATGGTAAGAAATCTCCTCAGTGCTGACAAGAGAGGGTGGGGCCCTTGCAGGAAGCTCAGCCTGCAGTTATGGGGGGTTTTGAGAGAACCAGCTGTGAGAGGAAGAGGGAAGGAGGTGAGACCTGCAGCATGAGAAGGGCTGTAAGGGGAATTGGACTTTGGGCTATTTTTTTTCCTGAGGAATTGCTGATGACCTTACCAGTCAAGCAGACCACCAATGGGCTCAGCTAGAAATTGCCCCCACCTAAGATAATAGATGAGAGAGCATAACTTATATTTTTGAGTTCTGAGGGGTGCAATTACCTCTTCATATTTTACACAGCAGCAAATGTATAGTCAAATGGAGGGTGGGTATACAAATTAATTTAGATTTCTTGGTCAGTCTGATTTCACATTTTTAACAGAATTACGTGGTTTGCTTTACATTTGAACTCCCTTGTGCTTCTTTTGATGTTTGTTGCCTTCATGTCAGGCCTAGAGAGGAACTTTTTTCCTCTGGATCTCCCAATTTTGCTGCTTGTTTCTCCTGAAAGACTTTGCCTTTTCCTGCAGAACTTGTGCTGTTTATAGATCCGAGAGCCATCTCGGCCATGGTGCTCCTGCCAGCCCTCTGTGATGCAACTGTCCCAGCTGCAGTGTTGAAGTGTTAGTGCTGGTCCCAAACATCTGTCACTGAGGAGAAAGCAGGGAGGAAACCCTCAGTAAAATGTGCAGTGGAGGGGCAGCTAACTCCAGGAATTTGTGGAGCATCCTTGGGCAAATCAGACACTTTCCTTATCAGCCTGGACCAAAAATGGAGTAAAAACCTCAAAGCCATGACATTCTTTGAAATCCATTAACTGCATCCAGCTAACCCTTCCTATAGACAGGAATTACAATAGTAAATAATCCAGCAACAGCATCTCTGGTGTCTCACACCCTGTTTCTGAGGGCAGTTTGCATTGGATGCCAGCTTTGCTGAGAAGCTGGAAAGGGAAATGCACAACTGTAAATTACACTCCCCCAGGGAGAAAGCATGGTAGGTTCAGAGCCAAGGCAGGGATGGCTCCATGCCTTTCACCTCGACTCCAGGACAACATTTGTGCCCTGCTGCTCTTCCCTCTTGGCTCCTGGTTCCATCCAGTGTGTCCAGCTGTGGCAGGAGCTGGGCTTCAGCACTCAGCACTGGGATATCGGAACAGGACAGCCCCTGAGGCATGGAGAAATGATGAGGAGGACTCCATCTTATCAGAAAGCTAATGAATTATTTTATTATACTATATTATTATACTATTATACTATTATTCTATTATTCTATACTACTACTATATTACTACTAATATATACTGTATTATCCTATTATTATACTACGTTATCATTAATTACTTTATGATTCTATATTATTCTATACCATATTCCATTATATTACATCTAAACTGAATCTGCCAAGCACCCAACTGCACTCCCCTGCTCAGCATCTCGTGACTGTCAGTGACAGTCCCAACGCACACCTGGATTCAATTGGTCAGTGAATCAAAACGCTCACACCAGAATCCAACTACCAATTCCCTTCAGGTAAACAATCTTCCACATTGCATTCCACTTGTGAGCAACACAGGAGCAGTACATGAGATAAGAATTGTGATTTTTTTTCTCTGAGGTTCAGAGAATGTGAAACCCAGAAATATTCTTGGGAAGAATTGTGCCTTGCTTTTCTCTGTGAAGAGAAATGTGGCAACACTGTGGTGCCTTCACCCCTGAGCTCTGCCTGCAAACTGTTGTTTGTTTGAAAGCCTGCCCTTTGCATTCAGAGCTGTGGACAGTGCAAACCTGCATTTTGATGTGTTGCTGTGTGGAAACAGAATATTCACAACACTGCACCCAGCACTTGCACTGCAGACTGTCATTAGGTAAATATAAGAAGGACCTCACCTTTGGAGATTAAGTTGCTTAAATTATTGCTTGCAAATTATATTCATAGTCTATTTAGTAATCTTTATTTTTTCATGAATGATTCATAAACTGATCATAACTTCTGGGAATATATAATTAATCATAATTTTCACCTACTGGTTTGGAATGAAATCCTGCCTGCAGGGTGTTTGTAAGCAGCTCACTTGAGCAATTTAGCAGACACTTGGAGCTGGAGCCTGGGCAGTCGGGGCACAGGACCCTCAGAGGATCAGAACTGTTAAAACTGGAGCTTAACAAACTGTGATTGATGTGGGAAAACACACTTGGCATTCTCTGAAAAAAAATCTCTTGGCAAAAATATTCCCATTAGAGATTCCCAAAGGCTGACCTGAAGCTGGCTGTGTTCTGAGTGAGTCTCTTTACCTCTGTTTCAGGTGACTTTTCTTCCTCCTCAGCAGAGCAGTGTCCAAGGCCATCCCCAGTGTCCCAAAAGCCATCCATGGAGATCTTGAAAAACCACAGTGAAGGAGTGAAGCCAGGTGTCCTCATGCTTGGGGGTACTCCAGGCAAACTGGAGGTGCTTGGAGAGGGAAGAATTGCTAATGAAAGTACTCCATGGGCAAGCTGGAAGTGTTGACTGTGATCTCCTCTCATCTTCCTATAAATAGCACAGAAGTCAGGAACAGCTCCATTAACTCCACTGTGAAAAAGAACAGAGCCATGCCTTTCATGTGAAAGGAGTGTGTAAGATGTAGGTTACAAAAACAATTAAGAGACAGTTTTATTTTAATTATTTCTTTATTTTCTTCTGTGCCATTTATAAGTGCCAGAAAATGATTGAAGAAATTAGTCCTAATTCATAAATAACACCAGAATCTTTTTTGTTTTCTTTGTACTTTTATTAAAAAATTAGGAAAAAAAAAGTCTTATGCATTTTTGAGTTCATCAACTATAGGGACTCCATTTTATTTGCTACAGAAATGGAGTGGCATATTAGAGATCTAGAACAAACTGTTCAGTGCTTTTTTCTGACTTCCAGAATCTATATTGGGACTGTTTGGGAGTAGAAAAGTTTATCTGAACTGCATTCTCTTCCTCTGTCCTGATGTCTTTAAAAATGTAGGGCTTCTTCAGACATAATTCCTGCTCAAAAATTTAACTTAAACCTGCAAAATAACTGTAACCTTTCTGTACCCACACATGAACTTCACTTTCATACTTTTTTATCATGGCATTAGCAGGGAATTTAGTGATCTATTCCACTCAGATATTAAAAAAAAAAATAAAATTATGAAGCCTCTATTTGTGAAAATGCCAAAAAAGAAGGAAGTCAATGGATGAAAGAAATCCCAGGTTGCCATGGCAATATAATTCACACCATGCCTCGCTCAGACCCTCTGCACAGGTTTCCACTGAGGCGTCCACACATTAGCAGCGGATTTTTACCCATTTGCCAGGGAGATGTTGCACACTGGAGCAACAACTACATCACCAGGTAAAGATGAAACCCAGATTTTTGTTACCATGAGGACAGTCTATGTTGTGTCACCGCCTGGTTCACCAGCTTGGAGAGCATTACTCATGTAGCTACATCCTGGGCAAGAGGGGCCACTGAACCCACTCTTCCACTGAAAATTAGAGCAAGGAGAAATCAGTAAAATTAGACTATTTTAATTTTTTTTTTCAGTAATTTTTGAACAAGCTGATTCCTTCTCCAAAGCGAGACTTACGCATCCCACCTGAAATCGCTAATCACTAATTAAGCCCTCTGCAAATGTTGGCAAAGAGAGGAGATAAAAAGGGGGCCATGGGAAAATAAATATGCTTTGCTAAAAAGGTTTATTAGTAGAACCATTTCAGGGAAAGGTTTGTGCAGCTTAGTCTGGGATAATCAAAAAACTTCAAGTACTTCTGGATGACTTCCACCACACAGTTCAGTGGTGCTCAAGATGGCTCAGACCTGCTGGGAACAAGCTCTTTGTAGCTACAGAGAAGTCATCTCTGTTCAAGTTGCAAAATTCAGTTCAAGTCAACTGCTTTAAATGCTTAAATTCTTCTTGTGTGAAAGTCTCATCTATAAAAATACCAAGCCATTATGATTAATCTTAAAAATCTTAATTTGCAGCCCGTGTATTACTTCTCCTTTTGTTGAGATGCGTAATTGCCTTTCTGTGGAAGCCAATTCTGCCTGTCAGGAGACAAAGATCCTTGTCTCATAACTCAGCCTGGCCACAGACTGAAATGTCTCCTCTCCACTGAAGAGCAGGCACAGCCACCAGGCACCCCTGGTGAGAAACATCACCTCTCCATGAGCTGTCTCCCTGTGAGGAGCTGCTGGGGCTGATGCTCTGGGGGCTGTCCCCAGGCACAGAGGGCACCTTCAGCTCCATCCCTTTACCAGCCCTGCACCCAGCTGTGTGTGGCTCTGCACTCCCAGGGACCAAGCCATGGCCCCTCTGGCTTTGCAGGCAGGATCTGCAGGCTGATCCTGCACTGGGGCAGAGTAATAACTCACTGCTGTCAAACCGAGCATGGCTGCCTGTCTGTGGCACTGGAAGAATTGGTATTCCACTTGATTTATACCTCCAACCAAGCTAATTAAGCAACAATTCAGGAGGAATCCATCATTGTGACAGACTTGTTGATTAACCATCCCACAAACAAAGTCAAGGGTGTTTGGTAGCCTGAAGAAAAAGAGGGTCAATAAGGGAGAAAAGCAATGATTTGGCCATAATACAGTGGTGACTGTTATTTCCAAAAGCAACAAGAAGTTTAATACATTTCACAAATACTGGGGCCAACACTGAAAACAAAGGCAGCTCAGATCAGTGTTAGATAAAGAGGGAAAACTTCTACATTTCATCTTTGTGTGATTAAGCTGTGAAGGCCAACTTTATGGGGATGGTGCCCCCTATTAAAATCTTCAGGCCCCTTCATCTGTGTTTGCCAGCTCTGAAATGTGAGAGCAGTCCCCATGAGGTTTCTGGCACTTGTGAAGGCTCTGAGATTCATCCAATTATGATAATATCCTCTCTAATTTTTTTGATTAAAATCAGTTCCTAGTCCTCAGAGACACAAGTCTGAAAAGCCCTGAGAGAATCTGCAGTTAGAAATGGAAGAGAAGGACCTCGAACAAATGCTCTATTTTTAAATCTTCATGAGGCCAGTGCCCTCAAGAGGGTAAGAAGCAGGCTGAAGCAGATGAGATTAGTGATGCTGAGCTCCCTAGCACGGGAGATGGGATATAGAGCTGATGAAATTAGGTAGGATTCAAGCCAACCATTAGCTTTAGAAGCACTCTGGTGCAGAGTGGTGACAGCTGACCCAGCAAGAATAATCTCTGCATCTCTGGATCTTGGAGCCCTGTTTACTGCCCTTCTCCTGGGACCCGAGGGCCCCATGTCTTACACCTGCCTGCCAGAGGCTGTGCCCAAATCATGCCAAGATGGACAGAGGAGGAAGTTCTAAGTTCTCACAGGTCTTTCCCGAGTCAGGGCTTTCCCAAGCACCTTGGAGGCTGTGGTTTGATGCCCACACCTCACTGAACACATCCTGCTGTTGTGCCACGGGACACTGGGGGTGTCCATGGCCACGTTTGGAGCAATTGAACCTCCCTCTCTGCATTGGGCTGTGCCTCAGGTCTCTCACAGAGAAACTGTTGCTGCAATTTAGAGAGGAAAAACTATAAACATTTTCAAGGGAAGAAAAAAGACTCATTATTCCATAACCACATGCAAGGCAGGAGAAGGGAAAGCTGGGTGAGACCCTGTGGTATTTTCAGGGTCCCCTGTGGCAGGAAGGAAATGATGAATCTGACTCCATGTTCTTAGAAGGCTTATATATAATAATATCATATCATATCATATCATATACAGTATATTATATATTTTATATTATTTTA
>NW_005054434.1:10015-17292 GCF_000277835.1 Geospiza fortis | reverse complement strand
TATTATATTATATTATATTATATTATATTATATTATATTATATTATATTATATTATATTATATTATATTATATTATATTATATTATATTATATTATATTATATTATATTATATTATATTATATTATATTATATTATATTATATTATATTATTATAGAGAAGCCTTCTAAGAACATGGAGTCAGATCCATCTTCATAGGATGCTGGGGACTTCACCTGCAACTTAAGGATAGCAAATTGGACAGAAGACAAAAAGTTCAGCCTAAGCAATTTACTAGAAAAAGAAGAGAACAAAGGAACCAATTGCTTTTGTGAGGTGTTTTACCAGGAGCAAGAGCCTGTTGCCCCTGGCTCGTTTTTTCTCTGTATAGAGCTTTGCTATTTTGCCTTTTACTAAAACTTCTCTGTTTCCAACACTACCACCGAAGCCATCCTACTAATTTTATGCCATCTGAGGTAGCTGAGCTATCTTGGGTGTGATATAGATCCTCAAGAGCTTATAAAACCTGGCTCGAATAGATCATTATATCAGACCCTTTCTCAAAAAAGGTTTTTGTCCTTCTCTGAGTAGGAAGCAGATGGAAGACAGACACCCCTCCCCATGTTCAGGTGCCTCAGCAGGGGCACAGACAAATATTGGGATAATTTCTCATTGGGTGGGGGGCTGCCAGCTCTATTTGGCACTATGGAGCTTTGCCTTAGCTCCTGTCTTTAGGATTTCTTTGCTGCAGGGCTGCAGCTGAAACATTTCCCTCTTACCTGGTGTGAAAAATTCCAATCACTTGTTTTTAAATTTTTAAAAGTTTAATAGTAATTAAATGGTTATAAAAATAGTAATATAATTAGAGTAATTAAAATTTGGACAATTAGGATTAGGACAATATGAGACAATAAAAACAGTTACAGACGTCCGGGTACCTTTTTCTGGGCAAAATAAGCCCAAAAAAGAACACACGTTAACAGAGGATTAACCCTTAAAAACAATAGCATGTTGCACATTTATACACCTCATACATAATGCATAAATTCCATTCAAACACAGGATTCTGTCTGGTCAGAGTCAGCTCCTTCCTCTGAATCCTGACGGTGTCTTCAGGACTGAGTGAGGCAGGAAGAAATTAATTTCTTCTGATAATAAATAAATTCCCTTTCTCTGAAAGATTTAGATGTCCTCTGGCTGCTACCTCACCGTGACTCCTCTCTTTTAAAAAAGTATCTTACATAGCACAGTTTCTATTTTAACATCTTTTTATAACCTAAAACTCTATTTAACACACTACTTAAGAGAATTAACACAGCATAACTTTCTAACACAACACATATAATATTCGTTTCAATATTTGCGAAAAGCCAATCATAAAATACATGCATTTTTCACACGTGGCAATTCCTCACATGAAATACCTTAAGCAGCAATTTCTGGCTGGACTCCTCACACCTGGTCCCACCCTGAATTAGCTGCACATTTTCAGCCCTGGGGAGGGCAGTCCCAAAGCACAGCAACCTCTTCACAGCAGGTTTCCCAATGCCCCCACCAGGCTGCCCATTGCCACCCTGTGTCCCTGCTGCCAGCTGTGCCACCAGGATCTCCCCAGCCCGCTGTGGCTCTGGGGTCCCTTTCTGCTGTCTGGCAGTGACATCTAGAGGCTCCCTGGCCTCAGCTCCTGCCTCGCTGCTCGCAGCTCTTGGCGCGCAGAAACCTGTTCCTCACAAAGCCCTGGAAGGACTGGAGTGCTCCAAGGAAGGAGGTGCAAGGCTTAAATCCAAGTCCTTCCCGTGCCCCTCCTTCCCTAAGCCGCGGTGGGAAGGATCTTTGTTGTAGCACCCCAAGAAAATTTGATATTTTTTCTGGGAGACCCAGCCCATGTCTCTTCCTTGAGGGAATAACTGGTCCACCCAAGGCTGGTCCTGGTTAAATGTGAAAAATGCCTATTTTATGATTGGCTTTTTGCAAATATTGAAACGAATATTATATATGTTATGTTGGAAAGTTACGCAGTATTAATTCTATTAAGTAGTGTGTTAAATATAGTTTAGGGTTATAACATAATGTTAAAATAGAAACCGTGCCATGTAAGATACTTTTCTTTAAAGAAAGGACTTGCACCAAATAGCAGCACCAGGAGACATCTAAGTCTTTCAGAGAAAGAGAATTTACTGCTCTCTTATCGAGTTCTTCCCACCTCACTCAGGCTTGAAGACGCCGTCAGGATTCAGAGGAAGAAGCTGACACTGACCAGACAGAATCCTGTGTTTGAATGGAATTTATTCATCATGTATGAGGTGTTTGAATATGCAACAGACTGTTGTTTTTAAGGGTTAATCCTCTGTGAATGTGTGTCCTTTTTCAGGCTTATTTTACCCAGAAAAAGGTACCCAGATGTCCATAACTCTTTGTTTCTGTTGTTTCATATTGTCCTAAATCCTAATTGTCCAAATTTTAATTACTCTAATTATATTACTATTTTTATAACCATTTTATTACTATTAAACTTTAAAAATTTTAAAAAACAAGTGATTGGCATTTTTCACGTTAAATAATACATACAGCTTTCCACTTGAGGAAATATTATTTCCTTCCTTTACATGCCATCCATTAGGTTTGATGCCATCCAGCATCAAAGGCAAAGCTGCCACAGAAATACCTCTGTATCATGGCTGGCTGTGCAAGATGAAAGATTATTGTGCAAACAGTATTATGCATTTTAAAGCCATGCATTCAAGGAATGGGGAGGAAATATATCATCTCCATAGGCTGAATTATTCAGGCAGATGATGAATGCATCTCCTGAAGCATTCCCAGGGTTTGAGCTGAAATACCTACCATGGAGAGAGAGAGGGAATACTATTGCCTATGTGAAAGGTACTTGGTATTCAGTAGAATGTGTATTCTCTAGGGTGATATTCCACAGGCATTTTGAGTCAGCAGAGCAGATTGCAAACGAGCTTCTAGCCTGAAATCAGGGGAAAAAGCAGTTTAGTGGAGCAGAGCTTTATCACAATAAAAAAATCTGCAGGAATATTGCAGTGAAAAGTGGGAGGAATGCTTCTTGCCCATCCTGTGTCTTAGATCCACCCTCCTCTCCTCTTTACTTATTGTGCCTGCCTGATGCTGAGGAGTTGGGCTGTGAGGATGGCTCCCAGCTCCACAAAGGGAGAAATGCTAAGACAAGGTGGGAGGCCCAGCTGTGGGGTGAACCTTCTCCATCACCCTTGGATTTCATGGCCTAAAACCCGTTTTCCTTATCTCTGAGGTATTGTATTTGCAGGGTGCCCTGATGGAAGGAAGGAATGATGAATCTGACTCCATGTTCTCAGAAGGCTAATTTATTATTTTACGATACTATATCATATTAAAGAATACTAAACTGAACTATACTAAAGAATACAGAAAAGATACTTACACAATGCTGAAAAGATAACAATGAAAACTCGTGACTCTCTCTCCAGAGCCCCGACACATCTTGGCCCTAGTTGGCCAAAGAGTGAAAACAACTCACAGCAGAATCCAATGAAACAATCACCTGTGGGTAAACAATCTCCAAACACATTCCACATGTGAGCACAACACAGGAGAAGCAAATGAGATAAAAATTGTTTTCCTTTTTCTCTGAGGCTTCTCAGCTTCCCAGGAGAAAAATCCTGGGTGAAGGGATTTTTTCAGAGAATGTGAATGCCACACTGAGGGGCACAAGTTACATCTCCATCCATGGAGCAGGAAGGTGTTTTGCTTACCAATGGTGTATGTAATTTGCAAGACCTAAATATGGTCATTAACTGGTAGAAATATTAATGTGTCAAGTCGTTTGGGTTTTTGGAGTTTTTTTTTCAAGCCAGCATTCCATGTGCTCTAGAACTCAGAGGTGATAGGAGATATGAAATGAAAGTGAGATTGTCAGGCTGTCTTGATTTTACTGGATTGAAGGAAGAATGGTGAAAAGAAAATTGTAGCTGTGAGTGACAGATTTTTCTTTTTCTGATTTTTTTTTTGCTCCTAGTCACAGGCATAAAAATTCCCCTCTTTCATTATTATATCAGATGAAACCAAAAGATTTTTCCCCTCCACTGGTAAAAAAAACAAACAGTTTCAAGCTTTTAGGGTGATCAGTGAAGGCCAGCACAATCTTTAATCAAATTTAGAAGATGAACTGGACACCTTACCCGTAGCTCCTCGATATCATTGATTACCACAGAAGTCTGTGGTATTTTCAGGGTCCCCCGTCGTGGGGAGGAAATGATGAATCTGACTCCATGTTCTTAGAAGGCTGATTTATTATGATATATCATATTAAAGAATACTATACTAAAACTATACTAAAGAATAGAGAAAGGATACAGACAGAAGGCTTAACAAGATAATAATGAAAACTCGTGACCCCTTCCACAGTCCGGACACAGCCTGACTGTGATTGGTCATTAATTTAAGACAATTCTCATGTTGGATAAACAATCTCCAACCACATTCCAAAGCAGCAAAACACAGGAGAAGCAAATGAGATAATTCTGTTTTCCTTTTTCTCTGAGGCTTCTCAGCTTCCCAGGAGAAGAATCCTGGGCAAGGGGATTTTTCAGAAAATATGACGGTGACAGAAGTCCCTTGGAAAAAGCCTTCCACATCAGTCTGAAGATGTTAGGAAGCCAAAAGGAACAGTGTGCTGTGGTGGACCTGGACATTTTCTTCTGGGGCCTGACTGCCTGGCAGAATTCTCCTTAAAGGCAGCAGAAGGGAATTGTGAACTTCTAGGTGGCCTTTGTAACACTCAGCATTTCAAACTCCTCATCTGGGTGTTGGCTCTGGCCTGGGGAGGGTGTTGTGGTGTTGTGAGGGTCCCCAGGATGACGTGAGAGATGAGAATTTGACTCCAAGTTCTCAGAAGGCTGATATATTATTATATTATATTGAAATTATATACTAAACTATACTAAAGAAAGAGAAAGGAGACATCAGAAGGCTAGACAAGAATGAATAATAAAAACCCGTGACAGACTCAGAGTCAGACACAGCTGGCTGTGATTGGCCATTAATTAAAAACAATTCACATGCTGGGTAAACAATTCTCCAAATCACATTCCAGAGGAGCAAAACATGGAGAAGCTGAGGCTTTTCATCTTCCAAGGAGAAGGGAGAAGAATTGGTTTAGTGACAGGGGATTGATCTTGAAGGTCCCTTTCAACCTAAACCATTCTATGATTTCATGAAAAAAGCACTGAAGGGATGCAACGTTTTGGCAAATTGGAATCTCCTGGGCAAAGTATTTGAACAAACTTTTTTTTTCCTTCTTGCAACGGATAGATTGTGTAAGAACTTCTGGGAAACAACACTGGCTACAAGCCCCTGTACTGCTGATAAGCAGACACTCCCCCGAGGCTAATCTCATCTTAATTTGTCAGGGGTGTGTGTTTTAACTACTCAATCATTCGATAAGAGACTTTACCTCATTTACAGTATAGTCACTCCTCTTCCGAGCCCTGTTTGAAGAGGAGTGAATTCCTCCGGGAATTTTAACCCCAGAAGCTTCACCTGAGGAGGTTATTGAAAGAAGGGGTTGTTTGCCCAGCTGCAGGTGGGCAGGAGATGCTGCCGCAGTTCCAGCCGGGAGCTGCAGATGTCAGGATTGAACTGCAGGCTCCCAGCC
The DNA here is from genome assembly GCF_000277835.1 of Geospiza fortis. Lineage (NCBI taxonomy): Eukaryota > Metazoa > Chordata > Aves > Passeriformes > Thraupidae > Geospiza > Geospiza fortis. The sequence goes on along the minus strand of NW_005054434.1, from coordinate 11,658 downwards.
AGATAAAGCCTGCAGCCGAGGCACCGTGTAGGTGACACTGGGAATGCCATGCTCGAAGCTTGCTTTTCTGAAAAAATGCCTATTTTATGATTGGCTTTTCGCAAATATTGAAATGAATATTATATATGTTATGTTGGAAAGTTATGCTGTGTTAATTCTCTTAAGTAGTGTGTTAAATATAGTTTTAGGTTATAACATAAAGTTAAAATAGAAACTATGTTATGTAGGATACTTTTTTCTAAAGAAAGGACTCGCACCAGATAGCAGCCACAGGACACCTAAATCTTTCAGAGAAAAAGAATTTATTGCTCCATTATCAGAAGAAACCAACTTCTTCCTGCCTCACTCAGTCCTGAAGAAGCCCTCAGGATTCAGAGGAAGAAGCTGACACTGACCAGACAGAATCCTGTGTTTGAATGGAATTTATGCATCATGGATGAGGTGTTTGAATATGCAACAGGCTGTTGCTTTTAAGGGTTAATCCTCTGTTAATGTGAGTCCTTTTTCAGGCTTATTTTACCCAGAAAAAGGTACCCAGATGTCCAGAACTCTTTGTTTTTATTGTCTCATATTGTCTTAATTCAAATGGTCCAAAATTTTTATTACTCTAATTATATTACTATTTTTATAACCATTTTATTACTATTAAACTTTTAAAATTTTAAAAAACAAGTGGTTGGCATTTTTCACACTTTGGAGGTGTAAAACCCCTCTTGAAAAAAGATTATTTTCCTCCACAAACGCAGAGCCAATGCTGATACCACAGGGGTTGCCCTGAAGGTGCTGCACCCACCTCCGTCCACACATAGAGTAAAAAAACGTACAGAAAAAGGCACCAAAGTTAATCAAAGTCTTCTGAGCAGCTTCTGGTTGAGGAATCATTAAATATATAAGGTTATCTTAGTCTGGAGAAGAGATGCTTACAATGATGTTAGAGAGCAGGTGCATAAAAAAAGCCCATTCTTTGTCCTGTACCACAACCAGGAGCAGCAGATAAATCTCTTGCTGGTGTGGGCTGGAGCTGTACCATGCAAAGTGAATCTCCTCCTCGAGCTTAATTCTAGGAGCAATCCTTACAATTTTGAGCAACCACTGAATGATTGCTTGAAGAAGAATAGGAATTAACACCCTCACCATCATTCCACTCATCTCCAAGTCTGCAAATCCCACCACCCACGAGCCACTGAAGCCATAATCAAATACTTCCCTAGTACAAGCAGCTGCCTCGGCATTTGTCGTCTTTTGAAGCAGAACCAGTGTGGCATTAACAAATTAAATCAGGCAATGTCCTGCCCCTACTAACAGCAATTGCAGTCTAACTAGTCCCAGCCCCTTTCCATTCCTGATTCACAGCAGTACTTAATCCCTAGTCACTGCTATCAACAATAATTAAATTCACTGCCGCCCATTCTTGTCCTAAATCACTCTACTCAAAATTATTAACCACCATTATCCTTGCCTCAGCAGCTCTAGGAGACTGAACTGGACTAAATCAAGCACAGATTTGAAAAGTCTTAAGCATTCTCACTTGGGCTGAATAGCCTAATAATTATTATGGCTGTAATAGCCAAACACCCCCTACTAACTTTCTACTTATACCTCCCTATAGCTTATATATATATAAATTTATATATATAAAGTTT
>NW_005054434.1:0-9960 GCF_000277835.1 Geospiza fortis | reverse complement strand
TATATATATATAAAAATAACACCTATACTAACTTTCTACTTATACTTCCTTATAACTTAAATATATATAAGTTTATATATATAAGCTTTTTATATATATATAAATAACATCTATACTAACTTTCTACTTATACTTCCTTATAACTTAAATATATAAATAGCTTATACATACTAACTTTCTACTTATACTTCCTGATAATTGCCACAACAGTCCTCACTCTCAACACAAAGTTCAAAATGCACCAATGATAATGGTCTAAAGAACAAAAATATGGGTGAGGGCACAGGAGACAGAGACTACTCACCCCAAACTACATGTAGCAACAAAAATCTTCACTTCCCCAATCCCTCCCTTATATAGGGCATTTGAAAGACCCAGTCTGGATGCTCTCATTGGTTTGAACCCCTTCAGGTCCTGGCCAGTGAGATGGCTGCAGCCTTGGGAGATATTTGGTTGGCTAACACCCTTGTCAATCACTGTAACATCTCATACACGCTAAAATCTCAGTATTAGTCTTAGGCTTCCTAGCAGGACTTCCCCTGCTACCAGGATTCCTGTTTAAATTACTTATTACTGAAAAACTTACTAAGCACGTAATGACCAAAACAGATACAGTCATTGTCATACTCTCACTACTAGGATTGCTCCTGTGCCTTCTCCTCACACACTATTCACCAAACACACTGCCAAGACCCCAAAGAAAAGCCCTAACAATAATTCTGTGCCTATCACTAACCAAAATCCTGCCCAACAAAATACATAAACCTAGATGACCACATCCCTAACAAAAAATAAGCCCTAGCAATTGTGACTACTAGTTAATAGAGTTAAACCTAAACATCTCTAGCATTAACCCTAATGACTGTATCTCTATCCCTAAACGTATTTCAACTAACCTCTCACCTTAAATTTAAGCCCAACACTTGTCCTAACCCTAAATGTAACCAAAATGACTGTAAATCTAATATTAACTCCACTACCTAATGCTATCCCTATCAACACTAACCCTGAACTCAAAGCTAGCTCTAACTTTATCCCTCATGGCTGTAATCCTAACCTTAAACTCAAGCCTAACCATAATACAAACCCTTAACCTAAAACCCCAACTCTGACCATAACCCTAACCCTCTCTTTAGCACTGTTTGCTATACCTAAACCTAATGGCTCCTAAACACAACCACGCACAAAGGGAGTATAAAGGGAAGATGAGGACTTACTTACAGAAAGTGGTTCACCAGCACCCTCAGGACCATGGTCCCTGAAGTTTGCAGAATCCTGGGAGTAAGGACCACAGAGCCTACTGGGCAGGCAACCCTGAGTCCCAGCAGCATGGGGTTGGGCATGATGCTGGGTGCTTTGGTGCCTGAGATTATGTAATCACCAAGTCCTCTGAGCAGGGGTCCCTGAAGGATGATTTTGATGGTCTCTTTGGTAGTGACTGATTAGAATCTTTCCAATCTTTTGTTGGCAGCAGAACACACTGCTGAGTATGTATTTTGATATTGAGTTCCTGATGTGCAGGGCAATGCCCACTAAATGGTGAGCAGCAGACTCTCAGCTGAGAAATTGCCTTGTGGGGTACATTCCTCATTCTAAATGGTAAGGCACTAATAATAATCTTGTTGGAAATGCCTCCAATGGATGGAGGGAAATGTTAATGCATTCCAGTTGTTACTAATTTTGTCCTTTCCAAAGCTGGTAATGTGGGAAGATGGGTAAATTTGGTGTGTGCCTCAGGGGGGTTTGATTTTCAGTGATAATGGGCAGCGAATTAAATTGTATTGTGTTAATTGTTATATAACATTGTATATTACTGCTTCTTTCACTTATGTTCTGACATGGCAATCTGGTACAGTGTAAAAATTACCTTTATCTTTACCTTCTTCTTTACGGATTTGGGTGATGTTTTGTAATTGGGCAGAAAAGTCACATTGTGGGCTTCCAGAGACCAGTTATTGGGTTAAAAGGGAAAATAATCTAGGTGTCAGCTCTTAATTGGATAGTTTAGTCTTAAAAGACCTTGTAACCAGAGATTGCTGGCCATTTTGTGGCTTGCTAGTGAAAAGCTGCTGAACTCATGGTTGTGAGAGTGTTTTACTGATAAGAAATAATAAACACCTGAGTCAGAACATGAACTACCATCTCAAGTGCCTTTAATGCAGACCCAGAGAAACCAAAACCAGCGCATGTGGTACAGGAATGACAACTGAAGAAGCCCTTCTTGTTGTCCTTGGCTCCTTGGCCAGTGTCAGGTAGGTAGCTTGACTGGCACAGTACAAACTGTGCTGTTTGTCCTAGCACAGGTGTCCTGCAGGCTCAGGGAGGACAGAAACCTCCCACAGAGCAGGAGGGCAAGGTTTGATCATGATGTTCAGTACAAACACTCCATGAGAGCAGAGATTCACAACCCTGACTCTGGGTTTTAGGCAGACATCCAGGAGACAGGGAAGGAGGAACTGCAGGCATGAGTCTCCACATAAGCAGCTTAGGCATGTAGGATGCTCTGCTCCATCCCCAACAACCTGGGAAATTCAGGTTGTTGGGATTTCCACCATAACAGACTCTGCAGGACTAGGAGCTACCAGCTGCAGGGAAGTGGAAAAATCAGTCTTCCCTCATGGTCTGTCTGGCAGTTGCTCCCTGTCCAACATCCCATAAGAACCCCACATCCCTTCCAGATGATATCCAAGGCCTAAGACTCCTGTATCTCCAAAATCACCCAAATCACCCCTCAAGCCCTGATAGCAGTCCCACATCTGCCTTTTGCTGGGCACCAGACATCACCACCTCCATCAGCATGCAGGCATCCTGTCTTGCACCTGGTCCCACAAACACCAGCCCCACTACTCTGTATGGCCTGGGCCCCTGCCCTGTTCCCCACACCCTCTCACTGCTCCCTGAACTGCCCAGGAAGGAAAAGCCACTTTGCAGGGCAGACTGGGTGGTCTGGCTGAGGATTCTAAACCCAACTCATTTGTGATTTCTAGCTAATTTCACAAATAACTTCTGGGATGAGCACACTCAGGTCACATCCTCACTTGAGGGTATCCTGCTATCCTGCTCTCCCTCCACTCCCCTGTTCCTCACAGACAACAAGAAGGCTTGTGCTAGAAGAAAACTGTTTATTTTTTTAAACAGAACTTTTTTTCAACCCTTGTTCCTCAGGGTTTTCTTTTTTTTTTTGCAAAGATACATTATTATCTGAACAACCTCTGCATATATATATATATATATGTATATAAAATATACGTGTGTGCATATATTTATAAACTTAAACAATCCTGCAAACTTGTGTCACTCATAGTGGCCCTTCCTGCTTCATAACAGAGAAGAAAACTCCAACAAAGGGCAAAAATGCAGCTCCTCTCAACCAGAGGAACTGAACCACATCTGTCTGTGGCTGGAGAGAATCCACCAGCTCCAGCTGGGAAGCTTTGAGTGTAAATGCATCTTTTTACAGCATTTCTAGACAGCATTGCTAGACAGTGCTGTGCTGGGACATGTGCCACCCTCTCCAGTGCCCAGCCCTTGGGGACAGCACACCAAGGACAAGGAGCAGCCCTTTAGCAGGTGGCAAATGGTCCTTACTTTGCAGGTGGGCTTTCTAACTCAATTAAATACCTACAGGCAGAACTGGAGACAAGAGAAAAAGGCAAGGAGATGTCTTTCTGAGAGAGATGGCCACAGTAACACAGACCAGCTGCCCAGAGCATGTTCCTGCACATTCAAGAGTCACTGAGCAAGAAACCTCCCAGAGGAAATATTTTGTTCCATCTGAGAGCTCCTCCCTGCCTTTGAGGAAAAACAGTAACACAAACTGGTTGAGAAAAAGTAGAGGCAGAGGTCCAAGGTGGCAAGGCTAGGTGACAGAACCCTTCCAGTGTTAGCTACGATAGCTATCATTATCATCAAAGTAAGAATCACAATCTGAATCATTATCAATCATAAAGTTGTCTTCATCAAGGTCATCATCATCATCATCATAGTCTTCCTGCCACTGTGGATCATACTCGTCATCTTCAACCTCCTTGCCACCTTCATCTGTGTTGGGGGAGTCACACAGGAGGATTCGTTTTTGCCTGTTGAGGAGGAGAGCGTAAAAGCAGAGCCTCTGCTGTGAGCATCAGCTGTGACCCAGCCCCACAACACCCTCCTGTCATTGTCTCAGCATCCCCAGCCAAAGAAACTCGGGAGAGTCCAGGGAGAGCAACTGCCATAACTGATTCTGCCAGTGATGGAATACATCACTTAAATTGCAAGTAATCAGTGTTTGTCATTCACTCTTTTGTATGTCAGTGTGCACAGGAGAAAACTCTGCTCACCTGCTTTTTGTCTGCACTCACTCACCTTCCCCTGTTACCCCACTAAGAAAACTCACCCTGTACATGCAATGGCTGAAGCAGGCACATTTGCAAGTTTCGACTTTCTCTGAACAGCATCTCCTGAAGTCTGGAGCCCAACATGGAAATCCTGTTAGCAGGAAAGAACAGCCAAAAGAGACAGAAACAGTATGTAATTTGTGCTGCAAACCCCTACCCTGCAAACACACAATCCTAAGTCTATCCCCTCAGCTGATCAAGCCCTTTAGTTTGCCCACAAGAGCAAGCCAAGGCACGAGCAGCCACGTGGCCTTCACCTGTGTGGAGTGCCAGAGGATTGCAAAGAGCCGCTCCTTGATCTGCCGCACCAACTCCAAACCCGTGTGGAAGTGCTCTGCTTTCAGGAGCTGAAGAGAAGTGGCCAGGTCCTGGTACTGCAGCAGGGTTTCCTCTGCAATTCAAGGCCAACAAAGTCATGCTGCATCCCACACTCCTGAGGAGAGACCAAGTCCTTGGCTCTGATTATGAAGCCAGCCATAGCTGCTTAGATGCCCTGTGCAAATGCATCCCTCTTTCAGAACAGAACACGTTGCTCATTTCTGCATCAATCTCCACTGGCAGCCAAACTCAAGTGGACTTCCTCAGAAATGACATCAAGCAGGCAAGGACTGGTCTGGGAGAAGTGAGGCCAGCTGGGTGTTGATATATTTGCTATCACCCCACTACTGAGCTGCTGCTCTTTGGCTAGAGCTAGAAATGCCAGTCACAACCTCAAGGAGGCTGCAGGACTTACCCAGAAGGATCTGCAGAGCATTAGTGAGCAGCTCCAGGCTCTCAGTCTGCTGTTCCACAATATCCATGCTCTCAGTGTCCTGGTTATAGTAGCTGTACACACAGGAGTAGGCCAGCACCTGGTAAAGTACAGATCATCTTGTTAAGCACCCTCCTTCAGTTCAGAGTGGGCAAGAAGGGAGCAGCATCAAACCTCTCCAGACCTCATTATTATCAGTGACCCATTATGACAAGGGACAGCAGTGCCAGGCTAACTCCAGCTACTGGCAGGATTGGAAATGAATGTGCAATTATTTCACATTGAAGTCTAAAATAACTGATTTTTCCCACCTGCAAACCATCACGAGAACACAGACTGTAAATGCATAACAAGTGTGACCGACCAGCAGCCAAAAGCCAAACCCATCGGCACACAGGACTAGGCAATGCTGGGCAGGCCAGGCTGAACAAAAGTGGCAGTGAACAAAGAGAATGGAGCCCAAAGGGAAGCAGGCATGGTGCTGTACAGCACCAAGAACCCACAACACAGGCATTTCAACAAGTGGCAAACTCCAGTTATGAATTAATGACTGAGCTCCAAATCCTATGACCTTACTGTCAGGAACACTGCAAACAGAGTTCAACTCACACTCAAAGCAGGGAAGGGCAGACATGAGCTCTTCCCCTGTCCTGATGCTACTCCTCCCCTCAAGCTTTCTTTGTGTCCTCTTTTTTGGAGAAGAACAAGGCTGGTATCTCTTCACACCAGCAGAATTAAGTCTAAACCACAGCAAGACTGTATTAGCCAGCCTTACCTTCCGTGCCTGTTCTAGCACTTTGCAGGCATCAAGGACAAAGGTCAAGTTCCTAATTTTTGGCATTTCTCTGATGGAAGAAATGCTGTTCCTCAGACTTACAGCAAATTCCTGCAAAAACCAAAGGAGGGGAGGAAAAGAGTCAATGTCATTGTCAAGCTCCACAAGACTGAAAAAACAGCACCTTCCACACAAATAATTGCTAAGCATTCTGAAGTGCCATCCCAGAAGATGCAGGCAGCAAAAGAGCATTTAATGCATCCAACTATGACATTTCTACTGTGCCATCACTTCAACCTTTTACAGCACCTCAGCTCTGAGCAGAGCTCAGCCTTCAGTCACCACTGCTTCCAACTCCTGCACCACTCTGAGCCCCTCAACACCACAAGTCAGGGGCTCAGTTTCCACAACAGGCTGGATAGAAGAAAGCAGCTAAGGACTGCTCCTTAATGTCAGAGCCAGGGCAAAATGATCATCCAGTGATCCCAGCCTGGATGTGAAGCCTGCTTCTAAGCAGAGAAGACACTGACACAACAGAAAGTGCCCTGCTCACCAGGGCTGAGCAGCAGTCAGCATCTGCAAAGGAAGGAGGAGGCCTTACCCTTGCATGGTGATGAAAGGTGCATCTCTCATTGTAATCCTGGAAACGCTTCTCCTGCCATGCTGCTTTACTCACCTGAAAGGAAAGGTACAGGAACTTGGAGCAATTTCCCTCGAGTACCAGGGCTACCTGGAAATGCCAGTATTACTGGCAAATTCACAAAGTCCAAAGGGCCCAAGTGGAGATGCTTACCATCTCTGAGAGGCTACAGGAGTCTCTGAACACAAGCATGAACCAAGGAGATCCAGCAAACCACTCACCATAGCAGAGCAGTTGTAATAATCCTTGTGATTCGGCCTCCAGGGCTTGAGGCAGCGCCAGCAGAAGCCATGATTACACTTTGCACATGTCATACTGCAGAGGGACAATGGGAATTGCTCAGTCCTGACTGCCACTTGCAGACAGTTCCTGACAGGGCTCCCCTACACCACAGCCAGGGACTGTGCCACAAACACAAAAATTTTATACTCACTGCAGGCACCCTTCATTTTTCTCTATCTGAGCCTGGCAGTTTGGGCAGTGCTTTGAAATGAGCTTAGCCAGGTGTTTGCTTTGGGCTTCACTTGTCATTCCCTCATAGTATCCATCATCATCCACCCACCGAGACATGTGGCTGCAGCTGGCAGGATAATGGGCCTGAGAGATAGACAATCAGTCAACCACACAAAAGCACAAGGGTGTGTGCCAAACCTAGGACAGTACAGCCTGTGAGCCAGCTCAGTCTCACCTCTGGGAAGTTGCAGTTGAAGCAGGATATCCAGGAGCACTTGGAACAGGCTGCTCCATAACCAAGCCCATCCTTAAGGAGGATCTGATCACAGCCCTGAGGGTTGGTGCACCATGTCAGGTTGGAGCAACACTCAACATAGCGTCTGAGGAGGGCTTGTTCATACTGTAATGAGAGGCCAGGAAAGAGATTTAAGCCTGAGAAGCTGCATGGTTAAGCCTTAAAAGCAGTGTCTGGTGCCTTGGGCTATGCATCTCACCAAACAGCAGCTCACAACAAAACAGCACTCAGTCAGTTTACCCTTCCATTCCTTTTGTGTTCATTTTCCTATCCCCACCACGTCATATCTGGAAGCTGTTGCATTTCATAAAATTGTTGAGGTTAGAAGGCATTTCTGGAAATTAAAACCTGGTTCATCCTCTCCAGCTTAAAGCAGGATTGCTCGGGACTGTGTCCAGTTGGATTTTGAATATACCAAAGCACAGAGACTACAAACCTCTCTGCCCAAACTGGTACCATGTCTCACTACCCTTACTATTGGAAAAAAAAACTAACCCCAACAAATAGTTTTCTAATGTTTAAATATAATTCCAGCATTGGATCTTCATAAAATAATCTAGTTATTTTGAGCTCAGGATTGGACCAGAGACCTCCCCAGATTACTGCAACCCAAAATATTCTATGACTGTATGTGTGACTCTGCATCAGACATTAACACTCCAGCCACACCACTTACTGATCAAAAGGAAAACATAACATTTCAGTGACAGCATCAGACCAACTTGTTAAAATTAGCTGCTATTTATGTCAACCTGCAATAATTATTTCTTTTTATAAAACAGTCACAGCAACAGGCTACTAAATCCTGCTTTCAGACAGGTGTGAATATGGGATTTGCAAAGGCAGTGAGGACTAAATGTCCAGATATATGCATTAATTCTCCAAACACTTTCTATAAAAAACAACCCAAAAGATACAACTGTCAAACAACAGAGCAGTGGAAAAGAGACTGTTCTGCCCAGCAGTTAACAAAAAGAGTCTGTCATGTGACAGCTACAGCTCTGCCATTAGGTGGAGAGGACATTCAGCCCTAAAAATTGAAAGAACAAAAAAAGTAGGATGTGCTTTAGAACAAGCATCTACTACTAGCATCTAGCCTGATGACCAAGCAGTAAGGTAAGCAGAGCTCAGAAAGCTTGGCTTAGATACCTCTGTAGACTCACACAGAGTGAAAATTAAGTCTGATGGGATAATCCCTGCCATCTTCACAAAAACCTGAACTGCTCAAAGCCAGAGACCGATGGAAGAGAAAGGACATAGGGGTCACTGATGCAGCAGTAAAATGAAATTGCTCATGTTTTCATTTGGCTGCTATTATTATTATTATTATTATTATTATTATTATTATTATTATTATTAAATTGCTTCCAGCACACCAGTAGAGGATACTTGTCATGAGCTGCTGCCATGGCTCTCATCTAGTCCTGAACTAATGATGTCCCTGAAATGTTGCTTGCTAGAGATACATTTAGAGGAAATGCCACTGTGCTCTTTTGTTGATGTTATGCTTTCCTGAACAGCTGGTATTGACCATAATCAGAGAAAACAGACAAAATCTGGCTGGCCACCATTATCAAGCTGCCAGTCTTGGTAACAGGAAGGGGAAAAGCAGTAACAAAATTATCTGATAGTGCTGACCAAAATGTAGGAGAGCTTGGACACCCAGCAGCCCCCCCTCCTGCTTCACCTTGGCTATGATCTCCTCGGAGGACACGATGGAGTAGATGAAGGCTGTGGTGGGCTGAGCTCGGCACTCGGATATGGGGCAGGTGCAGTTGACAACCATGTTCTGCTCAATGCGAGTTGTGAGATATTCCCTCCAACAGGGCTGCCAGGGCACAAGAGCAGAGATCAGACCTAAGCAGGGCTGTGTGACCCTGGAAGCCATCCCCACCCAGCACCCCACAGATCACAGGTAAGTACCCCAAAGCACAAAAGTGGGAATAGACAAGCCGGGCAGTGAAGGATCACAACAAACAAGTGAGCTGAGGAAAGAGAATGTATAAGCTCTGAAAAATCCCGATAACACCTTCAGACAAAGAACAGCTGCTCCAAGTAGACAGCAGCAATTGCCTGTCAATTAGCAGGAACCAAAGGCCCCAGGACCTTCACCTTGCAACAGTAGTGCATGCAGCAAAGGGTTGGTGGCTTCTCAGTGGGACACAGCTGGTTCACACAGACTGGGCAGTGGGTTCCAGGGCTTGGGGGTGGCTGGACATCCTGCACTTGCAGCCCTGAGGAGATGAGCAGGCCCTCACGGTTCTCCACATAGCACTGGATCAGGAAATCCACATTCCACCTGCAGTGCATGAGGAGGTGCCGAGCAACATCATCTGGTATGCTCAGAGTATCCTGGACCTGCTGTACTGTCTGGTTCATGAGCAGCTTTGCCTCCTCTGGACTGAGTGTGTGCCCCATTGGCACCTGCAGCATTGCCATGAGATATTCCTCTGCCCGGTCTGTGCCAGGATCCCGCCTGACATGGAGAAACGTGCCATGTTCACACCAGGTGGAGATGCACACCCCTCCACACCTGGTGACATGCACCCTTACCAATGCAGGCTGTCTCTGCCATCCTCCTCCAGAGATGCTTGGGCTGGCCTGCACTGGAAAGTCATCTGTGCTTGGCCACCAAGAGGTGTTGTGGATTCAGCAGAGATGTATTCC
>NW_005054433.1:1926962-2009134 GCF_000277835.1 Geospiza fortis | reverse complement strand
GGAAATTTAGTGACTACAAGTAAATGGGCATGGATTATTTCAGGTCCAGTGCAAAGGACCAAAAGAGGCTAAAATTAAGCCCCCAGATGTTGCAAAAGCAGGGGAAAAGGCAAGGAGGGAGACATCGTGTATTGGAAATATGAGGTATATAGCATGCATACTTTAAAAAGAAAAAAACCCTACAAAATTCTTTCTTAAAATTTCCCTGAAAATTGGGAGATTTAGTGTCTTCAAAAGTGGTCTGGAAGGAAATGAGCTGCAGTGCTCTCTTAAGCTGACGTTATCATTCTTGTATCCCCATCCATGTGTTCTGTTTATGCTGGATATTTTTTTCTGTTCCTTTAATTCTGGCTCTGAAAAGTGAAAATTTTTGGGTGTTTCTTATCATTCCTGCCGGGACACAGAGATAGGGCAGTACCTAATGCTGCTTTTGCTTTTTAGCTTTTGCTTTTCACTCTGCTCTCTTGCTCTTGCTTCTTTTCTTCTGCTTGCTCTTGCTTCTACTCATTAGCTAGTTTTTCTAAACAGTCCAAATTTCTTCCTGGACTGTTTCTCGTTTCCTTTTTTGAACCAACTTGAACATGCTCTGGACTGGCACCTTGGAACACCGAGAGTTTGCACCTTGTGGCCTTCAACAGGTGCCCCAGCGCCGGAGGGACTGATAACAGAGTGACCACCCCCAAGAGAGAGACTTTCTGAATTTGTCATCTTTTTTTTCAGAGCGGTGAAAGTGTGGTGTCATCCAGTATTGTTCATTTTGTGTGCTGGGGGGTGCTGTGCCTGTTAAATAAACAGGTTCTTTCCACTTCTCTCCGAGGAATTCTTCCCGAAGTGGTTGGGGGGAGGGGCCGTGTAGTTTTGCTTTCTGGAGGGGCCCTCCTTTGGAGACTTTCTCCCAAATTTGCCCTAAACCAGGACAGTAAAGTAACCTGAGAACTAAATCTTTTATGACTTTATTATCAGTCTATTACATTGGCAACTAAATACCAAAGCCAGGACTTTGTGATACATACGTGATGTGAAAAATATGAGATGTAATGGCAATATTCATAGACTAGGTTCTAAGAATTTGTTTTGACAAGCTCATCAGTGATGTTCGTCACTCTGAAATAAACTATGTCATATGCCACTTTGCTTTTACAGGAAAAATAAGGGAAAAAACTGTCCATTCTATTAAATGATTGCTTTTGCTTTGTGACAATAATGCACATAAGTACAAATTTAAGATTTCATGGAAATTTTTTCCTTTTATTAAAACTGTCAAAAAATATTGTCATTCTAGCACAAAGCCACAACTCCCAGTATTCATTGTTCTTTCTCACAATTCAACTGATCAATTGCCTAGATGTCTCCTACAAGAACACTTTTTCTGTGCCTAAAGCTTCTCCAAATAATTCAGATTCCAGTGTCATATGAGGTCAATATACAACTGTTCAGTCATTAGAGTGCTTGTGCATATGCAGCCAAAATCAGAGTTCTTCAGCCATAATAAAGTATTTCTTTATCACAAGGGGTCATGAGCTTCTCTTTTATTTATGTAATCAAAATATTCCTGAGAGAAAAGAAAAGCTTCTAGAATAACTGGGTCTTATGAAGAAAAATGAAATGAAAATAGTACGAATATAGTCCACGTACTGTGCAACTAGTAATCACAAATTACCAGGAAGAAGAGGATTTCCTGCAATCATATTCAAACCTATTTGCATTCACAATCAAATTTATGGTAGCAAAAAGCAAGATCACCAAACTGAAGAATGCAGAAAGGCAATTGATAACAGTTTGAATTTTGACATATGAATTATTTTGTTAGTACAGTTTCTGCTGGTGTGTTGTTTTTCGCTTTTTTTTTTAACATTTAAAACCTTCGCCTAACAAGTATATTATCAATTTAATTGATAATTACAGCATGATAGCTAACATGAGATTTTTTTCTTTGCAGCAGATATATAATACAAGTGCAACATTTGTAAGAAAGTCTCCTTCTGGAACTGAGAGATCTCAACAGACTGATGGAACTTCTTTTGCCCTCTTTTCTTAAAGGAAAAAAAGAAGGACAAATATTAAAGGAAAAATACTTTTAAGAGACTACACCTCAGTCAGAGTCCATCTTTTTTCTTCATTCATGGTCACCAATTGGACAGTCAGGAGCAGGAGAAAATTGAAGGTTTCCTAATTTTTGGAAGCACAGGCGCAATGGGATAACATTATTTGTTAATTTAGTGATGCTGTTAGGGTTATTTGCCAAAATATTTCACATTTGTCAAATCCATTTTGAATTCATATTTTAGTAATTGTAGGGAGGATGAAAAGAGTGGAGTTCTTTTTATCTTCTTCAGTTTATTAATCTTATTTTTCATATAGCATCATTTTTACATTTCCATTTCTGTAGCACAGTTTTTCCAGTTCTTTTTTCATTGTATCAAAACCATCAGATCCTTAATGACTCATAACCACTGTCCCATAATACTAGTACATTTTACATGAGAAAATGAGCTTTGTCCCTGTAGTAGAACACTTAAGAACAAGTTGTATTAACTTCACTGAAAAAAAAAAGCCAAACAGGTCCCATGATCCAGTGGTAGAAAAAAAATTCTGAAGGTTTTTTCTTTGCTGCTCAGGGTTAAACTTTAGTTTTGAACTGTTACCTGTGATAAATTATTGTTTCTCGGTATTGGAAAGGCATGCTTCACTGCTGCACATTCTTGTTTTTTCAAATAGTTGTTAATTAGTTCATGCAAATAAAAAAGTTTTAATAGAGCACTGAAAAAACAGTAAAAAAAAAAAGGAACATAGAATCAGGAAAATAAAACATACAACATTTGTGATATTTGTGACAATCAACTAGAAGGTACATTCTCTTTAAAACTGATGAGATTAATTTTGTTGACTGGATATAAATTCTGATCTTTCCACAAATGCTTTACCATCAGAGACAAGCATCAAGAGCAATTGTTTTGTTGTCTTCTGAAAAGCTAAGTCCACTATGTACATTCAGAGAGTGTTTTTCAAAGCAATTAATGTACTAAGGCGAGCTATCACAGATCAGCTACTATAAATAGCATCACAGATTATATGTGTATTTTGACACCAGTTGCTCATGAGTAAAGCACCCCATTGCTCAAATTTAGTCAGAGCTTCCAGATCTTTAAGGTTACAAGTTATTCTAGATTAAAGACAATAAATAAATCTACATTAGGACTGCTGTGACAAAAGGGGAAGGGCTGTGGTTCAGTCTGCTATGAGGCACTCTACTGCTAGCAGTGTATATGCACACTGTGTTACTACTGCTGGAGAAATTAGTGCCAGTGTCTGGCTGCATATTGGTGTGTGACCTTGTGTCCACTCTGGGTTGCACATATTGCTCCTGCACATGACCTCAGTTACAGTATTTTCACACTCCTTCTGCATTCAAATGAATATTATATGACTTCACATTTACGCAGAATTTATTTTTTGCTGAAACCCACCCTTCCTGTGCACTAAATATAGGCAGACACAGATGGAGGTCCTTGTCCTCCATCAAGAACAAAATTGGGTAAAAATTCCAGGAGGCCACCTTGGATGGATAAGGACCTATTGAGCCAACTCAGAGTGAAAAATAGTAGCATTTAGGAGGTGGAAAAAAGGGCAGGTGGTATATATAGAAAAACATATATATTATACAATCATGTATAAAAGAAATATGCTTCCATTAAAGGCTGTTAAAAGGATAAACAATTGACTCTGGAGTAACAGTTAAGAGAATGTTATTCCCTGCCACTGGGAATGACTCAAAAAGAGAATAAACACACTATTCCCTTTCAGTTTTCTTTGTTGTTTTTTTTTTTTGTTTTTTTTTTCCAAATATCAGAGCAGGCCATAATGATATCTATGAATCTCTCTATGTGGGTTTTATTGGTTTGCAGTTTGTGGCAATATAATCCATATTTAATTCAAAAATTAACAGGTTGAACGTGTGCTATTACCAAAGCCTAATATGACTTGATGTTTCTTACTTGAAAATATTTCCACAATTGTGTTGCTATTGTTTTAAGAATGAGAAATAGAAAAAATTCCTTTCTAGACAGATTTTTTTAAATACTCATATAGGATTTTATAGGTGATCAAAATCCACTGGCAAAAAAATGTCATAAATTACATTCTACTTAGCAAAGCACCAGAAAAAAATCCAGTATGCTTTGTGATGTATTGAAGCAGCCTGTCTTTTTAGAAGTTTTTTGGAGGGCTACAAAAATATATTTTCAGAAAGGACCTATTTTATACATCTGAACAGGTAAAAGGAAAATCTAAAGTATTAGTATCTTCCTGAAGAGAAGAGTGTGTCAATAATCTTAAAAAGATAGGTCAAAACCAATGAAAGGTGAAAACTCACAATTAAATTTACCCTAAGGAGTTATATTTGCTAAAGTCAATTAGAGCAATATTAAAGCGGAGAAAAATATGGGACCAAGGAGAAATTAAGTAGTGATGAAGTTAGATGATTAAGAACTATTATTTAAGTTTGGGGAAACCAAAGCAAATGTGAAAATAGTATTTGAGGTCAAAAAATGATTAACAGTAGAAAGATCGGATGGGATGAAGAAAGGAGGCTAAAAGGAATGGAGGTAAAGTAGGTGTGATCCAAGGGAGATATAAAGAGATAGAGTGTGAGTTTTTAAAATAAGTCTAAGTGCAGATTTATAGCTCTATTATTGTGGATGGGAATGAGAAACAAAGGGAAGAAGGACTGAAGGAGAAATTAAAAGCCGTAAGGGAAAAAAAAGTGAAATTGTTTGCAATATAAGAAATAGGATTTTTCTGTTTAAACATTAACTGTTTTTCTGTTTCTTTTGTGGGTTTGTTTGGTTTTGTTGTGGTTTTGTGGGTGTTTTTTTGTTTGATTTAAGACTTTTGAGTATTTGTTTTGTTTCAGGTTTTTTGGGTGTTTTGCTTTTTCTTCCCAAGAGTATTCATTTTCTTAAGTTTTTTTTTTTTTTACAATAAAATTTTGGAACCAGGGGACTAGCTTCTCATTCAGGGAGCACCTTGTTTTTTCCTCATGAATAACAATGATTTTTTGTTTCTTTTATCCTTATTCCTTTTTCAAATTCTTCTCACTCTTTGGGGCATAAGCCAACACAATATTCCCTTATTCTTTGCCAGTCTCATCAATGATGCAATTATATGCTATGAACACAGATCCAAAACAAGATTTTTTAGGAAAACTTGCCAGCATAGAGAACATAAACTAGGCAGCTCAACAGCAATTGGCCCCAAATGCAATAGATCCATACATAAATTATGGCTATTGTTTGTTTGCTTTTCACTTTCTTGACAACAACATATTGATTAACAAACAGTGACTAGCAAGAGATTATAAAAAATTTAAGGAACACAGCATAGCCTATTTTTCATCTCAGACCCATTTAAACTAATTTATATGTGGTTTTAATAAAGTATAATAATTTGTAATATTTAATATTCAGTAGTTTCTAAGTATTCATTCTAATTTCCTGGTGAGGAAAAAAATAACATAATAAAGTTATTCCCTCAATTCAACAACCTACTAGAAAGAAATGGGAAACTGTTTTGTTTGCCTTTCTTTTTCCTCAGGTACCTACTGTTCCTGATTATAATCTTTTCAATGAATGCAGAAAATTGTATGTACAGTTTATTTTTGGCTGGTACTGAAATATAATTTTAATGTTCTTTCCAGTATATGGTTGTGTACCAGTATGATTCACATTTTTAAATGGTCTGGTTGGTATATTTCATTCACCTGTTGGTGTATTAAATGTTTGTAGACTACATCCACAATAGAATTTAAATGTAATTATGTTCTGCAAAGAAGGGTGTGAAACTAAGTTTTTATTCATTTCAGACTCCATAAGTAATAGAAAAATGAAGAAAGAAAATAATGAGAACACTCTATATGTATTTAGAGACAGAAAGCATACATTCACTTCTAAAAAATATAAAACCCACTGAAACTCCTATTGGTAACTTTCTAAAAGAAAAGACAAGGTGGAAAAGACAGGCATCGATATTCAAAATTTAAAAAAAGGAAAGTTTAGTATGGTGCTCTTTCAATCAGACAGTCTGAATTTACTTTCAGTAGAAATCAGTAAGTAGGGAAAAATGAACTCTTAGTTTCCCGAGCCTTGTTCTGGTAGGGAACGAGGATATGGCTGATGTGTATAACATACTCTAGCAACCAAGAAGTTTTCTCAGATCAATTAATATGGATACAGACAAAAAGATGAGATACTCCAAATCAGCTGACTATAAAAAAATAGTTTATAGATAGATAGATATAGATAGAACAGGAGCCGTAAATTCTCTGAAGAGTGACTTGACAACAGATTTTTAATTTGTGCATGCTTTGCTTAACATAGAATCTCAAGATTTTTCTGTCTGTATAAGGACATGGATTCACCCCATTTACCTTTGGATGGCTCAGTGGTCTTTAAGCTGGGAGCCTAAAATCTTTTAATTGTCTTCGAATTTCCTCTACAAGTCATGAGGAGGACCAAGCCCTTTTCACTTAGAGAGTGAATTTCCCACTGATAGACTCTCTATTCTTGAATGGACTCGCTAATACTGGCCTCAAACATACTTGTGAATGTATGCAAACAACATTTGTCTAAAGGTTAGTGACTTCAGCAACTTGAAAGCACCATGAAGAGTTAAACAATTTTGCCTACAAAGCAGTATCCAAAAATAATGTGAAGAAGTGACCAGCAATGGCAGATGAAAGAGATAATGTTTGATTAAATCATCAATGGTCAAATAAGGGTCATTCAACAGGCTGGCCCAAGCAACACCCAGGCAAGAGAGTGGTTTTATAAATGCAATGAAATTACGCAAACTTTGAGGGAAATTTGCAGTCCAGTAGAACACTCTATTACCTTGTAGAAGCAGAGAAGAATCAATGCAGGGAGGACAATAGTCTTGCCCATTTCAGTGAAACAGGGACACATCATATTGTGATTTGGACCAGTTCTCATCAATGACCTGAAAAACCTGGGTGCCCTCCCCCAGCTGATGTTGAGGTATGGGCACAGGAGCAAGATTTCCCTGCTGTAGCTGTGATGAGGTCATTGAAGTACTTTTAGGGTACATTTTCTCTCACTTGGGATGGACATCAGAAATACTAATGTCATCTGAACCACACCCTGAGTTGGCTAACACCATGTAGAATATAGCCTTGAGGAAGTGAACTTTTGACTTTCAGTTTTACAAGGACTACATGATATTTAAAGAAACCATAGTAAATAAGTAGTAGTAGTTTACATGATAGGGGTGTCCTCTGTTCTCCAAGCGAGGCATTAACCCAAGGTAATGAGGATGCCAACTAGCTTAATGGTTCTTGCAATCATCTGCTACCTAGAATAGAGCACCTGGCATACCAGGTCACCTGTCATTTCTTGTGAAATTGTCCTTAATAGTTGGTGGATTACTTAATTTTCTTCTCTCCTGAGATGTGTAATTATTTTGGTCATGTGAATTCTTCACTATCCATGATGGAAATGCAGGAAATTTGCCATCAAAATTTGGAGAAAGTAAGAAAATAAAGAGTTACTGAAAATGAATACAAAAAATTCATGAAATAATCAAACGTAGTATTCTTTTAGGAACAGTCTTTGCTATTTGAGTACATTTTAGTATAGGTTGACCCTTGAGTGTTTTTTTCCTTAGGCATTTAAAAAGCACAGAAATAAAATAATTCCTAGTTTTTGTGGCTTTGGTGTAGGGGTTTGTTTTTTTGTTGGGATTGGTTTTCTAATTTTAATTAACAATCATTTATCTGTAAGGAACGGATTATTTTATTACCCCTTCCAATCACAGTTAATAGCAGTGAAAGGCATGGATACTTTGGTTTTTTTCCGATTTTAAACGTATGTGCAACCTATACAAAAAATAGGGAGATAGTTAAATGTGACTTGAAGAAGCAGATGCTGAACATGAGTTTAATGAAATGGTTTCAAGTTGGTTCTCCCATGAACATTTATTATTTATACAAGAAAGAATATTTTTGCCAAGGGAAATTGAGAAATGTGCACTAGCTCAAAATAACTAATAGAGAGTATGATTTCCAATAACTTTTAAATTGCTATACCTATCTTTTTCTATGTGTGATTTTCAGTTTTCTTCTGCTAGTGGATTTTCTATCTCATCTTCCTAATTACACCTGAATTCATTTCCTTGCCCATCACATTGGGCTACAAATCTGCTGCAGTAACTAAGCTCTCTTAAATTACTACCTCCTTTAACTTTGACTTTCCGGTAAGTTACTCCCTAAGGTCACAAGTTAGAAGTATTGGAACATTTATTCCTAAGGAAGAGGAGAGAAATTAAATGGAGTTTGCCAGTCAGGAGACAGTTTGTATTGTATTGTAAGTCCCCAGAGGTCAGCCACAATTTTGCCCATTCCAGATCGTAAATTGTTGTGCAGTGTTCAATATGTTGAGTTTATTTCAGAAGAAAGATTGAAGAGGACATGCCTACCAAGAGAATTCCTTCTGATTGCATTATAGATGTCTAAGTTCCTGTTATGCATTTTTAAAAGATATTAATTTAAAGATTAATATTTATGAATAGGCAATATATATGATAGTTTTCATTAGGAATAAAATTTTACAGGAGAAAAAATATACAATAATAATATTATACACAAAGAATTTTTTCCAGTCCAAGTGGGTTAGAGGCAATGGACAGCACCTTGAAAGATAGCCCAGGGAGGGAAGATAACTCTGTTATTCATTTAGTAAACACTCTTTTACTATCATGATCGTCAAAGAACAGTTGACAACTTTGTATAATGCTTTCAAAATTATTCTTTTTAAAATCAGATTTCAGAAAAAAGTTTATATCAGTATTAGGAGCTGATGATTGGCTTAGTCCATCCACAATCAAATTTGTTTAATCTAATGTTGTTTTCAAAGCAGAATAAAATTTAAAATTAATAGATAGATTAAAAAAAATTAAAGCTTTTCTTTGTTGTTCATAGGTATATTTGGATGTATTAAGGCCATTTCTGGTATGGCTTTTGGTACATTATGTTTCCTCCTCTTCCTGTGCAGCTTTGTGAAAGAATCAAATATTCTTTGAGCTTCCCATGTTACCCAGTGATGCAGAGTCCAATTCCTCAGCAAAAAGATACTGGTACTTTCCATTTAATGTGTCCAGACTGTGTTTTGCTTTTATGTGAATGAAACCATAGTTATTTCCTGTATGTTTTACTTGAATGACAATGTATTTTCTGCAAAGCTGGGAAAATAATTACCTATCTGTGCTTTTCTTTTCCTGAGTTCCAGATTTCTTGGGTTTTTTAATCCCATACATATTTGGAACTTGGTTTCTTTTGCATTGTTTTTGGAAAAAAAATACATTAAAGCATTTAACTTTATGCATACTTTATTTGATCTCAGCCCTAACATAGCTTAGTATTACGTAAAAGATTGTTCCTGATGGTTCTTCAATAACTTCCGTGTAATTAATTTAACACTTGCAAAGTACTCAAAATAATTGAAATTTTCATTACTTTTTTTCTTTTTTTTTTGCCCTGGAAGTTGAATTAAAAGCCACATTTGATTTCTTCTTGTGCCCTGGTTGACATGCTTGGAATCTAAGGAAGTTGTAGGGTAAAATATTGACTTACCTCAGGAGCTCCCCTTTCAAGTCAATTGACTAGAAATTTGGAAGTTTACTTTGAAAAGTCTGCTACTTTATGGGAAGGCAAATGGATCTGTTCAAAAGTTCTTCTTTTGACTCTTGAAATTCATTGAAATACTTGTATGAGCAGGGTCTTAGAGGTATCCATATCTAATAATTGAAATGCAAAAGCAAAAAACCAAGACTTCTTTGCATTGCTAAATCTCTAATTTCCAATTAAATTAATGGTTCACACTATTTTTATGTCTTCAATAATATCATCACCTTCTTATAAAGAGAAGACTGTTTAAAAACCAATCATCTATAACTGCAGTTGAAAGAGTGGTGACAAATCAATGGGAATCAGTGGAATAGCCCAAAATAAAAAATTAATTTTGACATTTTTTCACCTTGTACCAGACGGTTGTTTAGCCTGGATAAAAGGAGGTTCAGGAGGGACCTTATCACTCTTAACAAATAAAGTAGTCGTGAGGTGAGGATAGGTCTCTTCTGCCAAGTAATAAGAAATAGAACAAGAGGAAAGGGCCTCAAGTTGCACCACGGAATGATTAGATTGGATATTAGGAAACCTTTCTTCCACTAAAAAGGGTGGTTAGGCATTGACACAGACTGCCCAAGGAAGTGGTGGAGCACCATACCTGAAAGTATTTAAAAGATGTGTGGATATGGCACATGGACGGGGTTTAGGAGTGAGTGTTGGCAGTGTTAGGTTAATGACTTCACTTAATGATCATAATGATCTTTTCCAACCTCAATATTCTGTATTAAAGCTGTCCAGGCACAGTAACCACACCTTTTTGGTTGGGATGTTAAATCAGTTTTGTGGAAGCACATGGAGGAGGCTGGGTACACCTTTGGGAATTGGCTGTGAAGCAGGGAATTTTTTTCCCACAGCTTTGTGAGACCAGATACCAAATTATTCACCTCTCTTACGTAGTCCCATTTATTTACAGTCATGTTCCTTACACTAAGGGCATCATTTTGTATAACTGAGGACTGTCCAGGGAAACAAAAAAAACCCAAACATCAGAAGATGTTTATTATTGATGTACTAACACCCTTGGTTTCATTTGCTAGTCAGGGGGAGGAGGAGAAAGAATCCTCCAAGTAAAATTCACTCAGGATTTAATTTCCATTGTCCTTTAAAAACAATATCCAAACCCACACCAGAATTGCTCAGGTGTGGCAAAACCTCATGGTGTACCGGAGGATGGAGTGGGACAGGAGGATCATCAAGCACAAATCCTGCTAGTTATCTACTAAAATGGGAGAAAAAACCCTAGCAATATCTCTCTTACCTACTGTGCTGAAGCAACTGAGATTCACAGAAATCCTTTTCATTGCCCACACAATCACATTGTACAAGCATTTATTTGGTGGTTCTGAAGAGCCATCCGATGAAATACACCTAATCCTACATCTAAGAAAACTTTTGTTGCCTGAGTAAGCATGTCTCAAGTTCCCAGTTAAATCATGGAGTAAAAAATTTTGATGTGTAAAAGCTTCTTTACCTTAGGTGGAAACTATTCCTTAGAAATTCAGGCTATTTTGGTGGGTTACATACTTTAGTGCATCAGCAGTTTTACTGCCACCTCCAAACCCAGTAGCCTTGAAACAGTATCAGTTACCCAGGGAGAATCACTGGGTTAAAGTATTGTTGGAGATGGGTATTACCTGCCACATCACTCTCCCTCTAACAGTCCTATTTGACCCATAAAAAAGCCAGGTGGTTGCTGATGCAGGATAGTAGATTACCACCTAATAAATAGAATAGCCTTTCCCCTGGCTGCACTTGTCCCAAATGTATTAACACTGATCAAATGTATTGAGAGAGAAGCAGCAACTTGGTGCTTCCATTGCTATATGCAAGGCATACAGCTTATGCTCTCTTTAGCATATCCAGTACTGTGGAATCCCAGGAACAATTTGACTTTTCTTGGGAAGGACTACGATACACTTTCACTGTCCTGACTCAGGGGCTCTTGCATAGCCCTACCTATCTGCCAAGGGCTAGTGGCACAACGTCTGGAGAATAATAACATCTCTCCAGATTGTAAATTTTTCCATTACATGGATCTTACTGTCATTTACTAGGTTTGCTGAGCAGGAAGTCAGAGAAATTCATAGTAACATTTTAGACACCAGGAAAAACATAGATGGGTGATAAATCTCAAAAGATTATTAGACATTATCTCAAAAGACAATACAAGGGTCCACTACAGAAATTATGTCAGAAACCCCTGATGCGTTGCCTGAAGTGGCTAAACAAATTATCTTATTTATGCCTGAATACCAAAAAAAAAAACCAAAACAAAAAAAAAACCAAAAACAAACAAACAAACAAACAAAAAGAAACTCCCCCCCAAAAAAAAAACAAACCCACAAAAAACCCCAAAATCAAAACAAAAAACCCCCAGACTTTGTTGGAATTGTGGATTATGGGACATAATTTCTCCCCACGTCACACAGATCTTATGACTGTTGTATCATATATGCGGAGAGAGGGCCAAACAAAAATTGTGGGAAAAGGAAAAAAAATCAACTTTTGTACAAGCCAGACAGGCTGCCTTGCATGTATCTTTAGGGCCCATATTTGCCAATAAACCTTTTGAATTTTAAGCTCTGTATATGATAATACTTGGCCTAGTGGAACTTTTTACAGTGAGGGAAGGGAATGCAATCCTTGATGGGCTGCAGTCTCAACTCCACTCTACACTGACTCAAAATTACAACCCTTTTTAAATACTACTTTTAGCTGCATATTGAATATTGTCAGAAGCTGAAGAGATGACAAGGCATTGCTCTGTCAGACTACCTGTCCTGCCAGGGTGTCCAATGACACCAACTGTAAGGATGGAAAAATGCAGGTGGTATGAAGTGGAAATTATGTATCTCCACATATGCTAAGCCAAATGTACTGGTTTGGTTGGGGCATACAGTTAATTGTCTTCATAGTAGCTTGCATGGTTCTAAGTTCTGGATTTGTCCTGAAAAGAACATTGATAAGACAAGGATATTTTGTTTGGGGCTGAACAGTGCTTACAGAGTCAAGGTCCTCTTTGCTTCTCACACTGCTCTGCTAGCAAGTGGCTGAGAAGAAGCTGGAAGAGGATGCAGCCCTGTCAGCTGAGATGATCAGGCATCTTGGGGACGACATTGAGAGAAAGGGCAAAGAGATGCACAGGCACTGAAAAGTGATTAAAGAGTGGTGAGAGGAACCAAGCTGAGAGAAGAAGGAGCAGGAGGAGGTGATCCAGATGCAAGATCCAGGATTCCCCTGGAACCCCCTTCAGGAGACTATGGTGGAGCAGCTATTTCCCTGCAGCCTGTGGAGAGAACCACACTGGAGCAGATATCTACAGTGTAGCCTGTGGAAAGGACCATGCCAGTGCAAGTGGATATGTCCAGGACCCCACCCAGGAGCAGTTTATTCCTGAAGGGCTTCAGCTCACAAGGAAAATCTATGCTAGAAGAATGGAAAAATGTGAGAAGAAGGAAGCAGAGAGGAACTACTGACAGCACCATTTGTCATTCCCCTTGCAAGGGTCAGATGGAAGTAGACAAGTGGAAATGAAGGAATAAACTTGAGGCTGGAAAAACACAGGGATAGGTTTAGGTTTGGCTTTGTTTCGCAGTATTCAAATCTATTTTAATTGGTAATAAATTAAATTAACCTTTGCTGCCAAGTTGAGTCTGTGCTGCCTGTGACAGTGATTGACAAGTGATCTCCTTGTCTTTGTCTCTATCCAAAAGCTTTTTCATCTCATTTTCTTCCCTTGTCCCATTGAGAGGCAGGAATGAGAGACTGACTGGGTGGGCATCTGGAAGCTGCCAAGGTGTCTTGGTTTGAAAAGACAGGTGTCTGCTAAGGAAGGCAGGAGCATATCTTGAAACAGAAAATATAAAACCCCTCCCTCTCAATTATTATAATCTTGAAATTAAGGGGCTGTCAGGCAAAGATATGAGTAGGAATAGCTGTTCTTTATTAGGAAAATAAAAATAAAAATGCAGTAATACAAAACAATACTGGCAGAGTCAGAATGAGACCTGATACCCTGTGGGTCAGGGTGTTGGTAGCAGTCCTATTAAATGGTGGCTGCAGTCCTCCTGGAGTGACAGGTGTGGTTCTGTTAAAGCAGACACTGTAGAAGGGTGTAGTTTTCCTCTGAAGGTCCAGTGGTGGTGTAGATGGACCTGATCTTCCTCTGGGAATTCAGTAGGAGAAGGCTGACTGTGGTGTTCCAATTCTCAGAGTATATCTCAGAGTATATATTAGGAATGCTTGGCTCATTCCCCTCGGAGCATCTCACAGTAGGATGCTGTAATTTTATCAGTCATGCAGTGAGACTCAATGGCCCATTAACAGCAGATATCTCCCTGGAGAGACAATGGGTCATGGAAGAGATAAATGAAACTGCCCCACCTTGTTATAATGGCTGACCCATTAACAGAAGACAACTACCCCACCTGGTGCTAACAGGAGGCAATATAATTCCCACACCCCCAACCACATCTTGCATTGCAACCTAAGACACAAGATCAACACATCACAAGCATGTATACAGTCACAACTGTATGCTTAGTGCATTGTCTTCTCCACCCAAAATATTATACCCACCCATTTTGGAACTATAGCTTTATGAAGAAAAAGGTTTGGGAATGCATTCTCCAAGGGACTATTCAAAGCTGAGCCCACAAAGCTGTGTAAACTTGCATCCAGTTAGTGACTGCTGATTAAAGAACTTGAAATGGCCAGACCTCTATGTCAGTGCCTTGAGAAGAGAAGGCTCCTGAAATAAGAGAAAGTGAATTAAATGCAAGACATTTTAAAAACAAGCAAACCAAGGATATAATTATTAAATAGAGTCATAAACATATTAAAATAATTATTAAATTAAATAATTATGAAATGAAATATTTTTCTTGCTATGTTAATTTCCTGTCAATTGTGTTCTAAAAAATGCTTTGATACCTTTTCTCAAAAGAAACCAGTTTAATAAATACATTAAAATCTTCTAAATTTCATCATGTCTTGTATGTTGTTTCTTCTTGTGGTTCCATATTTCAAAAAAGTTTTGTAACTTCTTCATTATTGCATAAATATATTATGAATTCTATTTTTTATAATATCTGTTTTCATGTTGCTTATAACCTTGTGTCACACAAGCGAAGAAAAAGCAACCTCTTCAAAATTCCTTCAAACTTGTACTTTAATTTTTAGTGAAAAGGAGTGTAGTTTTAAAAAAATCTGAATAACAGGTAAGGTAGGATGTGCTGTGTTCTATGCTAGAAAGAATGCCAAAATTCTCCAGGAAATTATAATGCTTCACTCACATCAATTTGCATTATTTTGAATATAGATTTGAGCTGTAACATTCCAGCTCAAATTCCAGCAAAATCTGAATTACACATCACAGATTGAATTGTCATACTTCATTTCAAAACTTCAACTCTCAAAATCCTTCTCAGCTGCCTTTCAAACATTTAGTCAGAGCAGTTTTCAGCATGACATGTAATTCAAGTGTAGGCAAGAGTAAGAATTATCCTTGAATAATATCCTTGAGTGAGATATTCTGTTTTTTTCCCTTGTGTAAAAATCCCTATGAAGACTACTGCATTTGTCCCATTGTCTCCCTATTGGGGAAAAAAAAAAGAAAATCCCCTAGTTCTCTTGTTTTTCCATTGGTGCAAGCAGTGTGACATCTTTGATTTCCATGCAAAAGGAATTCTAAATTCTTGAAAGTGAGTTGCATTGCCATAAATTTTCACATCAGATTTCTTTTTATATGGTTCACAATTTCCCAATTTTCCATTTTAGTTTGGGGCTATGTTTTAGAAATAACTATGAGATTTCAAGTGAAAGATTTTAGAGAACATAAGTTCACTTCTCTGCATTTGTGCATTGCTCATTCATGTTCTCTGAGATGTAGTGTTATAGGTGAATTATTGCTCAAACACTTGGCATTCTAAGTTTCACATTTTTATAATGTAGAGCTCATACAGAACTCATACTTGTCTTACCTATTACCATTTCCTTCTTTCATGCTATATATTAAAACATAATGAATAGCTCTACCATCACATTTTTATTTATTTATTGTATTTTTTGTTTTGCCCTTTTATTTTGCTCTCATCTTTACCTCCTGATAATAAGGAGCATAATAAAGGAAACAATTTTTTCTAGTATTTTGAGAATTGGAAAGTGAAAGCAAAAAAATCTGCTGAGGAAAAAGGAGAGTTGATTTTTTTATTTGCATATAGATCAGAATGCCTTCCTTCCTTCCTTCCTCCTTCCTTCCTTCCTTCCTTCCTTCCTTCCTTCCTTCCTTCCTTCCTTCCTTCCTTCCTTCTCTCTCTCTCTCTATCTCTCTCTCTCTCTCTGTGTTTTTGGGTTTTTTTTTCTTTTTCCTTGAAGAGCTGACCAAGCTGAATTTCAGACCAATTTTACAACTCCTTGGACCTTTGATAAATGCAGCCTGTGTACATCAATAATTCTGGTAAATATATGGAATTATTAAAATAATAAATGTGAGACTAATATTCTGATAAATTGAAACATACTGCTTGTATAATGAAAAATTATGGTTTAGGCTATAAATAAAAGTAGCTTGTTTGTCTCAGCTGTTTTCTTTTTGGAAACAGGCCTTGATAATAGCGGTACACTACATAAATCTTATATATTTTAGCACAACTTTCTCTTGTACACTGAATCATTTTCTGAGGAAATGCTGGCCTGACTAGGTAATTTTAAAAGTGGATTAACCGAACAGTACCTGAAATTTCATATTTCTTCCTATTCAGGAGCTTGTCTATGGACTACAAGTTATTCTGGTACTATAAAATACACTGCCACTTAAAATGCCTAATTTTATAAAAAGCAATTAAAAATAAAAGGAAATTATGTAAAAATCAGAAAAAATTATTTAAGATTTTCAATTTAGTCCAATTTGCAATCTATATTGTGTGTCTTTTCTCTCTTGTTAATATTTCAATAAAAGAATTCATAAAAGACTTAATATGAACTAAAATATAACTTTACCTGCAACAGAGAATGAGAAAAGCCATCTGAAACCTATTTCTATCAAAATAATCTGAGAGATTAAAAAAGCAGTGGTTCACATTTTAGCAACATACCTTATGCCAAATACCACGCCATATGCTTAATTATTCGGAGAATATTTAGATTTAAGACATTTACCATTGTATTTGAAATTAATAACTCGAATTATGAGATAGGCCACAAAGATTGAAATTAAAAAATAGTCTCAATCTATAACCATGTGCCTCAAACATGATGAAAGTATTAGTATATGTTGGCTTTTTTATACATATGTTCATATCTGTATATTAGAATTTAGGCCAGTATAATCCTGTTTCCTACATTTTTTCTTTGTTATTTTCCAAAGCAACAATAGAGTGAGAAAAAGCCATTTTGCTGACATATTCTTCCATTTCTGCATATGTCATCCTAGTGAAAGAAAAACGACTAGTACTACTGATAAAGGAAAATGGAGAAAGCTGTCATTTACTGAGCAATCAGAGTACACTGCTTTCTTCTCCAAAGAACAGTATCCTGTTATTAACTTCCTTCATCTCTTCCACAAAATTTCAGTACAACTTTCACTGATTCTTTCTATTTTCACACCTCACTAAGGGTTTTTAATAACATAGTGCTTTGTCTTTATATACATCTGAATCCACTTACACTGCTCATTATATAGTTTTCCTCTGATATAGCTTAAACTGTAATTTCCTGCTACTGTTCACTTATTTTTTATCTTTTGCCCCTGTGCCTTACCTGTAACATCAGAAAAAGAGAAGATATGAGAAAGGAGAAATAAGACTAACCAGAGGGAATAAGTGTGTTCCAAAAGGAATTTCATGAAGTTCAATGAGAAGAAATGCAAAGTCATACACATGAGAACAATGCCAGATACCAATATATGCTAGGGGCCATCCAAAGGGATATGGTGATCCTGATGGGCACAAAGTTCCACCTGAGCCAGCATTATGCTCTTGCCAGGCGGAAGGCTAAAGGTACTCTTGGCTACTTTAGAAAAGTACTGCCTGCTGTTGGAGGTTGTGTGTTCCTTATTTTTTTATTCAGCATTGGTGAGGCCACACTAGGAGTATTGTGTGAGCCCAGCTCTTCTGGGCTCCTCAGCACAAAAGAGGCATGCACATACTGGAAACAGTCCAACAAAAGATGACAAGGATGATTAAGTGACTGAAGTTCCTCACATGTGAGGGAAGTCTGAGAGAGCTTGGACTGTCCAGCCTAGAGAAATGAGCACTGACAAGGAATCTTATGAATTTGTATAAATACCTGAAGGAAGGATGCAGAGAAGACGTCTCCAGACTCTTTTCAGTGGTCCCAAGTGACATGATCAGAGGCAATGGGCGCAAGCTGAAACACAGGAGGTTCCATGTGCACATCAGTAAACAAGTTTTTTTACTTTGAGGATGACTGAATGTTGGCACAGGCTGCCCAAGAAACTGTGAGAACTCCATCTATGGAAACATTCAACACCCATATGGACACAGTCCTGGGCAACTGACTCTAGATGCCCCTGCTTGAGCAGGATGGGTAATAGTCCCTTCACTACTCAGGAGAGTTTTGAAAGCCAAAAGGTTGTTAGCATATGACTGCTTACCACAAACCACAGATGCTGAAGTAAACTCTGTGCTTAGAGAGGTATTATGCTCTAAATGTTCAGGGCCTAATAAATACCCTGCCTTATAAAGGCAGTGGAAACCTTGCTCTTGACTTCATTAATACAAGTTGTTGGTAAAGAGCAGGATCATTAAGCTGCAACACTCATGAAGACTAATAAAAATACAGGCTATCCTTTACTCCCAGTTCTATACTGTTCTTGATCTCAAGAGACCCTCTACGCTCTTACAGAAATACTCAAGCCAGTAACAATGAATTGCAGCAAAACCCAGTTTGCAGTCTGCTCATTAAAAGTAGCTAAGATAAACAATCTGATCAATCAAAATCATGTGCTATGATATTTCAGACTATTTTCCAGATCATAACCATACAGAAATACCAGGCTTAAAGGAAAAAAGGAATAAAGAAAGGAAATAAATCCATAGTTTTATTTTGTCTTTAAAAACTCTATGTATAAAAAGGCATTGTGATAGAAAAGCAGGTAAATCTCTTATAGTCTTCAGTGTGAGGTACCATATGTTGTACTATGTACTTCACAGCTATTTCACATGTAAAAGAATGACTTGTTTAGCTTCATGTCATTGTGTTTCACAGCAGTTTTTTAAAGGCCTTAAAAATAGATTCTGATGAGATAGAAACAAGCAATCTCATTAGTACTGAAAAGAGACTGTAGAAACAATTACCTGTATATTCCAAACTCATACTGGGCACACGTACACGTGCACCAGTTTTGCAAAAAATAATATATATGTATATCTGTTAAACATAGTTATAAAATATTATCTAGATGTATTAATTTGCACAGTTTTATCTGTTTTTCACATTATTATAATGTAAAAAACTGGAGTTGAGCAGAGAAATAATAGTTGTTTAATCCTAAAATACTTTATAGTGTTTGTCTTATTGACTAGCAGAATATTTAATTCCCATACAGCATTGGTTGATGTATATGCCTTTGTTATTACCTTCTTAACTTCCTTGGGTCAAAAAGTCTCTCCATCTTGCATAATCAAATAGAATATAAATGCAGATGCAACAGAATATTGATGACATTATTAGAAAAAAATACTTCTTGCTTAAGCTAAATCAGTCTTATTTAACGGAATAAAGAAAATATGCATGTTGTCAATAATACAGTCACATTATTTTAGAGCAATATAATAAAAATGATACATAGGAAATCATAATAATTATCCTTCCATAGGAAAAAAATATTCAAAAAGGGGAAAGATTTATTAGGTCACCTAATAAGTTTCTTCACAAAATTATCTCACAAATATTTTGTCCAGTCTCACTTTAACTGACTCAAGTGCTGCAAAATTCCCCCACTTCTAGAGAATTTATTCTGTTGTTCAACAAAGTAATAGAACACAGTTTACTTGGAGGCTTTACCTTAATATTCACTTTTTTCACTGCTCGTTTTTATCCAATTTTCTTAATTATGCCTCTAGGATCTACTCTGAGATTGTTTTCTAAATGCATGTACTGCAGATATTTACAAACAACTTCATATCCTTATCCCTCACTATGACCTCTTCATTCTCCTTATTCCAGTCAAGTTTGTAATGCATTTATTTAAACGCAAGTATTCAAACACATCCACAAAAGAAAAAAAAAAGGAAGGATATCCATATGAAGGTCATAGTGAGGCCAATCAAAGCAAAGTACTTGCTGAAAGTACTTTTCATTTCTAAAAATAAAAATCTAGCCAAATGGTCCAGAAATACTGAATGTTTTAATTGCAAGTGTTGGTTGTATAAAACAACACACTATTATTTTCAATTTATGAAAAGAATTTACATAGCTCAAATTCTAGAGGCCAGTTCCTCGCTGTAGAATATTTACATGTAGAGCACCATTTGAGATGACCTGTGTTATCTTGCTTTGTCTGTTATTCCAAACATGCCCAAGTCTCCTGGGAGTTATTTTTATCAACCAGTCATGGATCAAGATACTTAAGGTTTCTCATGGTATTAGGTTCTTGTGTGTTTGATGACAGGACTGAGTTTAGTGACTGTAGACACAATTTGAAAATACTAAAATAAATCCAATTTCAGAATAATAAATACTGTTTAAAGTAACTGCTGTAGGAACTGTTTCTGTAGGTGTTTAAACAGAGGTATAATACAATATTAATATTAAATTCTAAAAAACAGCCTTTAGTACCATGACTTTTTTATTATTTATATTTAATGATGCTTTGATCAGTCTTGCATTTCATTTTTCTATCACTGTAGAAATATAACTTTTCCAGAGTTATTTCTGAAGTGTTACTTTTGAATTATAATTTTGTAAATTATAATTGGTTAATATATTATTTTGGCCTAGAGCATTTTATAATAACTCATGTTTCTTTAATAGCACAAGAACTGTCTTTAAGTCAAAGGAAAGATAATAATTTGTTTGATTTTTTAAATGCATGGGCTTAATCATTGGCTCAAAATTAATAATTTTGCTTATTTACTTGTTTGTTTTTGTCTCAAATAACAAAGTAGATATGTTTAATTAGATGAACTTCTGAGTATTTAAAACATACAATCATTGGCTCAAAATTAATAATTTTGTTTATTTACTTGTTTGTTTTTGTCTCAACAAAGTAGATATGTTTAATCAGATGAACTTCTGCGTATTTAAAACATAAAAGAAAATAATAATTTATTGTGAGGAATATTTTACACAGGAGGTGTTGTTTAATGCATTGAGTGCCTTTATTTTGAAAAATATAGATGCAGCTATCAGCCAAACAATGCAGTAAAAATAAAAATTTAGGGCATGGAAGTGATAGTTCTGTTCAAATGAATATGTCTTGGCAAACATGAATAAAAACATTAAAAAGCCCAATGCAACCAGAAAACCGTTCCTCAGAATAAAGCAAATAGGAATCTGAAGACAAAATGGTGCCAAAACCAAAACAAATGAAAAAATGAACAATAAAAAATCCCAAAACTATGCATGAACAATAAAATTACCGCAGCTTATTGCTCCCTTGACCTTTTGGTAAAACAGATGTTTTTTTCCTGCAACTATTATCACTGGAAGTAAATCTTAGATTACAAATTAGTTTCCTTATTTGATCTTGGAACTTAATCTGACATCTTTTGTAACTACTGAATTTCTGTGATGTCACATAAAAAATTAATTACACACACCTTCAGTAAAAAAATGCATCTCTATTTTCCTTTGCAGCATAGCTTGACAGCTATTTCACTTGGAGTTAATTTTCTCAGATTCATAGCCAAGTCTCTTAATATGAACATACTATATAAAATTTGCAAATTTATTTTACCACTCCACAGACTTAACACACATTTTGGAAGACTGGGATGAATCTGTGCCTTCACTTTCATATCCATTTTATTGAACTATTGACTCTGTTGTTTTTACCATTGCTAAATTCCCTCAATCTATGGTCCAGCTTGATTTTTGATCCCATAAGTAATTTGGGATTAGACCTTTAATTTCTAACATATCTTAAATTGATTGTGCTCCATTTGGTTGGTTGATAACTATATTAATTTCATATTTTGAAATAGTCAAAGATATTAAAAAAATTATTGCACTGTAAATTCAGTTACATACATTGATTCTGGTGTTACAGAAGTAGGCCTTATTTACTGGATGTAAAACTATGAACAAAGCTAGCTCTTGCTAGGTAAACAAAGATTTTCGTGAATTGGTATGATTGGCTCTTCAACAGCTTAAAAGTATTTTTTGCTGTATATCACATTTTTTTTCTTGAAAGCCATTAAATCCATCATAAAAAAGCTTAACAGGAAAAAGAAGTCATATTAGCTTCATTCATAATTTGGCTATTACAGTACCAGGGTTTTTTTCCCACCCTCCAATTTGTATAATAATGATTAGATTATTCCAATATTTTTCTCAACATTTAGCATACAGCACAGTTCACTTGAGTTTTTCTTGCCTTCAGAATTCAGCTACAGAAATATTCTGTTGGCTGATTTGCTTGACAAATCCTTTTGGCTGAACTTTAGTATTCATAGGAAACAGCTGTTCAATTACTGACACTTACCAAAACAGAACCTGAGTAATCCACAAACCACTATACTATTTGCCTTTAGCCCTTTGCTGACAATGGTACTTGACTAAGCAGTGAAAATCTTCCCAAGATGATGCATCTCGTAAACGAGCATATAAACAAAGGCTGTGCATCCACTTCAAACACATGAGAGGACATAAAAGATTATAGCAATATTATTTATACAACATTCAGCCACAGGTTGCTAAATAATTTTCCAATGATCTGCTTTGAATGTTCTATTTAACTATTCGTATAAATTTTCAACAAGCATATAACATACACCATGACAAATAACAGTTTATTGCTCACAAGATATATTTGCATATGCATGCTGAAAATTAAACCCCAATATTCTTCAATGAATATCCTTTCTACTAAATCTTGTAATCGTTACTCTAATGTTATCATGACTCAACCCAAAAAAAAAAAACTCATGGAAAATTCCCTATACTGTCTTAAAAATAAAAAGAAAAGAATCCAACTAATTGTTTTCATATTGTATGACAGACACAGTTTCATGAAGATATTTTTCTTTCTTATTAGTATTATTACCTTTATACGTGAAGTAAGCAAAAATTATACTTTTATATCTCTTTTCAATTTCTTCAGTTGGTAAGATGAGCTGACCTATGTATATATGCATGCCTCCTACAAGTGATAGCAATATACATAAGACTAGTGGAAAATAGTTTTATATTTTTCACCTAGCCATAATCTTAAATTATTAATCTTTGTCCACTCAAAGATATCCTAAAATATCCCCAAGGAAAAAGACTTTTCTTTTTCCTAAGTGAATTGATTTTTCCTCCCACCTCATCTCTCGTTACATTTTTGTTCTTTTTGTCTTCATCTGGAACTTCTGAGATGACCTTTCTCTCCAAAAACACACCCCAAAAAACCAAAAAACCCTACAACTTCTACTGCCCCCAAAGATAAATATTACAGCATGTCTGTCAAGACAGACGTGTTTGCCAAAACAGATATGAGATCTGAGCAGCCAGTGCTATCTTTATTCAAATAATTAGTCTATTGATCAGCAGGTCTCCAGATCACCAATTTGTCCTTGTTATTCAGGATAACATATTCCTTCCTTTTAAGTTCCTTATTATTATGTGGTTTCACACAAAGATGCCCTTTGCTAGCATATTACACTATTTTCAGAGTTTTTTCATACATGATTTGCAATCTGCACAATAGAAAAAACAAGAAAATTAACATTTTAACCACCCAAACCCCTTCTGCATGTGACATTTTTCTATGCACTTATTTAGAATGAAATTTTCAGCTGTTATGATGGATATTTATGCCAATAAAATCAAAGTTTAAGCCTGGATTCTATTTTTGTTGGTTAAAAGTGCTGGCAGTTTCTTCCAACTTTTAGTTTCTAATGCCATACATTGTAAAGTATGACTGTGTCATAAATGACCTCTGCATGCCACAATTCAAAGTAACCTCAGACCACTTCAACAGCAGTTTCAGTGCTTTAATTTTTTTTTTGCTGTTTATGAAAGTCCGCTGTCAAGACATATATACTTCTCAAAGAAACAGTCAAGCCACCTCTGAACACTCAGTTTTAGAAAAGAAAAAAATTTTTTCCTCCTCAGAGAGTAATATTTTTGAGTACAAAATGCAGAAAGCTACTAGTGATTTGTTTTACAATTGATTTTTTATTAACTTTTCCTTTTTCCCTAATCTGTCAGTGTTTCAAACAACCTCTCTTTCACACTCACATCTTGTACAGCAAGAGCAATCATTGCCCTTGCTCTACTTCCTTCTTCTCGTGTCCTCTCATCTCTTTTCAACATAAACAGCCTTTTCTTTCAAAAATTGCTATCTTTTCAAGAACAGAAAAGCAAGCATTTTATGGAAGGGAGGGGAGGGGAAGGGAAGGGAAGGGAAGGGAAGGGAAGGGAAGGGGAGGGAAGGGAAGGGAAGGGAAGGGAAGGGAAGGGAAGGGAAGGGAAGGGAAGAGCAAGACAAAGTGAAGGGCAAGACAGAGGAGAACGAAGAGGAGGCAAGACAAATCAGTTACCACCACCACATACAAAAGCAGACCTCAGTTTAAAAGTACATATGTTGCCAAATTCATGTCATTAATGTGCTCTTGATAAAAGGATGTCTCACTGCTAATAAAATAGCAGTTGTTATGGCCGAGGTTCAATAAATAAGGGACATAAATTTACTTGCCCTATCATTATCTAAAAATGAAATAGGTAATAAAAGTATAATCTCTTTCATACAAATTGAAAGGAATGGTTCAAGTATTTTAATTAGCAATTGACTAGATAACTACCACTATACTAAAATAAATGCCAATTAACAAGTTAATTATTTTTTGGCAATTATTGATACCAAATCAACCCACTACAGTTATTTTGTTAAGCAACAGTTAAATTCTAAAAGTCTTTACAAGTTTAATTTATCAATTACAGAGCAAAGGAACATGTTTGTTGCTGGCATGGTTGAGTTATTTATGAGGAAAATAGATTCGGTTGGTATTACTTTTAAACTTTATTAAATTAATTTAAAAGGTTATGTATTAAGTGTACAATAAACATTTTATCTAAATTAAATAGTTGAATTTAATTAATTTTTAAAACTTTCATGCAGCTTAATGTAATGCTATAGTAGAAATAGTATCTCAGTCCTGAGAACTAAACTGTTTGCTCCTCTCTCATAATTTAATATTTTATTTAAAGACATGTATAAAATCAATATGAGAAAATTACTTATTTCTCGACTACATCCATCCTTCATTACCTATCATGAGTTTCTTAGGATATACCATTACATTCTGAATGTTCATAACAAACTCTTCCACAGACATACACTTTCATGTTAATGAGTTTTTATATGCAAAAACATTTGTTTTGTATAATATGAAGTTATTCAGAGGATGTTATAAACAGAAAACAAAACAGATTAAAATATAATGGTTAATAAAGACAGGAATTTAAGGTAAAATGACTAGATATTTGCTTCAAATATTTCATTCAATTACTATTGCAAACAAAGCAACTGGAAAGATAAAGAAATAAAATATCCATCAAATTAAAACATGCAGACCTCTTAATACAGCTAATAATGACTTTCGCAGTCATATATCTTGACATTGGAAGTTTTGTGATGCCTTTTTTCTTTATTTCTTTATTTCTTGGAAACAATAAGTATTTAACCTGTATTATTAGAATAATTACTGGGGAGTTGACATTATTATTAGTATTTGTAGTAGTACACGTATAAATTTCTCATGTTTCATCTTGTGACAGGAAACAATAAGAATCTAATTCATCATTTTAACTCTGCATTTTTATGAAGACATATTTCTCTTGTGGTGGATTTACCTAATTCCTGTTTGAATTGCTATAAAGAGCATAAGTAAAAAGCAAACCGGTTCTTTCATAATATTTACATTTCTGTTTAGATTTATAGTCCATACCATAGAAAAAGGTGTGGAGTTTTTTAATAGATTAATATGTTAATAGTAGAATTGTATTTAAAATGCTTGGTTATTGCTTCAAAGGGTTTATAAAGCTAAATAATTTATGCATGTATTTATTTGAGAAGCATCCAGCAATTGATTAAAGGGGCAGGTTTTTGTTTATAACAGGATATATGAATCAAGACCATAATCATATCTTCAGAGCTCTTCTAGTTCTAGTTTTGTCAGCTTGTTAAAGCTTGTGCTGGATGTCTTTAAATACTGAGACAATCTTTGCATAATTATTTTATTCTTTTTCGAGCTTAAAAACGTAAAAAATACAATTTATTTCAGCTAAAAAATTATGTGACACAATAAATGCAAGCCAGTTAGAACTGATTCAATTGGACATTGCCATAACTAGGCATTCTTTTCTTTGCAGGCAAATTTCCATTTATAATATCTTCCTCTTAATATATAATAATAATGATGCATTACATTAAATAAAGCAGAATATAAGTTAAATTGTGCTTAAGCAAGTAAATAAAGATTTTATAAGTGGCTTTTATTTTCAGTCTGTTTCTTTTCCTTTTCAAATATGTGATGAATGTATTACTGGTCTCAGCATACATTTTTAAATGGTTGGTTTAAACAAAGGAATTAATCGTGAGTGGTGATTTTTTTCTTTTTTATGCATCATAAATAATGTCTGAAAAAATTTTGGGCATGTCTAGAGATATGAGTTGACTCTTTGCTTCCTTCTCCCACAGCACCTAATGAGAATTTTTTTCTTGAGAAAAGATGCTG
Source organism: Geospiza fortis (assembly GCF_000277835.1). NCBI lineage: Eukaryota > Metazoa > Chordata > Aves > Passeriformes > Thraupidae > Geospiza > Geospiza fortis. The sequence goes on along the minus strand of NW_005054433.1, from coordinate 1,982,536 downwards.
CATGTTAAAAAATTCCCAAGCAACACACTACTTCATGAGCACAAGCCTTCCTGACATCTCATCTCCTCACTTCCCTAAATCTGAACCAGATGATGGATGAGTAGTTTGTCACTAAATGTTATGACTCCAAAGATACACATTCTTTTGGTTAGCTGGACTCAAATGCAATGGTATTAGGGTGAAAATACTAAAAGAACAGATTAAGTTTTATTTAAAAAATTTCTTACTAAGGAAGTTAATAAGAAAAATGCAATAATAATAGTTCTACATAAACTCTTAGGAGCATCAATCTTTCTTGCCTTCCCAGAAGTCTTTCTTCTATCTCCAAGTCATGCTGATACAAAGGCGAGATTTTCCTAGTGGATCAAGGGAAATCAGCAACAATATTTTGATTGAAACCCTTGGTGAGGGCAACTCTCATTACAGCCATCCAAGGGATATCTAGAGGCCCTTTGTTTCCAATGCAAATGAAGTATTTTAGTATTTGTAGCAGAACCTGCAAGACATTTCCTCTCAACAACAGCTTTTGGAACATTGCTACATCACATCATTAAATGATTGACAGAATTTGGGAGAGCAGAAGTGATGAGTTCCTAGACTTCCTTGAGTTTGTGTTTTCTTTTATGACAGCTTCTGGATGAATGTTTTATTCCATTTAATCTTATTTTCTTTTCAAAATATCTGCTATGGCCTTGAGTGCAACAGCAACCTCTTTGCAGTCTCCTGTCCCACGGGGATTTAGCCTCTGGTGGTCAAGTTTAGCTTTAATAGGACACTCCTATGTAACCATGGATCAGATTTATGTTTAAAGAGTGAGAATGAGCTGTGGGAAGCCTTGTGTGGATCTGGCCCTCTCCTCCCTATGCTCTGGAGTTGCACTTGAACTTGAATGGTGATCCTGACATGTTGACAAGACTACCTGTGTTGACCTTGCCCCTCATGGCTGCAGTCTTGTCTGGCCATCAGAGTGCTGGTGTTTGAACCTGACCGACATCACCACATGCGCTGGGCTCTTGTTCAGCGCTGGGGGTCTGTGTTGCTGTTGCTGAGGGCATGACCCTTCTTGCCTTGCTGTCACTCTTGATTCCTGATGCTGAGCCTTTACAGAGCAATCCACTCCTGCTGCTCCCTGGGAATGTCAAGTGAATTAAAAGGAAAAATATTCCTTTGTTTTCATCACAATAATATGAATACTGTGAAAGTTCTTGTGACCTTGGACAAAAGGTGGTATCTCATTCAGATAATCAAGTATCACAGATATCACATTATCATTCAAATAATGCGATGTAAATGACTAAAGAAACCTAACTGGTATTAGGTTAGCAACCTAAACCTAGCAGCCAACCCTGGTGTTGGGATGTGCAAAATAGAGTCTAGGGGTTTTGTTGTTTGGGTTTGGTTGTTTTTTTGTTGTGTTTGCTTAGGTTGGGGAGGTTTGGGTGGGGATTTTTTTTCTGTGTGTCTTATTAATGTTTTGTGGTATGTCATGCTCTTTATGTTTAACATCAAGAGTTCAAAGGGATGTTTTAAACAAAGGAATAAATTGGAATGGAACTTCTAAATGCTAGTAAGTGAAAATGTGCGCCACATTAATTCTAGTGAAGGAGCCAGTCTTAGTTCTGGAGCAGGCCTCAGCTACTGTGGAATAGCTTCATTAAAACCACCACACTCCCTCAGTAGATTTGCTCAGGTAGAAAATTTAACTATGGTACAACTGATAGCATTTTATGTTCCTAAGAATATAAAAAGAAATGTTTTAAATATGAGTCTTACTGCTGGGTTCACTCAGAAGTCATATACAATCAGAACAATGGTCTTAAAACATGAAAATAAAATGAAATATGATTTTAACAGTAAGTATTATAGTAATTGTATCTGAGTGAGTAGAGAGAAAAATATGCTTAAAGTGCTGTCAAAGTTTAATCACATATTAATTCTATTTGACTATATCCACACTATCTAATTTTATTCTCATTTAGGAAAATATTTTGATGGTGTGAATCTTGGTAGAAAATTAATTTCACGTTCTCAGACTTATTTTGTGATGCAACAAAATATGTCTGTGACAAAATTAATTTCATTTTAAGGGAGTTCAGTGACAGTCATTGAGTACTATATTATGCTATGAAGCATAATATAAATGAAGCAGATAAAAATATAGTAAGTCTTATGTAATGAATCAGATATATCATATATTTGCTTTGGTCAATTTGTTAGATCTAGCCAAATGGCTCAAAGATACTAAAAAAATCATTTGATCTAAGTCAGCAATGTAAAAACATGTATTTATTTTCTTAAGAAATTAAATTACAGAAACCCAAAAGAATGGCTTTTAACTGTGAACTTTAAAATCTGAACTGTGTTCATTTTAAAGTTTAAATATTTTTCAAATATAACAAGCCCAGCTTGATCTTTGCCAGTGTCCACAAGCTTACCTGCACACCTGCACTCATTCCAGGTGCTGGCACCACTGGCACTCAAGCCTTTGGCCATTGGTCTAAATCCAGGTGCTCCATACATACATGTGCACACAGATGAGAGAGCCTTTTGACCAGGAAAATAACTAGATATGGAATTTTATGACTTGTTGGAACATACAGCTGCTCAGGCATGTAGTGTGCCCAGACAAGTGTACTGATCAGCAATCTACTGACTTCAGTTGCCCCCTTTTATACCTTTGGTCCTCTCTTTTCCCATGTTTGTTCTTCCCTAAACCACTGAGATTCCTCCCTTTCCCTTCCTTTTATACATTTCTCTAAACATCTCATAATAATTGGCGTATATTCCTCAAATGTTCTGTCCCTACAGGTGTCCCAAATCCCCAAGTTACTGGCTCCTACTCATTCTGTAAAATGATGGGGGAACCATTCCTTTTGGCTCAGGACATGAGAGTTACCTCTGGACACCAGGGCTGAGGTTCTCCTGAGCATTCTTTTCCTGATGTGGTTCTTGGGATTTCTCTGCCTTCCATTGTGTCCTTGTGCTCGTTTTTAGTGTGCACAGGTATGCAACCTAACAAAGTTCTTTTGGGAGAAATCAAAAAATGCAAAAAATACTATGCATTAGAAACAAACATTTTTCTTTAATTTTATTACAGTCAAAAATTGAACCTATATAGTTATATATGAAGTAGGAAAAATTGTTCTTATACAAACAAATTGCTTTAAATTTTAACAATTTACATCCTTAGATCTGTAGCGATGAAGCAAGTAGTGCTTTCAGTATGCTGAAACCTCTGGTTTATCTGGTAGCAGTGTAGTCATCAGAATGCAATAAAAAGACATGGAAAAGCATAGACCAGTTATCTGTGTCAGATGCAGCAACATAAACAAATTAAAAAATTCTAAAAGAAACAACAACAACAACAAAATAACTTAAAAAGGCATTTCAACTGTGCGCAACTATAAGAAATTCAAAATTATTCTGTTTCAGTCATGACAGTCTTGTACCAGATACACAAAGGAAAAAAATGAGAACAATAAAACAGAATGAGTTTTCCAAACAACTGTACAAACGGCTTCATTAGCTCATCATCAAAGAAAATAAATATTCCAGTTTCATCCCTAGCTAGATAAATTCCCTTTTCAATTTCTACATTCACCTGTCAGTGGGATTTTTAAGCTGTTTAGAATACCTGCTGATTGAATTTAGTCTTGCATCCCGGTGCTTAGCTGCATTCCAGATGCTGTAGTTACCGAATTTGTTCCTCTTAAGTGAACCTTACACTCAGTATTAAAATTTTCATTGGTGCAATGAATGAGGGTAACTATAAGACTCAGGACAACAGCATGCAATGATCAGAGATTTCTCTAAGATAAAACTATTCACCACTATTTGGATCTGTTCAAATCTCTACCTGTGCTTCTTACCCATTCCCCTATCCTGCTGAGAAGTTTTGAGAAAAAATTTAGGTTAAAGTTATATATGAATAATTTTGATTCATATGATTTAATTATTCTCTTCCTATTTTAAATTACATACTTACATGCATTGTAGGCATAAGCCAACATTAACCTAGTCTTTTTAGAACTGCCGGTCTAAAAAGAAAAGATATGGAGCTTTTATTTTAATTGTTTTTATTTTATGCAGCTCTTCCTAGAGATAGCATTGCCTGAGTTTCCATACCTGAAGTTGCTGTTGGGTCACATACTGGAAAAATATCTATTTTTTTATCTTAATTTAAAAAATCACAACCAAGTGCATTTAGCATATATTGCTTTAAAATTTACCTATATATGTACTTTCCTTTAAAGCACATAACATCATATTCCTTCCCTTTTTTTGACAAAAAAGATATTTTTTTCTACTCATAAAAGGTTAAATCCCTAGTCATTCATTGCTTGTTATAATTTCTACATGTACATTTTTTTAAGAGTGACCAGTCCTTTCCATTAAACAGGATAGAAGTAAGAATCATTTCCAATCCAGAATTACAAAAGAATTTGAGAAGTAGTTTCATCTGCCCTGCGGTAGCACTTCTTCCTTCTTTTTCATTGAGCAAGAATAACACCTTCTCTTTTTCAGGGAGATGTTTTCATATCACACATGTTTTCTTTCTCATGTTCTCGCAGATAAAAATTGAAACCAGTACAATAGTGTTTCCCAAACTTAGCTGACAGAAAGGGCTGTTGTTTGCTTTTAAAATTTTTTTTCAGTTTGTTAGGCCTTCAATATAGATGGCATTTGCAGATTTTAATGTAAAGCAAATAGACAGCAGTGACCTCATGCCTAAGGAATTATTAAAACAAGCTAAAATCAAAAAAAGACAAGCAAGTCCAGAGAAGAATTTGCACCATTATGTTAGTATAAAGCTCATGGCCTTTTACAAATGATGGGAAAAAATCACTCATGTTAGGCTACAATCAAAAGAGGCTGAAGCTGGGAATTTATATCTTGGAATTATTTCCCAGCATCTCTTCCTTAAAGTAAAACCATACAGTGATCCCAGTCATCAATTCTTCTGAAGTGTCATCTGGCTTGTCTTATATCTTGACTCCAAACACCTGTGGAGAAGGCAACATGTCAGAAAGGAGCCTACTTGTAAGTGATTTCTGCATAAGCCAGTGTCGCCTGCTTCTGGGGCCAGGGAGAGATCCCTAGTGCACCTTTGTGGATCAGTAAGGACAAAGTAGTATGTACTGTTTTCCTGAACCTCAAATCATCCTATTCCCTGTCACACTGAAAACATGCTGTAATTAGAAAAAAATGTTTTTATTACAGGCTTTGAGGATTTCTCTAATCTAGTTCTTTGGATAAGATATTATTTTGAAATACCTTTGTTTGTTTTACAACATATTGTTTATAGGTTGTGAAAACATCCTTACTCCAGCAAGTGCTGGGGAATAATTATACAGGATCTCAGAAAAGTGAGACATTAGGGGCAAGGTGTGATATTCATGATATAGTCATAAGTCTAGGCTTTTTTGTGTTTTGATTTGTTCTTTACTTTGGATATTGCTCTATTTTTGTCCTCTGGATTTATTATCTATTTGCAGCTGGAGTGCATGCAGTAGGCTGATGTACAACACCTTCAGTTTAATTGAAAAAAATTCATGTCATGTGCTCTGACACTGCCCACTGTTGCAGACTGATGTGTGCTAAAAGTACATGACCATAATGTTTTTAATTTGAACCAGCAATGCACTTTTGAAACGGCTGTCCATTTACTGAGCTTTGATTATCATCATAGCAACAGTTTTCATCATCAGAAATGACAGTCTGCTTCCTTTGTCTTGAAAGTGCACTGCTAACAAACTTTCACTTCACAGGGCAAGACTAGATCTAATTTAAAAAGCTCCATGACCTAGCAGTCTTGAAGTTAAAATTTCCAAAGTATTTGTAATATTGGCATTAGATTTTCAGGTGCAAATACTCTGCTTTGCTGACTTTTACTGATTCCTGGTGTTCCACACTATTTGCTAATACAGGTGTTTTATACAGGGTGGCCTTCTGTCATATTTGCTCAAAAAATACACTCCTTATCTGAACTAAAACACTGTTCACGTATGTGCTTCATGTCCTGCTCAAAATGGTCTTAGAAGTACTTTTACAGTTGTAGCACTGTATCTTATTTTTATAGTACATCTGCATAGAAGGAATAAGGAATTTTGAGAACATTTTGGCTCATACTCATAGTAGTGTTTGGCCTTTACATTAAACTTTAGTTACCACCTTTCTACACTATTTTTTCCTCAATAGATTCTTAGTTATTTAATTTTTGCTTCACTGAACTATGTAATTGGCTCTAGAAAGGTGACAATGTGATATAATTCTATTCCACTTCACATTCCTTGTTATTCCATTCAACTTTTCCATTCATAAGCACCACCTTTCCAAGAAAACCAGTGTCTATTGTCCTGAACTACATTGTGTGGGGAGTTATCACACTGAAATAATTTGCAGCCCTAATGATGATGATTCTAACATACTGGCAATTTATGTAGTAGTTTCCAGACAATAATGACACAATGTGTGTGGTTTGTTTGAAAAGTGCCAGCTACTATTCTGCCTCATGGTCTACTAGAAAACATGCACACCCTGCAAATTCAGAAAGAAAAGCAAGATATGAAGAATCTAGCTTAATTAAACTTCAGCTTTATTATCTGATGTCTTGTGGGAAATACCCAGATAGGTTCATATAGTCCAGCTCGCCATCCACTCTCAATTTGTCTCCTCCTGTGTGGGTAAGAAAACTGCTTTATCGTTGTACAAGATACAGAATATCCTAGCTTCTTTTAGACTGCCTTCCTCTGTGGATTGTCAAGGAATTGAGCCTCTGTAAATAAAGGATAGCAGAACTTGACATGTATCCAAAAAGGGCACAGACAATTAATTGGTTGTCCTTCCTTCTCAGCCACAGCTGGTACTTTGACAGCTCTCCTCTCATGTCAATGAAAAATCTGTCTGCTCCTTTTTCAAAATCCATCTGCTTTCTACTATCAGTCCTAAATACCCAGCGCAACACTTTTTTTGATAGGTCATCTTCCAACCTTCTTATTTGCATCAAAATCCTGCTACCTGCTCCTTCATTCTTCTTTCTCTGACGTACTTTATTCTCTGACAGAGAATACCATCTCTGTCTATGCCTTTCATGGATGCCATCCAAGCAAATGTCTCATGTATGTTTTAAAATCAATATACCAATAAATAAACTGTTTAAAAGATAAAGTCCCTGCAAAATCTCCACATTCTAATCAACAATATTTAGTCTAGAAGCCACCTTGTGATTCGCTTGTGTAAGAAGCATGAGCAGCGGCAAAACCAAATTTTTCATTTTCAGGTATTAGAGAGTTTGGATATTGTTGGCCAGAGAAAACTGAAATTTGGCTTTCACAGTGCATGCGACTAAAAGCTGGAAAGCCTCTAGAGCTTTTGTCCTCAGTGATTTGTAATTCAACTACACAACAGTACTTCAATGCCCATGTCTTCTAAAACTTCTAATACCATTGAGAAAAAAAACGGAACATCCTTTTCACCTCTCTGTCCATCCACAAATCCACAAACCCATGTAAGTCTTCAGTTTTTGTTGGGTTTTTTTTCATTGCTTCTATTACTTTATGATGTAATAGATACATGGATTTTATAATAATGATCAACACAGATTAGGCAAAAGCTGTTGAGTGCAAAGTGCTGATCTATAAAGAGCTGAGTCAGAAAAAAGGCAGGGAAAAGCAACCTAGCTTGTGTCTACGTTTCTAGAAAATAAGTTTATTAGGCAGGAGAAATCATACTAACAAATTTTCTTCTGCCTGTTTTATGAGCTCATTTTAAACTCTAACATTTGTTTTGCTCTGTTTGCTCTGTGCCTTAAACACCATTCCAGCACTTATAAAAATTACTTTTATTTACGTTGCATCTCTGTTTAGCTGATATTTTTTTCTATAATTGATGTGAAGTTACTAATCTGCAGTTCTAGGATCTCCTTGGAGTTCTCTAAAAGCACTTGCCATTGGCTATGGAAGTTCATTGACTAATTCCTTTAGCACTCTCTGATGGATTTAATCTGACCCTACAGATTCAAAACATTAATTTGGTCCAGGTATTTTCTCATTTGCTCTTTAACAGTGTTGATGTCTGTTCTCTTATGTTGTTCATCTACTCCCAGCATAATTAATCATTTTACACTAGAGTCCTTTTGAGTGAACTGAAGCAGAACAAGTACCTACAAATCCTAGTTTTTATCCCCTCCAGTGTATTTCCTTTCTGATAATTAGACCCTTTACCTTTCCTTTTATCTTCCCTTTTCCTCTGAAGTATCTAAATAATTGTTTTTGTTTCTTTATCTATCATAAAGTATATTACTACTGAAGCTTGCTTACCCACATTATTTTTATAACTTCTTATCTTGACTTTGCTTGCCCTTGTAATACAATGTTGCAGTTGCAAAAATTCCCATCTCTGCATCTTGTAGAACTTCTACCTCCAGACAGATTAATTTTTTATTTTTCATTTGTTTAATTTTTGGAATATTCATGCGAACCAAGTGGCATATATACAAATTTTAAGTATTATAGAAAAAATACTCAATATCCTTAAGCTACTTACTAGTAATATGACAGATTAAGTATAATTTCAGGGAATTTCATGAAGTTGGGTGAAAAAGGCAGCAGAACAAATGTAACATAGGTACAGATTTTGACATGGATTTGAAACAATTATGACAAAAAGTCTGAATAGGAAGATGTGAAGGCTCTAGTATCAATGAATTATCCAGAAACCACAAAGTTTTAGGAGATGCAAAAACCTCATGGTTATGTCATAAAGGGAATGCCTAAGAGACAATTCAATATAGCTAAGCAGCACTAAAACAAGGTAAAAATTATAAAGCTTCAAATTCTAAAATGTCTGAGTGTATATAACAATAGTGCCTGGACTTTTGAAGCTAACAAAAACAAGAACAAAAATAAAGGTTAAAACTGAAAAAGAAGTATTAGCAGGTGAATGCATCAGCTCACATGAAAAGTAAAAAAGAGGGAGGTATATTTATTTGAATGTGATTTTTGGTTAAAATAATGACCGAAAAGGTTGCCTTTCTCTGAATATTTAGCTGATTTAAATATTTATTTAGCTTTTGAAAGATGAGATGCTCTCTTTTCTATTCAGCATACATGAAAGTGTTGAACTTCATCACTAAGTAGGCTTTTCAGCTTTTCTTCAAAATAGTGCATGCCTTGAAAATGAATAGCTATAACTTTAAACAGTTGCCCATCTTAGCTTCCCTTATTTGACACAGGAAGAGTAAAGTGTAAATGAGCAAAAGATTTTTAAAAAATCACTTTACAGGCCTCTTTCTAATTAGCAGTGCTTCTAAATATGACCTTTGATCTATTTGTGGATTGAATCTTTCTTTGGGTGTCATAGAAAAAAGGCATCCTGAGTCTCTGTGAAATGAATATTTGCTGTTTCTAATTCTCTGATTCACCAGATTCATAAGTTATGCAAGCATTTTTATTTCTGCCTCTTATGATAACTCAAAACCAAAACTATTTTAATAGGTTACATATGACATACAGTTGCAAAAGTGTAACACTGCAGAGTACAAAAGAACCCACTAAATTTATTCACTAACATCTCACTTCTCTGTAGCTGTATAGTAAGCTGTCATGGCTCTGGTCCATGGTGGTTCTTAGTTGCACAGACCCAGGTGATCAGGCTTGAAAGCTCTAAGACACAAGAAGTGGGAATTAAAATAATCTTGCCATATTTCTTGTCCAAGTCTCTTTTTTGGGTGGTGCTTGAGGTTTTTTTATGATCTTGTCCCTCTCCCAAAAAGAAGGGTTTCTCTCTGGTCCTGATGCCCTTTACTTTGGGTATAAGAAAGGGTAAGTTCTGCCTACTGACGTTGCCCTGAACTTGTCTTTTGCCAGGCAAATTACTGCTTTTCTGTCACTTGGATACCTGCTATGTAGAGCTGAACATGCTTTTTACATCTCACTTCGTCTGTAAAATATGTTTATATTGTGTTTGCCTATGCCATTCAGAGTATTATAAAATATGTATGTACCACTGGTAGTTGACTGTTATAGTATACTTCCTAATTAGAGGTAGTGTACTACCTCTAATTAGACTGAAATAATTTTTTCAGTTTGAGTATCTTTTTTTTTTTCATATGTTTTAGTTAGAAAGCATACAGATGTATTTATTTTCTTCTGCAATGGGATTCTGTAAGCTAACTTGTTTGCTGTGACTCAACCATTTATGACTCTACAGTGGGCATCATTAAAAAACGTGGGCAGAGATGTCTGAGATGTTATTTTGGGGATTTTTTTTCTTTGTGCACTTTATAGCTCACTTTAGTTAATTCAGGTTGTGTTACTTGCCTGTAAATTCTATTTTTTGGGGATCAAAATTGACAAAAAAAATTCATCGTAGTCCACCAGGACTCAAAGAGTTACTTTTATAAAATGATGTCAGAAACAAAGATTTCCTCATCTACTCCTCTTCTTCTTTCTATTTAGATCAAAATCTGAATTTAATTCTGGGAACTCTTTGTATTAATCTCATGTTAATGAGATTAATCTCATGTATTAATCTCATCTCATATGCATTGTTTAATGGAAAACGCAGCTATCAGACTATTTTTTTTGTCTTTTACAAAAACTGTATTTTCCTTGATCAACAATACCCCCCTCCCCAGATTGCGTAAAAAAAAAATAAAAATAAAAAGAACAGACATGTAAAATGGGAACACTAGACACATTCAGAACAAAAAAGTTTTCTGGAATCTAAAAGTTTAGGAATGCGACCTAGTAATACCATAGCATTTTGCAACAGACTCAGCTCATGAATTGGACTGGCTGTGACAGAAATCTCTAATTCTGGATTTAAATTACTATACTCACCTGCTGCTATCCTTGGGATATACTTGTCATAAATTAGATTTTAGTAAAGAATATCATGGGGACATGATATTGATATAAATAGTTATAAATTATGTAGATATGTTACATATCTCCATTAAAATACGCAAGAGAAACACCAAGCACTTCAATGTCACTTCTAAATTTCAGAAGTGTTAATGACAAAAACAACCCTTTACTGACAGTGACAGAATCTCAATAAGTGCCATGACTTTTCCAAGGTTACCATAAGCCAAATATAAAAAATAACAACAAATTACAAACCTGAATAGTTAACAGGGGAAATATGCACAGTAAACAACACGGAGCATAGTGATATTAAATACAATTTAGGAAATTCAAAGAGCAAAATTAAAAACTGCTGAGGCATAAAAGGAAAATTTCATATAGCTCTATGAATCAGAAAGACAATAATAATATACAGGTTGGCTTTTTCCCCCCAGTATTTAGTTTAAAGACTGTGGCCTTCTTATCAGACTTGGAAGAGCTAGCAGACTGGGAAACCTAGCTGTTGGAAACTATGTTGCATAGACTAATGAAAGATATGACCTTTCCTTTCAAACTTTGCCTTGTTACTATCACATATTTTCCATTCATTCAAAGATAAAATATTTCTTGGCAGTTTGCAATTAAGAAGCTTCCAACTCATTCCTTCTCCCTTTCTTCTTGCCCTTGCCTGGCACCAAACAAAAGGATATTTACCTTACAATAAGTGAGGTAATTTATAGTAAGTAACATAATTTACAGAATAAATTATAGAGGCTCTCTACCTTTGCAAGCTTGAAAATATGGATCAACAATATCTGTCTGAAACTCTTCTTCCAGGTAAGCAGAAAGATGTCAAAACAGGTGTAAAGGTTTACAAAAGGCATAGGACGATCTAATATTAACACACCTGTGGACATTTATGGACAAACTAAACTGAGCATGTTGTAAGAAAATGTTTTTGTATAGGTGTTACCTGTCTTGTTATTTTTTCATCATTAGTGACAAAACAACTTTATGGAGAATATAGGTTTCTTCAAATATGGCAATATATATATTTTTTTTCTGCATGCTTTTATGACTATGGAGAGTTCATGCTACAGCTTGTGTTTCCTGTAGTCAAGTGTAATATTTTGTCTATCTTCAATCAGTATTAGTGCAAATATGATGGATTGCAAAGAGGATGGACACACAACTTTTTTTAAAAGCCAATATCCTTGAGTAGAAGTTTGAGGATATTCTTTTCATGCACACATATGTTTACATTTTGTATCTTAGGGGTAGGGCTGAATTCTTTCACATTGTGAAAATAGAGGCTGCTCCTCTGTGAACCTCTGACCACGGCAAGAGATCTGCACCAATATAGGAAGCAATGACGCAGATCCATGCTGCCTTGAGGAACATACATTGTTTACAAAGCTGCAGTGATTGCTTTTCTTGGATTCCAGCTACTTACAAGATGGATCAGATTTGCTAAATACTACTTTAACCTTGTTTGATCCTACTCCTCCTGAGCAACACCAGCCCACTATGGACAGATACATCTGGCAACAAAACTTTAGCATGATGACAAAAGGACTTTACCTTGAAAAAGGTCTGAGAATATATGATAATGGAAAAGGTACAGATAGACTCAGCAGTTACCATCCTTTTATCATAGTTTACTTCTATTCCAAACTTAATGGAAATTCATGGCACTAAAGACAGTCAATCAAGCAGTTGCTCTGCTTTGGCTCTGTCATTTTTCCCTTCTGAGTCTTTCATCTCTTTAACATGCTTCTTAAATATTAATTTTAAATTACAAAGTAAGCTTTTTATGACAGTTACCATAATTCATTCTGTATTAGTTAAGATTTTTTTAATATCTAAAACAACAGTGTCTTAGTTTTTTTAGAAAGTACCAAAATTGTACATTAAATAATTGTTAAAACATTTTCTGTTCTTAGTCTGTATCACATTATAACATTTAGGATACAACTTTATTTTCTTTGAATGCTATGGTGGCATTATGGTGACTCTATAATTGTGATCAGGGTTGCACTTTAGAATATTAATATTTTTAATTAAGTTATTGCATATTTTAGCTTCCTGTGTATTTCATTTCAGTTCTATATTTCACACATTTTCTAACTTAAATAGTTAAATTTCTAAGGTACTGCTGCATTAAAAATGTGAGTTACACTTTGACAATTCTTGTTATTTATTATACTTTTAAAAGATTTTATGCTCTTATCCATAAACAGTTACAATGTGTGTAAGTACATCAAGTCACTACTTCTGGTGTAAATAATGACACATTGTCGCAGTAACTCATAAGATCTAAGCTACTAAGATTGTATTGACTTGTAAATTACCTAGCTAATAAATTACAATTATGTCACACAAAACTATAGTTAGTAGTTTCCATATAAGTCACCATAAAAACCTAGTATTTCATCCATTTCCAGATGATAAAAATGAAATAAAGTATCTGGAAAATCATTAATAGATCAATTCACAGGTCACATCATGCTCATGTTCTATTTTCTTTCTTAGTACTGAGTTCTGTTAGAACCCCTAAGCCCATCTTGTTTAGTTATGAGTGTCTATATAAATGCATTAGTCTTTTTAGCTAATATGTAAGACTGGTGATAAGAACTAGTCTAACTGAAGTCAATAAATATATTCTTCTTCCTCCATTTTTTAGGACACCCTTCTCTTTACAGCAATTAGATGTATTTTCTTCTATGAAAATGAATAAATGGTACTATATATTTGTAAATCTTGCCTATAATTATATTCTCAACATTAGAAGTCGTAATAGACTCCTGTAATATTCTACAGTTTCCATTTCTGTTTTCAGATTCATTTCTGAACCTGTTTGAGCCATGACAAATCAATTCATCTGTGTTGGTTCAAGAAATTCTAATATTGCAAATGATGCCCATTCCACAGATTAAGAGGGGCTCTCAAAAATATTAGACATGTTGGTCAGAACAGGCAGTAGAGTATGACAGCTTACTAAAGCTCCTAGTAACAGCAACATGTGAAAAACACCTAGCAAACCAATTGTGTCACTGTGGAGAATGTTATCAGGAGTTTGTGGATGAGAAAGGAGTGAGGAATAGTTGTCAGAGCAGTGAAACGTGGCTAGCAGCAATGTCTAACAATGGGGACACAACTTGCCCCACAAGACCAGCAGCAGCTTTCATTCAGCTTTGTTATGGAGAAAGACCTGCCATTCCCAGACTCTGAATGACATTTTAGTGCAGGAGGGGAGTGGTGTGGCTGACCTAGCCATTGCTTGACAATATAAGACTATAATTGGTTTCCATTGAAGAAATTATTACTTGTTCCCTGATGTGGTCACTGCACCAAGCCTGACGGAAGAAGTTCGAGCATTTGGACAATAATCTCCAACACATACTGTGATTCTTGAGGTATTCTGTGCAGGGCCAGGAGCTGGACTCAATCCTTGCAGGCCCCTCCCAACTCAGGGGACATATTCTGTGACCCTGTGATTCCATGATTACATAGTAGGGAACAGTGCATGTTAATTACAAGAAGAAGAAAGGAGTCCAGCAGAGATTTGAATACTATTTCTATTTTTTTTTTAAGGAAAAGTAATCTTTTTACTTTTATGTAAAGATACAGAAGGAGACAGACAAGAAAGCATATTTTTACTTAAAGTTTATTACATAATATCATTGATCTTTATAATTTGGCAAGAGCAGCTTACTAAAAATACAATATATGAAAAACCTATTAAAAGCAGCTATGTTAACTCTATAACATTCAGATATTTTAAATTTTATTTTAGCATGATTATGTTTAATTTTGATAAAAAAGCTCTAGGGAACTACATGTTACTCTGAAATGGGAGGAGCCACTGAAGACATGCTAGAAATGAAATAACTAATATAAAACATAGTATAAAAAACATATCTCATGTGCCATTTAAATATTACTTTGTGGAATACATATGAACATATTGAAAAGGTTCTCTCATTTATTCTTACAGGATGAAGGAACTAAGGCTGATATAACTGTTTTAAAATTTGTTCTATTTGTTTGATGTCCTTTATTTTAATGGGATCACAGCCTCAGTCATCATTCAGCAGCTGTTTTCTTTCAAAGGATTTTTACTTAAAATACATTTTTTAAAAATATTATAATTTTACTGCTCAATGAACCTTGCAATAACAACATTTTAGCATCTATCCACCATGGCAGATGGCAAACTAATGAGGCCTGCTGTAGCTGCATACTGATATGTTCTGTACACAACACTTCCTCGCTCCAAAGGGAGGTCAAAGGGTAACTTTTATTTATATTCTTTGTTGTATTTGATTGTTGAAAATCATAAGACAGATTATTAGAAAAAACACTTTTTGCACCTTTCAATTAGATTTGCTAGTATTTACTGCATGTTATCAACCTGTAGAGCTCAAAAATAACACAGTTCATATTTTAGTGGTCCTTAATTTGCCTTTTTTATAAAAAGTAATGATGCTATTTCAATTTTTTTTTACCTTCTATTTAGAATTCACTTTAAAAAAAGCTAGAGATGTTTTTGTAATTCTTGCATTTGCCATTTAGGAAAACTAATACCTTAGTGCTTTTAGCTTACAAATTTTAAAGAAAAATACATACTTAATACATACTCTTTTTTTTTTTTTAATCTCAAGGCACTTTTGTTGCAAACCTCCACCCTTCAGGATTCTGTATTTTTTCCTAGTGAAAATAACAGATAATGTTCATGAAATCTAGTGGACGCTAACCTAGTACAACTTTATGTTTTAGTGCCTTCATGAAAAACAAGGTGATGAAAAATCATGAGTTTGATAATAAGTCCAATTGACTTGACCACAGTCAAGGTGTTCAATATAAACAGTTGATCTGCACTCCTTAATAGAGAGAGAAGAGCAGTGGAAATGTTACAGACAGAGGAACTGACACTTCTAGAAGATTATTTATCCTACCCAGTTTAAAAAAATACCTGAATTGCTCTTTGGAGTTGTTCTTCTCCTAGAAAAAAAGCCTATGTGAGTAACCAATACCCTAAACTAGATTATGTTGCTGTTTTTTACATCAATTTTAGTAATTTTTTGTTCTCA
This sequence comes from Geospiza fortis, assembly GCF_000277835.1. Taxonomy (NCBI): domain Eukaryota; kingdom Metazoa; phylum Chordata; class Aves; order Passeriformes; family Thraupidae; genus Geospiza; species Geospiza fortis. The sequence continues at coordinate 1,966,596 of NW_005054433.1, read as the reverse complement.
GAGGAATGTCCCAAACTACTTGAACCAAAATCAGAGTATCTAGTTCTAGATAAATAAAATTTTGCCTTTACTGATTCCTAATATTTTCTAAATCAGTTCCATGGTCCTACTAATGACTGAAAGCTATCCATGAGAATCCAAGTAATCTCATTAAATTAGGGTCAAAGGTTAAAATATTGGAAAGTAAATTACATCCATGTATATAGCCTGAAATAAACATTGCAAGGAATGAAGTAAGGATGATAACAACTTTTCTTCCAAAGCGCTGCTCCTCACCAATTGCCAGTGCTGTGCCGTGTGATCCTGTGTCAACAACACATTACTAAGACTATCATATTTCACAAAAAGGAGAGTCTTGAAGTAATAAATTTTAAAACATTGGTAATCTATCTGACCTTCATGTACACTTCAACTATCACATTTCAGCTCTTCTGGCAAATTTCTTTTATTATCACTTGCTTTCAGGAGATAGCTGCAGTCTTAGAGAAATACTGTCATTAACTCTTATCAGTATTCTTACAATATATTGAATAATTTTAATAGTTTTATTATAATTGAAATTTCAATATAGGTTTTCTCCCTGTAAATACTCTAGAGATTAATTCTGCTTCCAGTGTGCTCATTTTACAGTCATATAATGTCACTAATTTAATTACATTTACTTTTGTTTGTATACCAGTACAAAAGGACTTGGAGACTATTGTAATATGATATTAAAAATAAATTAATTCTACATTTGCTTTTTGATTTAACACAGCTTGAAACATTTTGTCACAGCAGTAGGATTTAAAATACCACCTTAGCCTAAAGGTAAAATTTGATAATTATATATATATAACATTGTGGGGGTTTGGGGTTTTTTATAAGAGGTTTTAGTTTTCTTCCATTTGAGGGGTTATTCTGAAATATCCTGGCTGAAGTAACTCCTCACATAAGAAAATTAGCAGTTAAAGGGATGAAAAGAAAGTGACTGTCTGTTTCTTTGTTTCTCCTCATTCTTTCACAGACATCATGTCTTGAAAAACTCTTCTCCTCTTCAGCATTTGCACCAATCCACTAACCTTAGTAAAAGATAAAGCAAATAGTCTTCTTCAAGAGCCAAAATTATTGTTATTGTATAGTAGATTTAGACATGTTTTATAAAGATGAAAGTGATTGATTCTTTCACTGAAGAAAATTAGATGGCTGAATATTGCTTGTAGTGCAAGTTGGCTAGCCTTCAGCCACATGGTCTTTTTTCTCTGTGCCTGGCTGCATATTCATAGACCTTAGAGCAGAGTTTAAGTGATTGCATTCTTAAGTGGAGCAACACTACATAATAAGTATTGCCAGTCTGATTTTCTGTGTTTATCCTACATATTATTTAAGAGATATTTAATATTTCTACTCAGTATGAGGGGCTTTTAAGAATGTCATTAAATACTGCATAATCTACTCATTATCTTAGTGATTTGCCATAGAACACAAATTATAGTCAGAAGCTGCTTAGTCAGTGTATTTCTGAAAAAGTCATGCAGGGAATCCACATTAGAGAAGTGTTTGCATTTTTTAGGAAGGTGTGATTTTCTTTCAGCTTGTCATCTGAAAATATAGTATGAGTAGTAGTTATAAATTGTGAAGTCATCTTGTATGCTGCTTGTCTGATAGTGATTCATCCAAAAATTTTGCTTTTATATCTCTAGATGGTGCTATGTGTACCTCTATTAGTTAAAGAAGTATAAAAAATATAAAATTATACAAATCATAAGTACAAAACAACTAGAACCATAACAATTATTGTGGAAAGGTTTTTACTCTACTTATGTAGGCCATGAGGCATATTTTGCCAGGTGATTCTGCTCATGGGAAAGTTAATCCTGTGCTTTATTAAATAGGAATCACAAATGAGTGCCATAAGAAGACAACCTACAGTTTTGTAGAAAATATTGGGCTACTTTCTTGTCAGAAGTAAACTGGAGAAGCTTTTTCATTCAACCGTACTATAGGAAATATTTGTTGCTCTCACCATACCATAATACATTCGTATTAATTTTCCTGTATATTTGTTTTTAAATTAAAAACAATTTGAAAACCACATTTGTTTGTGTTAAACTGCTATGTTACAGAGCTTGTTAACAGGTAGGCAATACATGAGGTTTTTAATGGCTACAAGTTTATAACATTAAAAGTCTGGAGAAAGTTTTGGGTTGTAAGGAGCACTTTTCCAGTGGAATTAGACTGCTATGTAGATCAACAATTTTTTGAGCAGGTTATAGGCGTTTTGAATTTCTTATAAGAAGCTTCAGAGACACCATTGGATATTTTCTCTGGGTATTATGTAACCTGAATCCAAAGAAAGTTTATAGATTTATAGGCATATTAATTTGACTAAAGAAATTAATCAAGAAACATGTTCATGATCAGTGCTACTAATAGAATACTCTTTACTACAACACTAAATTTAAAAAGGAAATAAAATAAAGACATGTTTAGCAATATGAGCATATTTTGTATTTCTATACCTGAATCCATATTGTTTTTTATCTTTTGTCCAAATAATAAGTGGAACACCACAAGGATGACTCTTGATTGCCCTCTACCTTTATTAGGCACCACAGATGGAAGCTGCATGGTCATAGTTCATCCACTGTAGATGCTCTTTGCTGCCTACTGATTTCAATTGTGTGGCTGATCTCAGTCCTTTGTCTCCAGTCTTTCAACAAGCATATTTGTAACATCCCTTCATGGAAAAATAAATAGGCACTGCAAGCTGTCCAATATAAGCTTCTGAGAGAGTAGCAGGCGAGAGCAAATTAAGAGCACATTTCAATCATGATTTTTAAAAAAGCTTTTTACAGCTTAAAATATGAAGCTAAACATCCTGTCCAAGAATGGAATGAGAAGTAATTAAAGAATGAAATAAGAAACCTATTGTCTTCACCAGATGTGGAGGATTTTGTGTCTTTTTTTCAGTCACAAGAAAGCACATTTATTTGTAGCTTTTCTTTCAGACCCATCTCTCAATTACCTCCTCTTCTTTAACTTGCAGTGAAGTTACCAAGAGAAAAGGAGGAAGTAACTAGTGACAAATATTGAAGTGACCACATAAAACTTAACTAATAGGCACAAGGAAGTAAACTCACATTTTTTTCCAAGACTTGAATAAATCTTCCCAGTGGTGTCACAGGAATAGCACATTTTCTGTAAAGAATGGTACATTAACATTTGCATGTCTTTACTGCAATGCACACTGACTTTTTCAAAAAGAGTTTTAGCATAAATTTGGTAGAAAAAGAATATTTTTTTTGATGTTCCTGAAAGCAGACATGATATTGTGAACATATATAGATGGTCTTTGTCAAAAAAACCAAAGAACAAATCTTTATAAACAAATATTTTGGGTGGGAGTACAAAACAAAATCAATATGTGCACTTTGGCTAAATCCCAGAGAGGCTAAGAAAAAAGGCTCTACAATTTAGTCTTCACCTTAACAAATCACTATGTGACAGAGAAAGGATGGGACAGAGAAAGAGGGAAATCTTTTGTGAATGTCAGCCATCCTCAGATTTTTAATTTTTTTTTTTTTTTTTGGAAGTACTCTTTAATTCATACTTTGAATGTTTAAACCCGACGATTTCAGCTAATAATCTGAACTCATAACTCAAACGCTTCTCAACCTGAGATTTTAAGAGAACGCTGTCATGTGCTTTTAGGATGGACAGCTGAGGAAAATGAGTGTGACACTTTTCCAAGTATGGGTGTATATTCATGCAATTAAATTTAATCTTTTTTAGGACTCCTTTGACACTTCACTTGCATATTTCAGTAAAATAGAAGAAGAGTAGGATAAAATAAAATCTTCCTTAGCTTGTTGTATTGTTCCAGAGCATTAGATGTTAACCTGTCCTAATTCCTCTTGTAGCTTCTCCTTGCTAGTAGCATCTGTTAATATAAATCCTGTCAGTGAACAGACTGCAGGGTTCCTAGCTTGTTCTACCCTGTGACTTCTTTTGTGGTAAGCAGAACAATGCATTATGAAAAAATAGGGAATGTAGGGCCTGATCCAAATAGCTGCTTTTTTTTCCTCTCTATTGAGCTCAATGTGCTTTGAAATCAGCTTCTCTAGAGAATCCCTTGCAAAGCAATCTCTATGAGTGTTCATCTGAATATTTAAAGAAGTGCACTTAGCATAAATCTGGACTGTTTTGTTTCTTTTTTGCAATGCACATCAAAAATTATCTCAGAAATTTTTGCAGTGAAAACAGCTATAATTATGTGTTGGAAAATATTCATTCTTTCTATTTGCATGAATAATTAAGTTTTGACTAGGCAAAGAAGCGTAATGGAGAGAGGAAAAGCATAAGAATGATTCTACCCTAATTGTTTGGTCGTGCATTCATAGATAAGAAGTCTAATTTTTACTCAGAAGAATAAAATAATACAAAAGAGTTTCAGAAAAATAGATAGCATACACATCTTCACATCCTTCAAAGCTTCTCCAAAGCTGACCTTATCTTTTTAAGTAGTACATTTCTTATTGTGGAGGAAATATAGCTTTCATATGTTGATAGTAGAATCAGGTTGCAAATGAAGTTCATCTATAAACATATTTGTGTCCTAAACATGTGATTAAGAGGGCCATATTTTGCTTCTCTACCTGTATCTTCTGCGATAAATGTGTGTCAAGACTTCAGTAGTTCTGCTCTAGAAGCTAATACCAGCTTTTAGTGATATCTGTTCACTAAGAACCCTTAGGTCACTAATGGGCTTCCAGAGACTTCCTTTGCTTTGCCTACATTAGCATGTAAACCACTGTACTTTCAGCTAAAATATGTGGCAGTCAATGGTTTACCAGAGTGAAGAGTTGAGACTGCACAGTGTTAATCAGGGATAAGACTGCACAGTGTTAATCAGAGTATACATAGGTATCTTTTTACAAATCGTAGTCACCTTATTTTAATTTCTATTTTAAAAACACCTACAGGTTTTCTTAAAGATTTCTAAAAGCTAGAATACTTTCTGGAGTTTTCTGGCTTTATTTTATGCTGACCTCAGATATCCAAATCTCTCCAACTCCACTTGAGCTCATGAATTCTAATGGGAACAAGGCAGAAGATTATTATCATGAATTGTCTTTGGGATAAAGTTCTTTACATCCAACAAACACTTAGTTCTATCTATCCCAAACTGTCTTTGGGATAAAGGTCTTTATATCCAACAAACACTTAGTTCTTTTGCTTACTAAAAGTTAATGACTGATTAATTAGCCCTAGAACAATGTGTTGAAATAGGTATTCCATGTCCCAGATGTATGGTTCTAGCCTGCTTTAAAATATCAGTCTCTATCTTTAATTGACAGAAATTATACAACTTTATGGAAGCATAACTGTTTAATATAATTTTATTGGGGTTTTTTGGGTTTTATTTAAACTTAAACACAAGCATGTGTTTGCAATTGTGAGTGCAAAGAATTATCATTATATATTACATACTACTTGCCTGACATAATTTTAAAAACCCATAATTTAAATAAAAGTTTATTCTAAGGTACAGGATTCACATAACTCATATATGCCCTAAAAGACGTTTTTTCCCTCTTAATTGATTGTGAAGAGACTTAATATCTCAGGTAGAAGCATTTTACTTTTATGTATATCAAAGCATCAATAGTCCAATCCAACTGCTGATAGAAGGCATAATTAAATGCTTAGCAAATAATAGAATTTTAGAATATGTTTAGTAGACAAAAATGTTGAGGTGATTATTTGTTATATCATCTTCAGTTACATTTTCAGTCTAATAGTGGTACTAAAGTTAATAGAGTTGGTTTTATTTTCTGTATTTATGTGTGATAACAGGTTAATACTAATATTCAGCTGTAGGAATTTTTTTTTTGTTCTGCTTGGTATTCACACAGCTGTTACTAACATGAGAGACGTAAGAAGTCATGCTGCCTTCAACAGTGGTAAGCCTCTTTTTTCCTAATTTGTTCGCTTCTATGAGATCATCTGTGTGTGTGTAGAAATTTCCCAAGAAGAAAAAAAATTATTCCTTGCCATGGAGATTTTACTTTTTTTATAAGAAATAAATTTTTACAAATATGCTGTGTTTCATGAATAAAATTGTATAAATTATCCATTTGTGGGGGGATAGATGTGGGGCTGGATTTAATGTCTGCTTTCACAAATAGTTTATTTAGTTTGAAAAGATGCTTAGAATAACCTTACACCAAATCCTATGTGATTTTTAACTAGGTCAATTTTCATAAAATTATGTGGAAATGCATAATATGTAATATTCATATAATTACTGTTAGAGACAACAGCTGTAGCTTTCTCTATGGCAGTTTGGCAGCAAAACTGTTGTGATAGTGTTTGGATGCTGCAGTAAAAATTAAAACTTTTTTTTTTCCATAATAACCTGAAATTTAACTTTTCCCAGACTAATGTTTATGAGAAATGAGAAGTCCCAGTATAGCGTTGTGATACCTACTTCTGTATTTCTAGTGCTTCCTATTGAGCTAAAGGCCTGCCGATGAAAACTATTTATATGGGAACTGATTTTTGCATCAGTTTATTATCATGGACAATTCAGATTATAGCTCTTATCAGTAAAGTCTCTCTGTTTCTGAGAGAAATTTCAAATATCCTATACGGGACTGGCTTGCCAAAGTTTTGGTAGCAGGTGAGTTGTAGAAGTTGTTTCTAGGAGAAGATATCAGATGCTGAACTCCATGGCAGACAGAGCAGCTCCAGGCAGCTTTAAGGACCCCCCACTGACCAAAGCTGAGCCCATCAATGACATTGGTAACATGCCTGTGATAATTTATCTAAGAAAGGGTAAAAAACCACTGCACAGGAGCAGCTGTAGAAAAGTGAGAAAACATGAGAGAAAGAACCCTGCAGACACCCAGGTGAGTGAAAACCAGGAAGAGGAGGTGCTCCAGGCACTGGAGCTTAGATTCCCTTACAGCCTATGATGAAGACCACAGAAACACAGGTTGTCTTCCTGTGGCCCAAGGAGATACACAGCAAGTGGACCCACAAAAAGTCACATAAATAAAATTATTGTAGCCCATACCACTTAAAAATTTTCAGATTTTCTCCCTTCAAAGTGAACACCTGTCCACAGAGCCAAGAAAGGAACCATGTTTCCACATCTTCTTTGTCTTCCATTTTTGCTGCTGGTGATATAAATAAAGGCTGAACAAGACCGCATGCGCACAACTAACATAGTTTTAGTTATAAACCCTGGTATCTCAAACTAATTTCCTTTTTCCTGGACATTCACACAGTAGCCAGGTAAAATTCTTTTTTTTTTTTGATATATGAAAAAATGTATGAATTATCAGACTCCTGCACAATGTTCTAAGGTCATCATATTTACCTATTTATTACTGTGTCATATTTGCACCAGCTGATGAGACTGTAAACACAGTCTTTCTGATCCAAATATTTTTAGATCAAACTCATTTCTTGCTAGGGTGGCAATGTCATAACTGTAAGCAGAATTCACCTCACTACAGTTTCCTAAGAGAGAGTTACTACACAAAAGCTAGTTGCCTCTTTTCATACTGTTGCTTCTCAATTAGAGGTGCTGTTTAGGTGAGCTTGCTGTTTCTTTTCTCAGCATCCGGACCTATTCCAGAAGTTCATAGGGATATAATTAAGGTCTTCACGTGCCAAAGAGTGAATGAAAAACTCATGAAACATTACCAAGTAGTGTTTAGGGGCTAAGTCTTAAAGAAAGTCCTGCCAGGAACTGAGGAAATGATGCAAAGTCTGGAAGTGGTAAATACTTTTGGGATATTTTAAGAGAACCAGACAGATGCTCAGGAAACTGAAAAAATACCAGCATAGTAATTAGTTCTTATTCCTGAAGAGAAGTTGAATTTGGGAGCAATTCAAAGTGAGGGGAAAAGGAGCATAGAGTACATCTTATTCTTCAAAATATACTTGCAAGAAAGCTCAGCTGTCACGCCACATTAAACAAGTCTTATTATGTGCAGAAAACTGAAAGCACTAATCCATTACATACACTAACAATTTCTGCTGTACACTTTACAAGAACAGGCCATCAGAATGCACACAGATTACATGTGGGATTATTTTATACACTATATTCCACTATTTTCCCTAAAAAATATTTTTACAATAATCTATGAATGTAACACTTCATGTAACCATTTAGGTTATGGCACAGCACTTGAAAGAAAATGTATTAAAAGCATAGGTTTGGTGGTTGAAACATGCCGCCATTTTTGGTTTTAACAAAAAAAAAATTACACTCTGAGTTTTAGTCATTAATTCCTTCTAGTGTTTTATTGTCTGCAAACTTTCTGAGTCTGTGCTCTTCTCAGTCACTGAGGTCATTCATGAAGCTTGGTGCTTCATCCCTTCATTTGGAGCCAGTATTTACACCTGAGGCATGTTGCTGGTGACTGGCCTCTAGCTGAACCTCATGGTGCTCATTATAATTTTTGCAAGTCTGGAAGTTCAACCAGTTTTAAGTCCACCTTATTGTCCACTTATCTGGTCCATACTTCACCCTCTTGTGCTAGATTCCTTTCTCTGCTGGCGTAATATTTCGTGCTTTTTTCTTTTTTTTCTTTTAGAACTGTAATACAGAAAAAATAAAATTGAAACCAAGAAACTGTTCAGAGTTTGCTGACACAGAAAATAGTAAAATTCTTTGGACTGAACAAAAACGTGTATTTTCCACAAATTCAAGAAAATATGCTTTCACCAAAATATGCTTTCCTCTTTTTATTTTTCTTTCTTAAGATCAGCTGCCCAGAATAACGCGCTCAAACTCTGTAAGATCTAGAAATTATGTGATGTAGCACTGTCTCTGGGGTATAAAGTCTATTAGATGCACAACATCTTTAATGTTCATTAACAGAATATTGAATCAAGCCCTCATGAATTAAGCTATAGCACCTGTCCTTTTAATATTGATTGAGAATATGGAGGTAGTTACTTCTGAGTTTATACATCTTCTATTTATTACAACTGCCCTGAAAATTGTCTACTGACTGGAACACTTGGAGAGTTTAGGTTCAGGGCTTAAGAAGATTCAGATTCAAATTTTCTTCTGTCTGTTCTCTAGGCAAAGATCAGTTAATATGTCTTTCAAATACATCTAAAAAAATAATAATTCTATGTTCTTTCTGATGAGAGACCTTAAACAGGATATGTTAAAAGTGCCTTCTCCCAGTTCTTAGTCAGGGATGACTCTAGACCAGAATGCAGAAGTGGCAATACGCTACAAGTGTTGGATGTGAGCCTTACCTGGATACAGAAATGGAGCATCACATCCAGCTCCACTTTAAAATGAAGTTAAATTACTTTCTGTTTCTTGAAAAAAAAGAAGCAAACAACAAACAGAAGAAGCAGAACATGAGGCTTGAATATACATATTTTCTATAAATTCAGAGGCTCTGAACTCCGAACTTTAAACATATCCAAATCCTTACTATTTTCTACCTGATGAGATGTGTGTGTTTTCAAAAACCTGTGGGCAACACCACTTCAACTCCTGTGGAGTAGTAGCATTGACTTGGTAATTAAGTTTGACTAAAATAAGTTGGCAATAAGAAAGTAAGAGACTATGTACTTAATATTATATCAGTATTGTATTATTATTTTGTATTTTATTTTATGTGATTATTCACTCAATATATATATTTTAAATGGCAGAAATATTTTATTCCAGGGTTACATCAAAAATTAATTTGAAGTCTAGCTTAAAATACAATTGCATTCACCCAGATGAATAGGATAAAAGAATGATATTATGATACAGGCTTTTTCTCAACAGTACTGATAAACAGGTCTATGACATCCTATATTGCCAGAGTACAGAAAAATAAAGAAGCTTAATACATACTACCTGTGAATTCACAAAAAAAGTACAATTATTATAAAATTTTAAAAATTGAGAGGGCTTCAAAAAAACTGGAATAATTTCTCTGTCATATAATTCCTGCTTACACTTTACAGAGCAGTGGATCCAGTTTGTTTAAAAAATGGTTAGTTATTTTTTTTCTTTCCTTAGGAAACCTAAAAGATAATTTATAGAACATTTTGTTTGGAAGGTACATTTAAGATCACTTACTTTCCCCGCTCCTGCCATGGGTAGGGACAACTTCCATTAGACCAAACTAGTCAAAACCCCTAGTCAAAACCCCATCCAACATGGCCTTGAACACTTCTCTAGGAATGGGACATCCACAACTTCTCTGGCAACCTGGTCCAGTGTTTAACCACCCTCACAGTAAAGAACTTCCTTACATCTGATATAAACCTACCCTCATTTAGGCTAAAGCCTTTCCCCCTTGTCCTGGTAAAAATGCCCTGGTAAAAAGTCCCACTCCAGTTTTCCTCTAGGTCCCTTTAGGAACAGGAAAGTTCCTATAGGTCTCCCTTAAGACTTCTTTTCTCCAGACTGAACAACCCCAGCTGTCTCAGCCTGCCTTCACAAGAGAGGTGTTCCAGCTCTCTGTCTATTTTCATGGCCCTCCTCTGGATGCAATACGAGGGTCCGTGTCCTCTGTGTTGGAGGAGCCAATGCTGGATGCAGGACTGCAGCTGGTGTCTCCCTGAGCAGAATACAGAGGACGAATCATCTTCCTTGACATAAATGCCACCTTTATTTTAATGCAGCCAAGGACACAGTTGGCTTTCTGAGCTGCAGGCACTCATTCCTGTCTAAAGTCCAGCTCTTCATCTACCAGTATCCCCAAGCGCTTCTCCCAAGGGTTTCTCTCAGTCCATTCATCTCGATTTTATTGATATGGGAGATTCCCCTGATGCAGGTGTAGGACATTGCACTTGGCCTTGTTGGACTTCATGAGGTTCCCATGGGTCCACCTCTCAAGCCTGTCCAGGTCCCCTTATATGGAATCTCTTCCCTCCAGCGGATCAACTGCAGTATACACCTTGGTATTGCCAGCAAACTTGGTGAGGATGCACTTGATCCCACTGTTCATATCACTGAGAATGGTATAAAACACAATTGGTTCCAATGAAACCCCTGAAAAATGCCTCACTGGTCTCCACTTGGGCATCAGGCCACTGACCATAAGTCTTTGTGTGACAGTTTTTCTCCACTGAGAGGTCCATCTGTACATGAAAGAGAGGAAATTTATTACTTACTCTTTTATTTGTCTGTTCCTACCTTGGGAAAGAAAAGACCCTTGTGCCCAGCCAGGCTGGGGACCCTTCACTGCTCAGCCTTGCTGGATCAGAGGGCAGTCTGACTGACTTATTCAGAATGCACATCAACAATTAAGCAAGACCCCTCAGCAAATTCCTACACGTTATTCAAGTGTGTTACCCACTGCCAGTAAGCAGGTCTCTTTATTAATTACGCACCTTGAGTTTTCTTAGATATTCATCAACCTGGGCTGCGCTTAAAGGGAGGCAGTTCTTCATTCTTGGTTCTTGTCTTTTAAGAAATATGTATTCTATACTTCTAATGAAAGGCTTTACTCCAAGCGTGCCTTATATAAAATCCAAGAAGAAAAGAACAGGAAAATAAACATCAAGGTGTTTGCACACCACAGACTGTACAGCACTTTTAACCTAACAGCTTGGCCAAGAAAGACATTTTTCTTTTCCCTCTTGAATGGCCTCATCCTCTATTTCTGCCAGCTGGTTCTACAAAAATAATTAGGGTTGTTAGTCTCTGCCTACCTGAAGTAATTGCAGGATAATTATCCTTACCATACTGAACCATGAGGTGCCTGGATCAAAGAAAAATTTGCTTGTGATTAGATAGACAAAAGACAGAAGCACAGAAGTATAAGCAAAAGTCTTCTGGTTCAGAAGAAGTAAATGACTTTGGACTAGGCCCACCAGAAGATGAGAGACCCTACATGCTGAGATTGCAAGCATGTAACTTTTTAATGCTTACTCCTCCAAATGGATCAAAGAGCTCTGTGACAGGTGTATGGATTTCTTATATTATATCTGGAAGAAGTAAACACAACAGCTCAACTTTCTGAGATTTCAGCAAGTGATATGGCGAGGAGGAACTCACCCACAGCTGTAAAATAAGGTGTTACTTTCTGTATAGACTCATCTTGAGGTTGTAACTTCAGTCAACTGGCCTTAACAGCTTCAAGTGCTATCCTAAATACAGTCTTCATGTTCCTTTTAAGATAAGAATGATGGGTTCTAGTGTTTAGTTCATTCACCCTGGATATAAGGTTGCTATCTGAAAAGTTTAAAATTCCATTTTCAACCTCACAATAACATGTCTTAACAACTGCATTTCGGGTTACATCAGTAACCATTTACAGCTGTTCTTTATCTCTCTTCTTGAAGCCTTGCCATGAGGGCAAATAAAATGAAACAAGATTCATCCAGGATTGGAAATAGAGAGAGGTAAAGAAAGGTAAAGAAGCTATTCATCTGAAGGGCAGAGACTTCAATCTAAGTCCATGAATTCTTCATTACACAGTCACTGAATAAAATACAAATACACTTCAGGTTTTAAGGCTGGAACTGAAAATTTGTTTGTCCTATGCACAGAGAGTCTGTAATTAAGATTTTTTTCTTCCTGGAAAAATTGTTCTTTCTTGTAGATACACACCTTTAGCAGACATGATTTTTGAGTCTCTCTGATCCATCCTAAGTTAAAGTACTGTGGGGAAGGGCAGATGCAATGTTCTTGAAAAAACAAAAATGGGAGAAAACTTTTGGCAAGATAAGATAAAAATTTGGGTCACACTGTGTTTTGCCAATGAAATGTTCCTGAATGGTTGGGAAGGCTGTTTCTAAAAGAGAAACAGTCTATCTTTTCTATCTTTTCCCTTCTTTCTAAGTGTTAGCATTTCTGTTTCAAAAACTAGTTTTCAGTTCAGAGAGATGACATGCTGAATCTGAAATTTGAGCAACCAAGTGTTGAAGATTAAAATGATCTGTCCTTAACATTTTATTTTGAATGACTCTAGATCTTTATTACCATTTTAGATTTTCTTTATGAAACACCTTAATGCTCCCAGAAGTACTGAGTGTACACCACTGTACAAGGTTTGTGAAGAGTACTGAGTTATCAAGACACTTCTTTTATGCGCACTTCTGCTGAAATCTAGGCCATCTATATCAAAGCTCTTCATCTATAATATCTTATAACACCTGTGATTTAAGTTAACTTTTTTTGACTCTAAATTACAGTAGGGCAGAACAAAACCTCAAACAGCAAGGTAAAGGCTTCAGAAGGCAAGCAATATCCTTAGGCAGATTCTTCAGTAATAGGCAGATTCTTCAGTTCCAAGGATTCAAATATAAAATATATATGGCAGACACAGAACCCTTCCTTTCCTGTCCTGCTCAGGATAAGCTGGAGAAAGAAGCCTCTAAGTCAAAAAGTCCAAGTGCTCAGTTTGGACATGAATTATATTTAGATTCACCCATCAATATAAGCAAATCCTAAAGTCCATTATTTGAGCTAACTTTTGGTAGATATGCATTCCAGTGTCAATGAGATTTTCACATGGAAGTCCCTAGTGACTGGAAAAAGGGGACTACTAATATTCATCTTTAAAAAGGGTAATAAGGAGGCTCCTGGGAAGTACCATTCAGTCAGACTCACCTCAGTGCTCAGTAAGATAATGGAGTGTGTCAAGGGAAGACAGGGAAGTGAGCAGAGACAGTCAACATGGCTTCTTCAGGAGTAAATTTTACCTAATACATTTCTACAATAAATAGAGTGACTGCGTCAGTGGAAATACCTGCAGATAACATTTACCGGGGCTGATAAAGACCCTTTGATAAGGCCTCCCCCAATAAAACTGCCTCTAAATCAGAGGCAAATAGATTTGATGAATAAACTAATAGATGAATATGGAATAGGCTGGATTTTTGCATCCAAGGAGTCAATGGCTCAATGTCCAAGTGGAAACTAGCAATAAGAGATTTCCTATAAGAGTCTGCAGCAGCACAAGTATTATTTAACATATTCATCAGTGATACAGAGCGTCTTGCTTCTCAGCATGTGTGCTGACAACACCAAGTTGAGTGGTGCAGTCAGCATGCTGGAGGCGAGATGCCATCCAGAAGGACTTTGACTGGCTTGAGAAGCGGGTCTGTGGAGATCTCATGGAGCTCAAAAAGGCCAGATGAAAAGTTCTGCAGTGAAATCCTCAATATCAATCCAGACTGAGACATGAATGGATTGAAAACAACCCTGAGGAGAAGCACTTTGGGATACTGGTGGATGAGGAGTTGTACATGTGTGCCTGCAGCCCAGAAAGCTGCCTGTGTCCTGGGCTGCATCAGAAGAAGCATGCTGGAAGGTTGAGGGAGGTTATTTTCTCCCTCCAGAGAAGGGCCACAAAAATGATCAGAGGAATGAAGCACCTCTCATATGAACACAAGATGAGTGGTGGGGTTGTTCAGTATGGAGAAAAAAAGGCTCCAGGAAGACTTATAGCAGCTTTCCAGTTCCTAAAGGGCCCTGTCAGAAAATTGTATAGGGATGTTTTACCAGGGCCTGTAGTGACAGAATAAGAGGCAAGGGTTTAAAAATGAAAGAGGGTAGGTTTGGATTGCACCCAAAAAGAAATGAATTACAATAAGCATGGGGAGACACTGGGACAGATTACCCAGAGAAGTCATCAATTCCACCACCATGCAGTATTTCAGACTACATTGGGTGTTTGAGGTACATAATAAGCAAAAAATGTCCCTGCCCATGGCAAAGGGGGGCAACAAGATGACCTTTGAAAGTCCTTTCCAGCCAAACCCAATCTATATTCTATAGCATTTTTGTGAAATGGACCCTTTTGATAATTTTGGTCCTCATGGGGTTCAGCTTCATGACAGATCTTAAGCAGTTTGATGCCTATGAAGATTAACCCCTACTGTGGACATCTGAAAAGTTTAATTCCATCACAGGCAATAAAAAAGAAGTACCCCTAGTAAGTCAGTAGTGAGTGACATGTGGAATTTAGATCCCAACATTGGACCTAGAAAAAAAAAAATTAAATCCCTTACTGGATTTGGCTATTTATATCTTTGTAAATTACAGGGACATGCAAAATGCTCAGACAGCTTTGGTGAAAACAGTATGAAAGTAGAACAGCACAGCCCGTCAGTTTGTTTCAATGCCATAATTCCAAACTCTGAGTCCAATCCTCTGGTATTTTTTCCAGTGAAATGTCTAAAATTTCTGCATTCTTAATAATGCTGTGTTTAAAATATTTTGTAGCAATAACTATTTCTATTACAGTCCAAACACTGAAGGGTTTTTTGTGACTGTGGCCACACAGCAATAAAGCTTTCACTGTTGCTGTCATTGAGTTCTTAAAAAAATTCTAGCCAGCTACTTATCATTCTGTTCTTTGACTGGAAAACCATTAAACAAGAAAAAAAAGAAACATGATCAGGAAAAAGGAGCTATTCCAAATGCTCTTGAATGATCTCCCTTGCCAGGGAAATGACTCTTTGGCTTCTGTGCACTTGGCTTGCTATTTCTTTGCAGTTTTCATTTCTATACAATGAATAAAGTTATGTGGAAATGGAAAAAAAATGTAAAAAACCAATTTTTAATAAATATAAAATGAAAAATTTTAGAGCTTACACAATGAGGATCTGATTAGGATTCTGCTGATATTACTGATTTATAGTTCAATATTTCTCTCCAGGTGTTGTGCATTTCTAAAACGTCAGAAAGGGAGATAATGTGAAATGCTTACAATATATGCAAAGCTAATCAGACACTGGTTTCCTATGTATTTTAAATGCAAATGCCTGGAAGGCTCATGTTTTTATGGCAAGAGAAGCTTCCACAAATATAATATCTTGTATTAACTTTCCTCCTCTTTTTATTTCAAAATACATATATCCCCTCTCCCAACCATTCACCCCCCCCAAAAAAAGGAAAAAAATTAATGTGTGTCACTAAGTGTATGAACAGAAGATTTCACACTGCTAGCATAATGTTCAGAATATCCTACTGATAAATACATGTAGGAGGACACTGAGATAAATACAGAATTTGTCCAATCCATCAGGAAATTCTGATTATACTATGTTCTCCTCTACCTGACTTCTTGTCAGTTTCCCTCACTTCCTGGCTCTCTTCCTCCTTTCCTACATCCCTTTTGCTTCCTCTTCCGTTCATTCTTCCTTGGAAGTTTTAAAGGGAAAGAAGGAAACAAAGAAAGAAGCAAACCTGCCAATCTTGTCCTGGGCAGCATCACAAGAGGGGTGGACAGCAGTTAAGGGAGGTGATTCTGCCCCTCTGTTCTGTCCTTGTGAGACACCAATTGGAGCTCTGCATCCAGCTCTGGGACCTCTAGCATCAAAAGGACATGGACCTGCTGGAGTAGGTCCAGAGAAAAGCCATGAAGATGATCAGACAGCTGGAGCACCTTTCCTGTGCAGATAGGCTGAGAAAGCTAGTGTTATTCTGCCTGGACAATAGAAGGCTTTGGAGAGACCTTATAGCTAAAAAAAGAGCTCATAGAAAAATGATAAAGAGTGAATTTTTGTATGGGCAGACAGGGCAAGGGGGAATTATTTTAAATTAAGAAGAAGGAAGCAGGTTTCTCAGAGAAGTTGTGGATACCCCAAGGCCAGAGGTGTTCAAAGCCAGGTTGGATGGGGCCCTGAGCAACCTGGTCTAGAAGCTGACATTCCTGCCACCATATCTGACAATTGTTTTCTTGAGGAACTTAAGTGACAATTAGTTTAAACCTTTTTCATATTTTACTAGTGAAATTAAACGAGATTATCATATGGTTAGTGTCTCAAGTTTTCTTCATGTTTTATATTTCAGCAAAATAAGAATGATCTTTCACGGGGAAAATAAAATATTCCTACACTCTGAGGGGTCTAATCTTATACAATACTCATAACCTTCTGCAAACATAAGACATTTTAAATTTTCCTGGAAAAAGAGAAGGAGAGAGACATAGAAGCCTTTTTAAAGACTGCAAAAAGCAAGGTCAACATGGGGATTGTTACAACCTTCCACAAAAATAAACTCATTAAAAAACAACATTTTATTAGCTATAGAAATAATGATATCTACTCTATTAATTTAAAACGCTCTTTGTTAAATCATTAATTTTATTGTATATCATTGACTTTTTCCTCTCCAGAATGCCAGGGAAGAGTCATGCAGTGAAAACACAGCTTCATTTATTTCAGTAAATACATGCTGTGTTCTGTGCAAAACATAAAAGATGTAAGAATACTGGCATAAACTATCGGTGAAGAAGAATGTAGTATTATCAGAGTAGGAGACGAATATCCTTTTTTGTTGTTGCATATAATCTATTTTTTTTCCAAAGAAAAACAAAAACTTTGTTTTTCAAAGAATTTACCTACTACCATTAGTGTTAATTTTATAAATGACCCTTCTGTGCTACTGAATATTTGGCAGATGTAGTATATACACCAGGGTTGCAGCACTCCTTCATTCTAAACTCTTTTCTCCAAGAAAATTTAAACTCACATAATTTATCTTCCTAAAAAAATTATTTAAATAGTAGATTATACATCTTCTCTGTTTTTTCAGTGCTGTGGCAAATTAACAGCCATGTGATCAGTGTTTTGATAAGATTACAGAAGTTTCTAATTGCAACAAGTGAAACTGAAATATCTCTGTGCTGAACAGTTTATAGTTCATTAAGGCAGCATAGTTCATCATAAAAAAAAATCTGCTGGTTGAGTTTTCTAAGTTCTGTAATGCTTGCTTTAATTGATGGTATACAGCAGGTAAAGTGAAACTGAAGGAACAAACTATAAATAGCTAAATCCTCTTAGGAATAGCTGCAGTATTTGATTACAATTCTATCCATCCAGAAGTAAGAAGAAGAAAAAAATCAAACATCCGAAATTCATATGGTATATTGAAGCAATAAAGTCTAGAGACATTTGACTGCTTCTAAGTTACTGGTAGAATGAAGTCCTGGGAATGGTATAAATAGAAGTTAAAAGGTGGGGTTTGTATTTTTTTTTAAGTGAATGAACAGATATTGTGGTCTTTGCCATTCACAATCGCTAAAATAAACACACCAGTTATGACTGCAGTGAATTTCATGTTGGCACACATTTTCTGAAACCTTTATTTCAGAGTTGGGGAAAATGACCTGATTCTTTCCTTATGTGAGAAAAACTACCCTTCAGTCTCCTTTTTGTCTTTACTTTGGTCTACTAGAAATGCATCAAATCTATGATTGATAAATGCATCCTAACATTTTTTTCTAACTCTGTAGATGAGGCTGACAGTAAAGGTGCTCGTTAGTGTAACTAAAAATATCCTCCAACAGAATGGAAAAATTAGTTTTATACTTCCTCTTCTCTTACTGTCAGAGCACTCAGCAGCTATTTGTGTGTTTTCAAGAACTCTTTTTTGTTTGTTAATAGAAAGTTGAATCTCTGTATTCATACATTCAGTAATTTTGTAATTCTCAAGAAATAATTTTGACAACAAGTTTTGGAATGTAAGTGTCTATAGAAAAGGAGCTATTTGTACCAACAAAATGTGGGATTTCTAACTCTAATTAGTGGTCTGGCCTTAAACCAGGTAAACAGTGAAATCACTCTTGCCACATTTGGGAGTTAAAATCTCTTTACAAGAGTCAATGATGTGTTCTAATAGATTGTTAGATGACAATGCTACAATCCTTGTAGCAAAAATCCAATATAGCCAAAATATTCCTATGAAAATAATAATAAAAAATGTAAATAAAATAACATAATATAGGTATACCAGGGTCATCCTATTCACTTGTCTCTAAAATCCATATTAGGGAATATAGATCAATGTCATATATACAAAAAGTCTGTTTAATAGTCATAAAACCCATGATATCTCCCAGAACCACCCAGAAGCCACAAAGCTGTGAATAGTCCTAGAGTGGTTTTGTTGCTTTTAGCAGACTTTTTGTATCTTTTTAAACCCCCAAACTGAGAAAGTTGCAATGACAGTATGTGTTGTCCCTGTACTTTGACTGACTGCGTTCTTCATGGAAAGTGGGGAGTTTTGTAACGTGAAGGGTTGTCAGTTAACCAAGGATGACCATCATTGTTATCCCAAGAAAAGTGAGGACGCCGATGTTTGGTCTTCGACAAACATAATTTGTACAAGTGAAAGGAGTTTTTTTTCCTTTAAAATATTCTAAAACTTCCATTCATTTATTTGGATACTTACGCACAATGTAGCAAGGACTCCTTCATCTAAATTTTTAAAATAAAATATCTAGACTATCCCAAATTAAGTTTTTACAAATAAATAAAAAAAAATTGAAAAAGAGCATAACACATTATTCAACTACATAAGAAAAAGGAATAATAAAGATCACAAACAGTGACTAAAGAGGAAAAAAGTAGAATTTGCCAAATTCTTGGCAGAAATTCTTGCTCGTCTTTTGCCATGTTGGACGTAATCAACAAGAAGAAGCACATTTTTTTAAAGATTATTTTGCTTCTGTGACCTTAACTAAGCAAAATTTTTCATGTAATTTTTTTCTCCCTCATTTATGTGCTTAAGGTGTAGACTAGATTTTCTACCAATTCCGTCAGTAAGAGTGAAGAGGATGTATGAATTTCTGTCCAATTCTGTACCACTCTTGCCTTTTATTTTTGGTTGGTTTCTCTGAGAGTTATATGCATCATAAAGATGCTCCTCTCATGCTTACCTTACTTTTATGTGCCTCACTCTTTAGGACTAGTCTGTGTTATGCAAGAGACTTGGGAATGAATGTTAATATATCTTTTCATAGAATGTATCAAAGAAATATTAAAAAAAATAAATAAATATATTTTTGTTCTTAGAAATTCTCTTTTTTTTTATTTCTTCCACTCTTCTGATAGAAGTAAAAACCTAAAAACTTCCAAAGTACAGTTCCTCTAAGGTTTGCTAATTTTATTGTTAAATTTCTTTGAATTTATGCTATGTTTTGAGGGCTATTTTGGTTATAAATCTTATAGAATCCCTTAATATACAATAGCTGTCTAACTGATCATATACTGTAATATTTTCTAGAGCCTTGGAGAAACTGGAGAAATTAAGCAAGCATCTGTAAATATGAACAATTTTTTTTAATTTGCTTCTTTATTCTGCAGTGACTTGTTAGGTTAATGAAGAAGAACATTTATGAGAAAGGTTGCAGTAGTGAAATCTATTAATCACTTGAAAAAAATATTGAATGTAGGATCTTTTTCCTTTCTTTCATGATCATGAAATACCAACAGTATATTTGAAATTGTGAGAAAGTTTAATATCCTAGATTTTTGTAAGCAGAATGGAGAGGACTTGATCAGATTACCTGATACTCTTTAATTATCTTGTGCACTTATTTAATTATCTAGTACTTTCTTAAAATTCAGAAATAATTTATGAGGGGACTGGTTTTTGCAGATTATGACAAATGAACCACTTCTAAGGTCAGAAGGGAATATTAAATCATTTATTCTGATTGCCTATATAGTGTAGGTCATAGAATTACTCTAATATTTATCTTCTCACTTAGTATTTGAGCTAAAAATCCCTTTTAAGAATGCCCCCAGACTTGACTTGAAGATTTCAATACCGGATTTCCCTTTGGCAAGTGGTGAAAAATTCATTTGTTACTTAAGATAAAATACTTTTTTGTGAATCTGCCTCACTGATTTCTACTATCACATTTATTTTAAGTGTTAGTTTTTTTTATATCACTAATGTGGACAACAACATGACCTACGTATTTTGGCTTTGAATGATTAACTTATATATTCTATAAGTGAAAAGTGACTTCTTTCAGGAGGAATAATCTTGCTTACAGGTTTGTTTTAAAAGTCTAGGTAATGAATATATCATATTTTCTCAATGTATAAGTTTTCATCCATTGGATCCCAGCACCAGGGACTTGGTTTGGGCAGTCTGTTGTGAATTACAAGGAACTACTAAAGCCATGATAAGAAAGTAAAAAGAAGAAGATTCTCTGGTGTAGTGAAAAGAAAATGTGTGTTCCCTACCACAAACTGGGTAAAACAGTGACCCTTGTTTGGAATTGCACAGTGACAAGAGTGGTCTCATGAGGGAGCAGCAAGGGCAGCCTGTTCCATGAAGGGAGGCAAGATGACAGCCAAAAATGAAACCAGATGGGTAAAGCAGTCATCTCACTGATAAGGAATCAACAAGGTGCTCTGGAAAAATGTTCTTCAATTGCAATCAAATGGAGACACAAAAGCTTAATTTCACCAGGATTATAGCAGCAATCCAGAATGATGAGCTCTAACCCTGCCTTGGTTTACAATATCTTAACTCATTGAGTTAAACTCCTATACTCAAAGTTATTTCAGCATTTGATGTCTGCATGATTTCTGTTTGAAAAAAATGAAGACTACTGTTTATGTGAACATAATATCCTTAAAATTTGTCCAAAGTTCTCTCTTGCAGAGAAATGTTGAAGGATTTCTATACCCTTACAACTTGCTCCATTTTGGAATAAACCAATTGCATAATTTCAGCAATAAAAATATTAAGTCATGACCTTGAAGAAGTGGAGTAGTTTCATTCACATGCATAAAGCTATTTTACTGGAAATTATGTAGCTCAGAGAAATTTGCAGCTGTCAGGAGCACAGTCAGTGTGTGAGCATACAAGCACAGTGTAGATGATCAAGTGAGCCTTTGAGGTCTGTCTTTTCTAATTTAGCAAAGAACATGTAAAATAGAAACATCAGTTTGATCTACTGATGACTACACTTTTGGTCAGTGTAATGTTCAATGTAACTGTGTCAGGCAGCAGAAGGTGCACTAAGGAGACAGATGAGTGTTTAACAGGAAACAACTGAGAACATCCTCTTCCAGAGAGAGCTGTAAATTCCCTAGGCTCGGTTTTGTTTTCTGACAGCAGTATGGCTAAACCATGTTTTATATATACCACTATGTCTATACTTACGGATACTGGTAGCATTTTTATGAAATATACCCAACGTGGTCAACAACTATTGATTCTACCATCTTTTCTCTGTCACAACTCAACCCTGAGCTGCTTAATCTTTAGAATTAAAGTCTATTAATGAAGTTTTCTAAAAGAGTGCTTCGACTAATAGCAAAAAAAAGATGAGGTCTTATTTAGAACCAGTACTGCATGAAAGTGCATGCTCACTACCCATCCCCACATTAAAGAGATTATACAAATATCGATGCTTTATATTCATACAGACTTCAAGAGTTTGCTCCCTATTTCAGGTTCATAAAAAGATTAGAGTTTGTTTTGGCATATTTCTCTCATGTGTTTTGTGAGATAATCTGAGATCAGTTGGGATTCCAAGGTAAGCACAGATAATTGCTCAGGGGCAGACATTCTCTCAAGCGAGCCTTGTAATGTTTAATTTCCTTGTCCTGTAGGCATGTTAGAACCAAGTCTCAGTTCCTGTTTCATGAGTTACCAAATTAAATTTTCATGAGCTTTTACCAGTATAAGATTGCAATTATCCAGGCTTCAGCTAGTGTCTTCATTGCTGCATGGGTTTTGGACCAATTTTCTTTTTTTTTTTTCCTACATTGTAATAGTACATAGTTTCCTTTCACTGCTATAATGCTTAGGAAAATATTTTTCTCTGCTAATCATAACAGCTGACGGGTGCTGATATGAGTTCATAACTGGCTTTGAACCAAACAAAGAGAAGAATATTTTCATGTGTTCCTTGTAAATGTAGTAAATGGTAATGAATAGCACTCTTTATAAAAAGAATAATAGCTGTTTGTGCCTATAATGATAAGTCATGGTAGCTATTTTTAAATTACTTGTATTTTGTCTGCCACAGTTAAAACCAGGAAAAAGTAGGTTTATCTTTTTATTTCAGGAAGGCCTATGTGCCTTTTTTGCAATATATCCTTTCAGAATGCACCAAACACATTGCATAACTGGCATACATTTCCCTCTGTAGGCATCACAGCAAGAAGAAAGGCATGAAATAAGGCAAGGAATAAGGCATGAAATACTGCTTTTTGAAATGAACAATATAACATAAATGGTAGAAAATGTTAAATTTCTCTGGTTATACATTCCACTCTGCTAAAAGTAAGGACAATATAAGTATTGTATCTTATGTATTTTGTGCCAAGTCAACAAGATCACAATGAAATTAGACTCGTACAGAATCTATTTTTAATATAGATTATGATAAAAAACTGGACAGAGGATGTTGTAAACAGAAAAGAACACAATCAATTCAGTATCTTTCCATTGAAAGATAGATTTGAAAGATTTACTTCTCAGAAATGTATTCTTCCAGAGTTGTCTCTGTTTGATGAAATGGTTATTTTAACACATTCTGAAGATCCTTCTATTAGATTCTTCTTTCTCTTTTGCTGTTTTTCAGCCTCTCAGTCAAATACTATGGTTCTAGATTATTTAATTTTATTAACTATTTCTATCATACAGAAAACTGCAGTGGCATGGTATAGAATATAGGGCGCACAATTTTTTAATAGATAGATAAAACATATTTTCTTTAATAGTTTCTTGGTGAAAATTATCTAAAGAAATAAACTGCTTAATGTTAGAAGGAAAATTCATTTTAGAGGATAAGATTGTGTCTGAACTGGTCTCAAGTTGTATGACAAAATTGTGCATTAAATTCAATTTAAAGAAACATAATAGTAAACTTATAACTCATTTTGTGGAATTGTTGGTTTTTTAAAATGCCAGTAGCATTTTATTATTAAAAATCAATGTATTTTGAAAGAACAGCTGGAAGTATGCCTGCAGTGTGAGATTTTATGTTTCTCTAATTCTAAAGGAATAAATTTTCAATTGTTCTTGTAATTTTATCTGGATCTCAGAACAAATAAAAATTAATTTTATTTCTCTCTTTCCTATTTTAAACTTCTTATTTAAGTGTCAGAGACACTGAGCTACCTAAATAATGCTTTGCTGTTAATTTTACTTAATATGCCAAATCAGTTTAATTACAGTTTCTATAAATAATCTATGCAAAATACTTGCCTGGACAGAATGCACTTTTCCTTCTGTATGTGGCACATTTTAGTACTTAAAAGCATTGGAACAGATGTTAGGTGCCTCCTAAACTTGTTTTCCGTTTTCTTTTATTTATATGTTAATGAGAATTTAATTACTTCATGAATACTTAAACAACCTGAGGGTGCCTGATATCATTAGCTTGAACATGACAAGCACCTCAAGTGACCACATGGGAAGAATAAAATTGCTTTTAGTTCACTCGAAGACAGAAAGATGAATTCATTTCACCCCCTGCTATGTTCTACCTGCCACACAAAACTGAGAAATCTGTGGGCACTGATTCAGTCTCACCTCAGTGTGACCAAAAGTATCCAAGGAAGGAATATGCACCAAAGTGCATAAATTGTTCCTTTTCAATTTGCTTCACTGTCCTTTGATAAACAATCAGGGAATGTTTTTACTCTGTCTTATTTCTTCTTAATAGTTTTTCAGTTGAAATTATTTTCTGTCAAGTAAATTTCTGTGTTCCATACTCATAAAATTATGCTCAACATGCCCTACAGTGATCAAATTATCCGGGATGAAAAACACTATGGAAAGTGTTTAACTTTCTATCAGGAAAATTGTTGCAATCAAATTATTATTTCTGGGCATTGCAGAGTAATAGATGGGTCTGACTCTCAACTGTGGAAAGAATAAAGTGGGAAAAAAAATTAAAAATTATTTCCATTACTTTAATGGAATAGGATTTTTAACAGTAGCTCTGTTTTCTGTATGCTTACTGTATAGTCTACAGGAACAAAATAGTATTTCTGACACTTCTTTTACCTTATTCATATGTTCCTCCTTCTCATGATACACATAAGAAAGCAGAAAGGTAATAAAAGTGAAAAAGCACTAAAATCATTTGAAATTAAAACAATAACAACAAAAATCTCCCTCTTTTCAGGGGGTGTAGGGACATTTGCCCAATCTCTTAATTAATTTTTGAAGGGATTTATTTAATTTTGATTTAGATCCTGCAGATACTCTGTCTTCAATAAATTCAACTTCTATAAATGCATAATGGAAGAGCATGTCTCAAGTAATGCAGATACTTCCAAAATATATTATATCATAAACTTTAACACCTCCCAGGAAGAAACATTTCATTTGTTCATTACTGTATCATATATCCATTTACATTCAGTCTTAATGATGCTGAAACAGTAGCTCAGCTAGGCACAACAACAAAGTTGGGAAAAAAAGATATTCAAGGTCCTACACTGAAAGCTTTGTCTAATTTACTTTTCTCATGGCTGGGCAGGAAATGGAGAATATCAGAGCAGCTTAAGAAAAAAAAATCAACCAACAGTTAGATGAAAGGGGTGGACCACAAACATACTGTAAAAAGAATGATGATTTTACTAATAAAAGAATGCAAGTATTTTCCAGAAGTTAAACCCTTCCCTGAAGAGGTCATATTTCTCAGAGAAGCATTGAAGCATCAAGTCTGTCTCTGACCTTTCATGCTTTATAAGAATAATATTCTCTTTTAATTCAAGTGCCTGGGAAAAAAAAAAAAAAAAAGCAGTGTGCTAGATACAGAGATGCTTTCTTTGAACATCAGACACATCCAAGATCTTTAGTTTTTCTTTCCATTTCTTTTTTTTTTTTTTTCATTATATTGGATGTCTGTTGCCCAGACACTGGGCACATGGGTCCTCATACCAAAGAAAACTTTTGTTAGCTAGATCCATTAGATGAAAAAATGTGTGCTTCTGCATGCGTACAGAGAAACAGTTATCAAAAAAGAGCAGACTGAAAAAAAAATGCTGAGGGATAATTTCTGAATATCTCCCAGGAACTGAATAGCTTCCAGAGCTGTCAGTCTTTTTGAAGCTGCAAGAACTGACAAAAGTCAGAGTGGCTGAAGTACCTGAATGTGTTCAAGGCCACTAACATCTACTTCAGTAAAATATTCTATAGATCTAATCACATCCAAGAGGCAACAACTCTACATATTGCCTCTGCAGAGAGAGATTACAGGTTCCCATATATACATATGTCTGGTAAAACATAGGGCTCATAGAGGTATTTTCCAACCACTTGGTAAGAAACTGGTGGCACATCTTTGTGACCCTTGGCACCTGAGTAAACTCTTGGGGTAGGGCTCTCAGATGATGATCCAGAAATATTTCTGTGAGTGAGAGGGTCTGAGCTGTGAAGCAGTCAGAGTTACTGTGTAAAGTTTTTTCTATAAACAACAGCAGCTCAATAAGAAGAATAACAGCTTTATTATTATGAGATGTTCTAGTAAACACTGGTTATGATCTGTCTTCACAGTGCAACCTTCACACTTGCAAATCCTTTTGTAGCAGATAGTCAGGGAGCAGAAATAGTGGGCTGCACCTGAAGGGACGGAGAGCTGGTGGCCAAGGGCAGGGCAATGCCCTCAGTGACAGACCGAAGATCCACAGATCTTCTAAACAGCAGGAGCAGAGAAGGTCTGGTGCTAGTAAGCAGGTTCAGTCAGCAGCTGGCAGCAGGTTGTCTGGCCAATGTGTACAGACTCCAAGGTATGTGTAAGATCCCTGCCAGGATCCAAGTCACTGTATAGGTAGAGCTCTTCAGGGCTCAGTTCCTTATACACCCTTCATAGTCAGTCCAGAACTGTCCTGGCTCTATTAAATATGCATGCTCTAACAGCACATGAACAGTCAAAATCCATAGCTCCACATAAAATAAAGATTTTTTTTCTTAGGATACCAGAGAACTCTAATTTCTGTCATAGAGATACATTGATTTCATATTTCATAGGATATGAATGGAATGTAGTTTCTCTGGAATGTAGCTCCTCTGCACCGTTTCACCTGGGGAACTGGAATCGCTATCACAGGCACAAATGTAGCCAGCATTGCTCAAACTTTGGATCATGACTTTGTTTTTCCAGGGAAGAAAAAGTGATGAAAGTCCATGATAAAATGTATCTTTCAGAATAGGGTGTAAATTTGGTCTTATTAACCAAAGAACATCTTTAAATGAAAATTCAGAATAGCCAGATGAAGGAGAAAAATCATGAAAATATAAATATTATTTTATTATATTTACAAAGTGACAAAGATTTTTTCATCACAACAGAAACAACATGTTTATAAATCTCTCTCCTCTATGTACAGTGCAACATGCAGTGCTCCATGAGGTATTGTTTCTATTCCCACTCTGGCTGGGTATTTAGAAGAAATCTGAAACTTCAAAGTCTTGTCCTTCTAAAGCACAAAAACATAGCACTCTAGGAAAATTTATGCTAGTAGGATTTGTTTGATCAAAAGTAGTGCTAATCAACCAGAATTCTCTAACAGTCAATGAGGAGAAATAAGGACTTGAGGGACAAAATAGCTGCCAAAACAGAGGTTACTGGAGTCATTTAGAGATTCCAGTATTTTCCACATATTTTCAAGCTTTATTTCTGAAGCACACAGGAGACCCTCAGAGAAGAGGGCATCTGAGCAGCAGTCAAACCTGTTTTGATGCTGCCAGAAATCACTCTGTGACACTTCAACTCCTGTCCAGGTTGGGCACAGCAGCCTTCCTGAAAAGTGCAGCAAGCAGCTGCACTTCAGCTAGTGGGGTGTTACATGGGGTCCCACATTTCAGGTGTATGTGTCTGACACGTGTCTGGGTTTCTGTCATACTGGTGAGTACATTAGTAGGGGGGTAGAGATCATCAGGAAGGTACAAAAAAACAGCACTCACATCTACCCCAGGGGGAAGTGGGTTTGTTGTGTGATTCTGGGTTGGGGATTAGAAATTCTACAGTGAGTTGTGAAAAGGTTTTTAGGATATTGATCCTGAATGTGTACTTCAATGACTACTGGTTAATTGCATAGTGTTAATAAATCAATAGAACACTTCTATCCTGATTTCTTTCAAGCTGAGTGAATTGAGATTTTTTTTCCCCTGCAACTTACAAGCTAAATTATTAATGATTTTCTTAATTAATAATGCAGGTATCTGATATCCACAACAAAATTAAAATTATTTCAACTGAAAAAAGAGTTTGAGAGATAGAATGTGTCCATTTGAAAGAATAAAGCAGAAACCAAGAAATTAAAGCTATGAAATGTTATAAAAGATATATGAATCTATAAAATATGACTGCTTTAATTTTCATGTTCTATGCCATTAAGAAAAAAGGGAAGGTAAATAAAAAAGCTGTTTAATTATAAAACCCTAACTATCCAGATGTTTAGTTACTTGCAGGTGCTACACTTGTCAGCATTTTTCTCACGTCATTAACAACTCACAATTATTTATTAAAAAAAAATAATTCTTCCCAGGGTCCTGAAATTTCACTTGAGTGACCTTGGACTTCCTCTTGCAATGTGTTTGGTACCTATATAAAACAGCAGGAGTGGGTAATATTCCAAAGCCTGTGCTGATCTAGTCAGTTTTCTGGTGATTTTCCTGATCCAGATAAAGTGCTCTGGTTCCTTGTTAGTTAACTTAGAATGTGGGTGAAGTAGCAGCAGTACTTTTTCCACCATGTTTTAAGTGTGATAACATGACCTGGTATTTTATATATATAATCACACTATTAATATTTCTTAGTAATACTTCTTTGCTTGGGGCTATGACACTTCATCGTCTTTGAAGTTACAAGAAGATATCCTAATATCTATGAACTCAGCTGAAAAACCATTAATTTTTTGAGGTTTAGGATGACCCATGAAGTCAGCTGAAGCAATGTCCTGCACAAATCCAAATTGCCATGATTTCAGAGAATTCAGCTCTCAGTTTTAAAATTTCTCTGTGTGACCCAGTGTTACGAAATAGCTCCTTTTGTTGCAGCACTGTTCTTGTCCCTGAATGTTTCATCCTGTTATAGAGAGCTTTAAAGTAACATTTCTGCTACTTAAGGCAGGTTGTGGGCTGGGGTAGGGGGTTTGCGGGGGTAAGAGGGCAGGGGATGTGGGGGCAGTGAAATAAAAAAAATCATAATTACACTCTCCAACTGCAAAATTTAAGGATTTGATTTGGTTGCTCTCTGTCAAAATTAAAATGAACAAACCATATAGGTATGAAATTCTTCTCTGTAAGTTAATCACCAATAAAAGAGAAAATGACCTCTTTTTCAAATATATTCTGTTTCCGTGAATGTTATTAAGTCCCCATTTTTTGATCATCTGTATAACAGTCAGGTGAAATGTACTGCTTCTCCTTCTTTCTCCTGTCCTCCCTGCTCTCTGGAGGTTAGGGAGCTTTCTTGTGAGCTAGAAATTACCTTTTGATCTTTTTGAATAGATCATGAGCAAGATCTGTAAGCTAAATGGTAAAGTAAAAATTGGGTTTTTTACGCTCATTTTTATTTCCATAACATAATTGATTTCATGTCATAATTGACAATACATTCTTCCACCTTTTAAAAGAAAAAAGAAACCAAACAGAACAACCATGCCAGTAGTTCTTGAAGCAAGTAACCATACTTTATCTATGATGATTGAGTGTATTCTATTCTGTTTTCTAAATAAAAACTTGGCTTCTACTTATGTGGAGTTTATTAAAATTTTAGGAAGTATAATGGCATTAAAAGTGGTACATGCGCATCCCCTTGAAATATTAACAGAATGCAGTTGACCAGGAGCAGCAAGAAATTTCTTTGTCATAACTATAATACATTTTACATGAAGCTATTATAATTAAACCATATTATAGGCTGTACTAGGTTTTACATACTGATGATTTTTTTTCTGGAATATTGTGATAAAATATTGTCTTTCATTTGAAATAATTCTTGAGAGGCTCATGTTTTAATAGCCAAAAAATAAAGGTGAAATTACATGATTCCCTGACATCAAAAGTGGCATTTAATTTGAAATAATCTGACTTTGAATGAAAAATTTAAAAGTTATATATTTAGAAATTTATTTATAATTATTTTCTTGCAATCAGGTATTGTCTGTACCCTGACTAGATGATGCTATTTTTTAGAGAACAAAACTCAAATAAATTAAAGGAAACACAGAATAAATGCCTTCAAAGAATTAGGTAAACAGCAACAAAACCATCAGCTAAGATTTCCACCTGCTCCTCTTAAATTCATATTTAGCACCAAAGGAGGAGATTAACTCACTCTAATTTCCAGGCCTACAAGAGAATTATGATGATTTCTCTTTCACACTTCACACTTCATGAAGTAATTCCTATAGACAACTTGAAAAACCAGTGTTTAGCTGTACCTTATCTATTTATCTTAACATTTTGTGTGACAGCCCACTCTCAAGGTCTGGGTCATCTCCTTATTTTAATGGGAAGATCAAAAGAATTTTTTAAGTTTAAATTTTATGAAAAATCAGGCACTGCCTTTTTTTTTTAGCCAGATGTTAACATCCAAAGAATAAAAGAGGGAAAATCAATTTTCATTACGTTTTTCTATGTATGTATACATACTGTAATCAGGTGTGTATAGTACTGATTCATTTGATCTGGAAAAATGTTAGCAAAGCCAGTACATTTATTTTAGGCCTTTTAGAAAAAATTATTATAGGATATTGCTTGCTGTTATATGCACAAGTTGCTTGTAAAGGCAGAAATATTTATAGTTCTATGAAATAGTGGGGATTTTTCCTCCTTGGCTGACATATTCTTATTTGTCTTCATTGGCTTTCTAAATCAAAGAGGAGACAGTTTTTTCTGTCAAAAATACAATTTATTTATTTCCCATGGGAAAAAGTAAGATCAATGCTGAATTTAGATAAAGTAGTGGGGGTTTTAAAATGTCATGTTTAACCAATTTATCTGTTGGGTATTTGAAGTGGTGTGCATAGTTCAAAATGGATGGTAATGACCATTAGTGGCAAAATTCTTCATTCAAGTTCACACTGAATATCTCTGTTCAAGGAATGATTGTGAATATGGAAAAGAAAGAGAGGACATAAATTTGTTTAGGATACATCAGATGCACATCATTGTGCTGTTCTCTAGTTTCTGTTGTGTCTCTTCCATTTTCTTAAGGCCACATATGACAAAAAATAGTAATGTAGGAAATTTTTGACAGTGTAGAAAGATTCTGGTAGCAGATATCAAAGATATGACAATCCTGACATGCAGGATTCACTATGGGCATTCATAAAAAAATGCCCAGATGATAAAAAAAGAGAAAAAGAATGCATTAAGAGATCTTTTACTGGTCCAGTCAAAGAGAATTATAAAGACCACTCTTGTGATAAATTGTTTTTAGATTTTAGAAAATTTGAATTTTCAAATGAATGAAGAAAGAAAGATTACCTTTGCTATAATTTTTCTAAACAAATACAGGGTTTCCACAATCTTATAATATGTCAACAAAAATAATAATTAGCTGAATAAAAGTTGTAAGGAGAGTAAAAAAATGTTTAATTATTTGGATTCAGTATTATGGAGGAATTTTTTTACTGTGTGGGCTGTGGTGTTGGAACAGGCTGTTCAGAGAGGTTGTAGGTGCATCATCCTTGGAAGTTTTCAAGGCCAGGTTGGATGGGGCTTTGAGTATCCAGGTCTAGTGGAAGATGTTCCTGTTCATGGCAAGGGGGATTGGAACTAGATGATATTCAAAGTCCCTTACAACCCAAATCCAAGATTCTATGATGCTCTGATTTCTTTTAGCTGAATGTCTTTGTTGGTCAGCCTGAAAGCCCCATGGCAGTGAAAGGTAATGACGAAAGAGCTGTTCTAGGGAGGAAAAAAGATTAAAAAGCATTCAAGGAATAAAAAGATTTCTCAGTAAATCTGTTAAGTAATCTATAGGATACCAAATGAAAAATGGGAAAATTGCTTTGTTTGGGTTTTTTTTCAGCCTGCACTTTGTTTTCAATACATTGTCGATCTTTGTGTGTGTGTGCTGGGGGGAATTCTGAGTAAAAGAAGTGGGATGAATCCTGCTTTCAACATTACCTCAGTTTTCTTCATTTTCAGTGTCAATATATATACATATGCAAAGTTCAAAATTAATAGGAATGGTACCCTCAAATATATTTCAAAGCAGACACCTTTACAATGTGAATTCTTTTCTTCTCTTGGCCCCTGATGACTACAGAAGGATTTTTTTAAATGGTCAGACTTCCTTCCAAGGAATCATGCCTCTAGATTCTTAACACTCAGTCCAAGGACCTGCTATTACTAAAACCCAAGTACCCTCAATATTGGTCACTAGCTAAAGTTTTACAATTTGATTCTAGATATCTGAGGTTGTAGTCAAGCTTTGAAGCCTTCCTGAATAGCTATCTCTGAAAGAAATTCCTGGTGTTATGGAAAACGATTGAAGGAAAAAGAAATAGAATCTTAATTTGCTCAAACTCAGAATATCTTATTCACCTCTGCTCTTCAAAAGTGCATAAATTAAAAGCAGTAAGAATGATTCCAAGAATAGTATAACAGTATAATGTATATTTCTAGTATAATGTTTGGGACAGAAATGACTGCTGTTTTCACTTGAAGCAAGACATGATAAACTAACTAATTCTGACTGCACACTTTTCATCAAGATTTGTATTATATCCTTCTGTTCAGAAATATAGGACTACATCTTTCTTCTATGTCTCCCATTGCCTTGGCTTAGCTTTTCTCCCTTTCTTCTTCCCCTCTTGTCTCTTGAGTCAGATGTAGTATATGTTCAGGTACTGCATTTATACTCATGAAAATTGCTGGTAATGTTTGCTGTTTCTCATTGGAAAAGTATGTGATTTGTAGCATTACAGATCTTATTAACACTTCAATGATGAAAAAAAAATTTGCAAGTAACTGAAAAAATACAGCTACAACTTTTTAGAAGTGCTTTCTGGAAAATTCTTTATGTGATGAGAGTGTTTTGAAGAAGCCTTTAATATACAAAAACTGACAACCATTTGGATAAAAGTGATTAGCATGGATTTGAACTCCTACTTCTGTCATTTTTTTAACGTGAGACTAGTGTGATATGTATTGTAATCAATTTGAAGTGATCACACATAATTTCTCACTAATTTGCATTCCAATACTTTCATAAAATAACAAACTGTATCTGACGTAAACAGAGACATGTAAAGTAAAAGAGAATTAACAACTTCTACTCTGAAGACAGAAAGTACAGTTATGGAACTGCAAATAAAATGACAGACTGTGACATACTAATTGCTAAATATTTCTTTCTATTTAAACACAAGCAGTGATAAGAGATGGTTGGTAGTTTCCAGCTGACATTTCCATTTCATGCTTCATATTTTGCTTTCTGCTCCATCCATAAATTGTTTCTAACCAAGCTGTAATTTTTCAGTTGTGAGCCCTTGTAAGAGAGAGTAGCCTGAGAAGCAGAATAGCGTATTCTATGTATTATATAAATGAAGAATTTTCTAGAGCTCAAGTTTCTCAGAAGGGTTGACTTTTGGACACAGAAATGTGCTTCATTTCTGTACCAATAAACAACATTAAGTAGCTTAAGAATTTACTTGGTCCTGCACTGTGAGTGGAGGACCTACAAATCCTTTCTAATTGGTAAGCCACAACTGCAGGTAAGGCAGTCAACATGGCAACTCCATGGATCTGGTTTCCACTTGCACACTTGGAAAATGTATGTTTTGCATGTGGCACTCAGAATGTCAGCTCTAATTCAACAATGACAACCAGAAAAGGACAAAGAGAGTAGAAGGAATATGATGAATATGAAAATGCAAATATAAAGGTGCATCAAACAAATACAATGTGTTTGGCTGTTGTTGCTTGAGCTGAGTCCCCATTCATGGGGGAAAAGAAAGTTGATTTACAGGTATTTAAATTCTTTCCTTTTTTGAAAAATTTCTAAATTTTCAAGATAACAGAGTCCTTCCTTTGTAGTGGATTTGAACTTGATTTTTACAATAAAAAAGAGGTTTTTCCTAACCTGTATATTTTTTGTCATTTCAGGAACTATAATTAATGACATATTTTTAATGTATTCTACAGGTTAAAATAAAAAAAAAAAAAAAAACATTAAAAGTATAGAACCAAAACAGTGCTACTGATGATAGAAAGAAATGAATATTATATTATTGATGACTAAAATGATAAATCTAATTCACAAATGTATATACATATAGTAAGGGAAGTTAAAATTTATGGGAACTTGAATATTTTTTCTGGATTTGATTAACGAATGTCAAACAATATACGTATGCAGAGATAATCTAAATTGCTTTATTAATTTGGAGTAAATATATACTTGTTTCCATGTATTACCATTCATGTGTCTTAAAACCTGTGTATACCCAATGCCCTTTGACCCTGTAACCAGGTGTCTTTCACTTCTAACATGAAGGTAATTCCAATGCCAAATGTGACCACCGTAAATGTACACTGGTGACTGCTTCTATGTAGTTACATTATATCCCTTCCCTTCCCTTCCCTTCCCTTCCCTTCCCTTCCCTTCCCTTCCCATTACAGACAGCAGTTTCTTCCATGGGTTTCTCTTCAGTATGTCTGAGTGTAAGTGTTTAAATTTTTTTGAGAGCTTGTTAGCAGCAGTACTATTCACTGGAGGAAAAAAAAAGGGAATGGCCATCAAATTTTCTTTTGGGCAGCACACACATTCATATCATCCCTCAAAAACTCCAGGGCAATAAGGAGACAAGGAAATGTGTCAAATAATGATGAAAGGGCACTAAGCATAGGTACCAATACAATGATTTATTTCAAATTTCAAATTCAAATTCAAAAAAAGGTGTCTATGAAAGCCATAAAGAAGCCTACAAATGGCTCAGCAACTTCATAAGTTTCTCTTTTTTTAATCCAAATCTCCCTCTAATGTATGTGATATAGTTTTGCTACTAATATTACATTAATTTTAATTTGAAATAAAAAAACTGAGGAATCATCCTTGAAGCAATATAAAGAAAAAAAATTGTCTATAGAATATTGCAGAATATTTTACCAAACTTAGGATTATGAGAGCAGAGGTTAAAAAGCTATCCTTAACTGATGGGTGAATGCTTGTTATAATTTAATTGCTTCAAATGTCTACAAGAAATGCTTTTTAATGGGATGTATTTGCATTACAGAGAGAAACAGGAAACATTGTTAAAGAAAATTAAGTACACTTTATATGATGTCTGAAGTATCACTACAATAATTTTCAGGATGGCACTCCATAAAAAAGTGGTAATTATTTAAATAATATTTATCAATGGTGAAATAAAGGTATGAAACTAAGAATATAATTTTAGAAGAAAGGATAGCTAAATAACAGAAACACCATAAAATGTATATGATATGTGCAGCAAAACATTTGTAGATATAAAAATTCTTCAGCGCTTTATGTCATTGAAAAACTTTAAAAAATTATATCTTTTGGTTTCTTAAATACTCTATTGAGAAAAATTTCAGAACAACAGCCCATCCATGTTATTGGTTATGATCATTCATCTGGCTTCATCTCATCAGTGATAAAATCTAATGCCCTGAAGGAAATAACATGTCACAAATATGAAGCTGTCCAGTTCAGCAATATTAATTTGTAGCTCTCAAAATCTTTACATCTAAAATTAAATGTTTACATTTAAAATTTCTCAGCCTTTATTTTTTTTAAGGGTGAAGCAAGGCATTCTCCTTTCATTTTGATTGAAAAGACATCATTTAGTATATTTAGTATGTCTACTTTGACCTTGCAGACCTAGAGGTAGTTTGATGAATAGTTACTAAACATTGCAACACTTTATCGGTTAATTCATTGTTAATTTGATGTAAATTATCCATTGTAAATTTATGTAAAAAACCCAGACTCTTTCCTATATGCTTTTTCCCACAAGTTTCTTGGGCCTTTGAAATTTAGGTTCCTGAGAGATGAATATTTCTAGACATGACTCTGCTTCTCCTCAGTCACAGTTGTTCTTTCAGTCTGTTTATTATTTCAATGAGACTTTGGTTGTCTTTTGTGGGGAAAAAGAAAAAGCAAAATTCCCAAAACAAATAATAAAACCAGCCAACCTTCCTTCCCCGAACAATGCCCACCTTTTGTCCAGATGCCTAATATAAATTACTTTTCCCTTTAATACCATAGAATCTTTTTGGAGAGACAGGAAAATTTCTACTGATTTTGCCTAATTGTGCATTTACATGAAACTACCTTAGCAAATTAACCAGGCTCCCCATTTGAGTATATTATGATACTTTTCCCAAGACTCATGAAATTAACTTTGGATAGTATCATAATCCTTCTAATGCATCATTTTAGACCTCTTCTTTTTCCCTTTAAAATTCTTCCACTATTATGTACATCTCATCTTTCTACTTTCAAGGCATCTTACTTATAAAGAAGAAGTGATTGTATCATAATAGGATTTTTTCCCCTTTTTTTTTGTTTTGGGGTTTTTTTTAACTAAATACAGATCTCTGTCTTTGCTGGTTTCAGTTTCCATTTTATTATTACATTTTACTAGACATCTTTTCACTGCTGTATAGTAGGTCTGGCTAGTTCAGAACTGTTATATTAACAGTATTCATATAATGAATACATGAATACATGTACCTATGGCTGAGTAGTAAATTCCTTATTATGTTCTGGAAAAAAAAGTAAAATAAACAGCTTTACTTTCAAAGTATAAATTGGAGGTAAATTTCATCAATGATGAAATAAATTTTATTACTTATATGCAGATCTGTCTATAAAAAATATAAAATGATTTAAAAAACTATTTAAATGGGAAAAAATTAACTCATTTTTTATTATTATAATTTTATTTAAATCTATAAATGATGAATAAATAATGTGTAAATTCATGCCATTCTGTTCTTTATTGGAAAAAACATCACGCTGTTATTTATCTATGTACACAAAAAAAGAGGCTCCTTAGCAGTTGTTGGGCAGGTAGATAAGTTTATTTGCAGAGAACTAACCAATTTATAAAGGAATAGTTAATAAAGACTATGAGAGCAGATGGAAAAAATTACTCATATGGAACCACATTCAATGTCTAGTGACTGTGAATCTGGTAAAAAACTCAAAAGAAGTAGCAAAACCAACCAGATACTCCTTTCTGTACAAAGCCTTTAGCACAGATTTAAAAAAATAAAGTTGCAAATTAAATCTTGTGGAAAATAAGACTGCAGAAAATATTTTGGTCATTCAACAGAGCAAGTTTTTTATTTTATATTTATCAAATAAAATAGGCAAAAAATTTAGTTTGAATCAATATCTCTGCAGGCTGGAAACTGCCTTTCCAGAACTACAGGAAAAACCCCACAACATACTGACAATGAACCTGGTAAAAAGCTCATAACATAAAAATTAGTACATAAAACATACAAAAGTAACCAGTACAATTTTATATTCTCCTAGAGAGAATATAATCCTTGTACAAGTGTATATTTTATTTATTTTTCATTTTATTTTGAGTCCATAAATTGTAATCAAGTACTCTAAGCCATTGCATACATGAAGAAAGAACAAGAAAATACAATTATTTAGTCTTAGTGGTCCAAATGTATCTAAAAATCCCAGGGTTTGTAATTATTAGATAGTCACAGTATCTCTTGAAATGACACAAAGTTTCTTTTTGGAGCAATTGTAGATCCCATACAGTGAGCCAGAAGGACATAATGAGGTGAGGGTTGTAAAGATGTTGGTATCTGAGTACATGTAGGTCAGTCTAAGAATTATCTGAAGATGTATCTGCTCAGAGGATTGTGTCCCAAATATTCATCCTGCTTTGCATACAAGTTACAGATTCCACATTACAATAGAAACTGAGAAAAAAATGTATTAACCTGAGGATTAGAACAGCTACTAGCTTCTAAATCTTCTGACTTTCTTTACTAATGAAATTCTGAGTCACTTAGTAAAAAAAAGGAAAGTCTTTTTCTAGGAGTCCTCAGAAACTGGATGACATACAAAAATTTCAGAAGAAATTGAGAGAGCATCCTGATGAGATGATAAGGATCCATCTACATGGAATTAAAGCACAGACATTTGTATTGAAAATGGACTGTAAGACATGCAGCAGCAAAATCAGGAAATATGAACAAAGGATATTGTGAGTTTGCTAGCGTGGCTTTTTTTTTTTATTCACTGGAAAAGCTTTACAACTTTTAAACCATATATTGTCTGTGG
Source organism: Geospiza fortis (assembly GCF_000277835.1). Classification (NCBI taxonomy): domain Eukaryota; kingdom Metazoa; phylum Chordata; class Aves; order Passeriformes; family Thraupidae; genus Geospiza; species Geospiza fortis. The sequence goes on along the minus strand of NW_005054433.1, from coordinate 1,928,611 downwards.
ATTGGATGAGTGTATATATAAGCATATAGAACAAACATTTGTTTCGAAAGAAACTGTGATGACCACTTCAGCTCACTGATAGCCCTTAACACCACCTCCTGTTTGGATTTTCCATATGTTTAATTGTAATATAACCTGATTTAGACAGCAAGAGTCCTGACAATCACAAAATACAGAAATTCAGTCAATACACAAATATGAAGAGATGCAAAATATTGCCACTGAGTAAGAGAAAAGACACTATTAAACAATGTAGGCAAACAACATCTCTTTTTCTTGCCACACAAAGTGGTTGTATATATGCCAGTACCAATCCAGAAAATTCACAGCTCTATTGTCAGACTCTAGTTTGTCCCAGTGACTTAACCCCACCTCTCAGGAGGCTCAGCGCTCATGCAGCCCCATGTCTCCCGGGGTATGGCCAGCATATGCCCTGCCAGACTGCATGCTGGGCACTGCAAGTGTGTGTCAAGCTGCACCTGCCCATGCAGACTCAGTGTTTGCCTCCTCAATATTCATGCCTGTTCCATTCTCACTGTGTCTGTGGTGTGAGGAGCTGCCATTGAAGACTTCAGGCAAATAGCATTGAGGGCTGTGGGAGCTGAAAATAGATTTCCATATGAGGCACTTTGTGAAAAATTTCACTTACTGTATAATTTTGAAATACTTTTTACAATCTACAAGCAAATTATCCAAAGCTGCTTCAAACAGGAAAATTAGCATCGGATAATTTCCATATAGTGGCAAAATATCTCAAAAGATAGAATTTGCAGTAGTTGAAAATATCTCCATATACATACATAAGTCTGAATATTTGCACCACAGTAAAAAAAAAAGTGTTACTTTCTACCATCTGATTTTTTGTTGCCTTGTTTTAGTACATATTTTTTCACTTTTGTGTGATTAGGGTCAAGGCATTTGTGTAACTTTTATACTTACATCAGCAGTTATATCATTAGATTAAAAAGGTTCCATAAACACTTTCATATCTTTGTATTAAGATTGAAGTCTGAGAAATTTTTTCTCCTAAGTATTCCTTGAAGATAAAATTCCTTGAGAACATTTTCAGTGGCCCACAGAATTAACCAGTAAGCAAAAAACATAGTCTTTTTTTTTATAAAGTATTGTACTTTTTCTTTTTTTTTTTTTTGCTGGATCCATCCGTTTCCAAGGAAACTGCACTAGCTGTGGCTTATAATTAAATTAAAAATTAAAAAGGTTGAGTTAGCATGATTTTGAATTTGAATTGTACAATATTCTTATTGCTTTCAAAAGAAAATATTTTGCAGAAATATTCACAGAAGATTCACAGAAACTTAGAGAACAGAAAATGCTTTTATAAATTATCCCACCACGAGGGATTTTTTTTCTGTAATAATTTATAAAACACAGTCTTATGCTTCGGTGTCTTTTTTTTACCAATTATAACTATAAATATCAAGCTAATTAGGAAATGGGACCAAAAAAATAGAAAAAAAAAGACAAGAAGGAGGGTTTGAAAATTTATTGTAAAAAATCCTATAACAAGTACCAGAGGGGCCCTGACTCTAGTGAGATGGAGGAGAGGGACAACCAGGACTGTCATGGCTTAAACCCAGCTGGTACCTAACTACTACTCAACTGCTCTGTCACTCCTCTTCCACTCTTTC
>NW_005054433.1:1922109-1926952 GCF_000277835.1 Geospiza fortis | reverse complement strand
AGGGAAGGGGAATTGGAAAAAAACCAAATGCTAAGACTCATGGGTTGAGATAAGGACACTTTAATAATTTAAATAAATAAAATTAATACAACAACATCAACAACAACAATATTAATCATTATTATTTAGTATTATTACTGCTACTAATAAAAACAATAACAGCAATAATAATGAGAGTCAGAGAGGAATAAAAACCTGAGAAAACTAAGTGATGCACAATAGAATTGCTCACCACCAGTACCCAGCCAGTCTCCAAGCAGCAATTGGTAGACCCCAGCCAACTCTCCACAATTTATAGACTGAACATGACATTCTGGTATGGAATACCATTTTGGCCAGTTCAGGTCAGCTTTTCTGGCCATGTTCTCCACCACAGTTTCTTTTCTGGCCCTGCTCACTGACAGAGCATGGGAACCTGAAAATTCCATTACTTAGGGTAAGCAAGACTTAGCAACAACCAAAACATCTCTGTGTTACAACATTATTCTGAATCCAAACCAGCACTGTACTGGCTACTAAGAAGAAAATTAACTCTACCCCAGTTTAAACAAGGCCAGAAGAAAATTATATCAATTTATGCTTTCATTTCCTAACATGAAAACCCAAATAATTGGGATTACATGATCAATGCTGGAGAACAAATAGGAAAGTCCTTGAATGTCAGTTGTCTACAGACACAGGATTAAAACAAGCAGGCAAACAAACAAGCAGTAAGTCATAGAGGATTTACAGCTTTGACCGCCTTTTTGTCAACCTTAGTAAATTACTTTATCCTTTGGCTTGTAATCAAGAAACACAGCTGACTGCAACCTGTGAGATATTGGAACCTGATGATATAATGCCACAATCAATGTAACTAAACAAAAGTGAAGTGCAGAACAATTGGTATGAGTTAACACAAACATAGACCTATTGTTTACATAGCAGCTGACCAGATCAGAATCAGGTTTAAAGCTCAAAAGGTTTGTTTGAATCACATTATTCATTTTGAATTGCTTCAAATGATTTTAAGTGGCTCAATTTTTATGATGTTTTTCACCTTTCCTCCAGGTTTGAGTGCATTTAATTTTGGCTAGTAAAAATTCAAATATTTCCATGGGTGTCAACCAGGCCTAAATAAAACATAATAGCAGTCTGATCCACAGCACAATGGGATTTATGCAAAGATGCTCTCTTTTTTTAAGGTGATCTTATTCAAAGCCTTATTCATTTGAATATTTTACTTACCTTGTAATAATTGTACAAGTAAGCAAGATTTTTACAGGTACCATACATTTGCATGCTCAACACAGTTGACATCTTATTGTCAACACAGTTTAAACATAATTATCAAAATTTTATTCTCCCCTTCCCTCCACTAAAAGACCTAATCTGCTAAATTTAAGCAAACGTATCAGATTCTACATTAAAACAAACAATTTTTTTGGTTGGTTGCTTGCTTGCTTAGTTGGTGGTGGTTTTTTTTTGGTTTTTGGTTTTGGTTTTTTTTCGGGAGACATTGAAAGGCACCTTCCCTCTTCAGGTGGTAGATAAAAGTTATGAAGATTAAGTCTCTAAAATTCCAACATAAGGCAGAAGTTAGATTCTTTAATTAAGTGCTCTGGATCTCTAATAAATTGTAGTTGCTTACTGGCCTGTGAAAACAAAGAAAGCAATTCAAATTTTACATTGGTAGAATTTGCATTTCATCTCTATAAATAGAAGTAATATGAAAATAAAGACAGTAGTTGCATGAACAATAATAATAGATAAGCTAATAAAAATACTGTAAATGTTAAAAAATAAGAAGAAATGAAGAACTATCAAAGCTTAGGCCTTATTGTGATATAGAAAAATTAGAACAGCTATACTGCAGATAGATTTAGTGAAGCCATTAGTGTTCAAAAATAATTCTAAAAAAAAAGAAAAGCAACCACCATAATTACAAATCACAACTAAATTTCATAGAAACTGTTTTGATGTTCAATGTGAAATGATTTAATATATTAATGAAGTGAGCTTTAGAAACACTTTACTCAAACTGTTTATTGTCCTTTTCCTCACAATATCATCAGAATACCACCAATCTCTTAGTCGATTCTTGATATTCTTTCATAGTAAAAAAATGTTGATATCTTTGAATAGTTAACAATGTCAGGTGCTTTCCTAATGTCTGATTGCCTGAAACTATTTATGATTCAAGCTGTAATTCATCTACACTTATTGCCGAGTGCAGAAAGAGTTGCAAAATGTTTAAAATTTTTACAGACAGCAGGCTCATTATTTAAATTTTATCCAGTCATGTACCTTTTTATTTTGGCTGAATTAAAATTTAAGTTTGGCATATATAAAGCTAAGTTTTCTCTCTCTTGCTATCTATATCTGTATCTATAATAACATCAATATCTATGTTAATATCTTTGTCAATATTCATAACATCTATATCTATCTAGTATGCTGAGGTAATCTTGTACTCACTCAAACAGGATTGAGAACACTTGCTCTTTTTTTTTTTTTTCCCACATGTATTTTGGAAAGTGCTTATCAGCTAATTATTTACAATCAGTCTTAAGCTATTTTTTGCCTTTGATGCACTTGAATTTAAAAATGTTAGGAACATCAAAGAGTAGTTGGCAGTTTTGAACCCAAAATTTAGGAGTGAAGCTCTTGAAGAGGGATTTCCAAGGTCAATTTATGTTCCTAATTTCACACAGTGCATTTTCTGAAAGAAGGGAAAGACAAGACAAGGTTATCAAGCCTTGGAGATGTTGGAGCCAATATCCCTCAAGGTGTTCAAGAAATGATTGGACATCTGGGTGTGGCACTTGTTGCTATGGTCTAGTTGACAAGGGGGAGGTTGGTTAAAAGTTGAACTCGATTATCTTGGAGGTCTTTTCCAACCTAAAATGTTCTGTGAATTCTGCCAATAGATATAAGCTCTGGGATCTGTAACAACCAATGTACTGACCAGAGCTCCATCTCCTGCATGGCTTTTAGCATGTCTCAGCACTACACATCCAATCTCCTGAATCTATGACTTTGAATTTTGTAGTAAGTTGAATGCTTAGTAGTTATAACACTCACAGGTATGGAATGAAGTTTCAGAAACAAACATTGCCCTGTGAATCTGCTGGAGCCAAGACTGACTGCAGTAAAGCATTTAGGATTTGTGGATACTGAAAAGAAAGAAGGTCTTAATGCTGTAATTGTGTGTACCCTTGGTTCTGATTCTTGCTTCTTTGCATTCTATCTAATTTTATTCAGTGGTTACCTAAACAACCTATGAACACAGGAAGCTACTCCCAGATGAATGCCCTAGGATGGGATTTTAAGTGTAAACAATACACAGCACTTCAGTTTTTTAGTTCAACTCTCATCTAGGCTACTCCACAATGATAAAGGTGACAGTGTCTATCACAATGCTTATGTTACTAACTATTTTATCATAATTCAAATTATTGGGATCAAGGCATTTTATCAGTTTAAAAACAAAATAAATGGATTCTATTAGTGACAGAATTTTAAAAGTTCACTGTATTTTCTCTAAAAACTTTTTTCAAGGTAGATATCCAGTCACCATACATAAATACATTGCAGCCACTAACAACCAACCTACCAAGATAAAATGAAAACACGTTTGCATTTTCTGTGATACAACTAAGACAGTGTACAGAGAAGTTTCCTGCTTTACTGTTTGAGGGGTCCTAAAATGTGATTTCACTCTTAGAAAAGTTATGTGACTTTAATGTTAAAAAGCAAATTTATTTTCCAACTTTCTTCTACAATAATTTATAAGTCTGGAAACACTGAATCCTCTGCTGATCAAAATCAATCACCCCTGAAAGTATTTGAGTGGTGGATGATTGCAAACACATATAAAATTAGAATATATATACATATATATATATATATAAACTGCAAAAGGTTTTTGTGTGCTCACTTACCCTATAAAATGCATATAACTTCTCCTGAATATTATTGAGAGATAAATGACACCTTTCCTCATGACTTATTAGGAAATTCAAGCATAATTTAATTTTGAGAGTAGTTATTTTTTAAGTATCATATACCATATACTCTTGCCCATAATATATGCTGTAATTAATAGAGCTAATCTGTGCGAATCAAAAAGATAATGTACCCTTCAAAAAGAAAGACCATTGGTTTAAATTAATGTTTTACGGGTCACAGACTTATTCTGGCCATAAGAAAGAGAAATAATTTCAATTTAAAACAATAGAAAGAGAAAATCAGCAAGGGAAAAAATAGTGAAACACTTAAGTGATCTAGTGATCCACCGTGGGACCTGAGGCTGTATGCTAAAAACTCCCTTAGTTGGCTGCTATTTCTAAACTTGGGAGTAAAGAAATAAGATAATTTTTGCCATTGACAGAGAGGGATATTAAGTTGTGGTTTTTAGCCTCTTGTTGCAGCTCCATCCCTATTCTGTTCACATACGTTTATCTCATATTTTTCATGTTTAATAAGATAAATCTGATAAATCTCATATTTATTGGATTTATTTTTATTACATGGTATTCCAATTCAGAAAACAGAATGATATTTTCTGTTAGTTCTCTAGTTTCAAAGACTCAATTAATTCCTAACTATTAAGACTTAATTAATCCCTAACTGATAAATTAAGAAAATAGCACTGAAAGCTATTAGCAACAAGAAATGCCATATAAGCCAGATTTCTGGTGGCTTACTTGGAACAGCGAGGAATATTTAGACTCAGTCATTCCACATATATTAACAGTGCTCAGGTAAAGTATTTTTCTTGGGCTTTTGACATCAGTGTAATCATATTCTAGAATCTTTCATGTTCTTTTTCTCATACTATATGAACATCCTGTATATTAGC
>NW_005054433.1:1895488-1922062 GCF_000277835.1 Geospiza fortis | reverse complement strand
TGATTTCTGTTACAGTGGCAAATGGCAAGCCATTTTCTGGAAACAGCTATTTTCTGCCTGGTTTTGGTGCAGAGAGATAAATACCCTAAAATGCAAGTCAATTCATCTGTCTTAAAGGTTTATTTTAGGGTGCACTGAGTCACAACTCATAAGTGACTAATTCTCCTCATATATATATAAGTAGATCATTGAAGTAATCAGAGTAATCAGGTGGTTTTCAGAAAAAAAGTACATTTCAGATAGTCAAACTAAAATGAGACCAAATAATTTTGTTTAATAAGTACAATAAATTAAAATTTCATCAGAATGAGGAATCCAAAAAAACCCCAAACAATCATCACAACCAACTAACCACAAAAAAAAAAAAAAAAAAAAAAAAAAAAAAAAAAAAAAAAAAAAAAAGAGAGGTATAATCTTATTTACTATACAGAAGTTCCTGGACACAAATTATAAGTGCTGCTATTTAATTCCAGTCCACCACTACATATTCCTAAGGAGACAACTGTCCTTCTCTCTAACATTCATATATTTTACTGGGATATTGTGAATGTTAAATGTGATTGAGAATATAGCCCAGGGTGTGAAAAAGCCCGGTATTTAATATCAAAACTAATTTAGAAAGTTGAATTGGTTTTCTATGAAGACTTGAGTGCTTAGTTTAATATTAAATTCTGTCTAGATCTAGTTAGACATATAATTATTTATTCAATGAAGTTTGGTAATCAAAACTTAAGTCAACATAATTATGTGAGAATGAAACAGTAAACAGTTATTTTAAAACTTGGAATTTATTCAATACTCCTAATTTCAGACAAGCAGCAAAACTCAAAAAATATACAAGAAATGGCTGCACTGGAATTGAATCTGCTACTATCCAATGTTGTAATAATAGTCTGAAGTCACAGTTTGTTTAACTGCATCTGCTACTGGCAAAAAAAAGAAAGCACACAATTAGTAAAGCATTTGTTGAATTCCAATCAGTGGAACATGTTATTGCATAGTGCTTTTGAAATTAAGATAGTTTTAATCTTTCTGAGATGTCTTTTTGTTGACTTGTTCATTGTTGTGGTTTTGTTTGTTTGTTTATTTTGGGGAAAAAACTCTAAATACAAATCACTCTAAACCCAGTATTTCCAACTATGTTTCCTATAAGTATACTTTCTTCTTTATTTCAATCCTTTTTAAATATTATGTTTTGCACAGGCAAATATTACAAATCAGTACTGATTATAAAATATCTTCCCCTTTTTTTACCCCAAATCTCATTCAGACAATTCTGAACTTCATTCAAGTTTGACCCAAAAGTTTTAGCTGTCTGGCTACCTATTGACTTTTATTGTGTATCAACTTTCTAGATACTACATTCCTAAAAATAAAATAATGGAGTAAATACTTTTTTTGTTTCCCTTTTCTTGTTCTTAATTTGTACTGAATGTATATAATTACTTGTATCAGCATCTGAAATAAAGTTTAAAAAGTGCAGACAGAAAACAATAGTCATATGTAATGCCTCATACCTTCATGAATATATACTGAAGTACAATGAGAAAAGAAGAAATGGTAGCTTTGCCACTTAAAGATAGTTAAAATTTAAAATGGACAGATTTTCAAGTAGCAAGGCTACTCAGAAATAAAGTCATGACCAGTCTTCTCATCCTCCTTCTTGCAGATAAACAAACTCATGTGTGTCAGACTTTTAGCATTCAGCAAAATTTAGCATATTTTGACTGGTTGTTGACATGACTGTCAAGAGAAGGCCAGAAGTTTCTTGTTTCCCTAAATTTCTAGATTGGGAACTAAACACTGAGTGTTATCTAAGCTTTTTAACTATTATAGTCTGTTACAGATGTCAGTTATACGAAATATATTTTTATATTCACCGTGGAAGATTTGGCAGTGTCCTGAACTGCCAGTTTTAGCCTAGAAAAGCTGCCAAAATGCTATTTTTTTCAAAGATTTTATTTTCTTGCATTGGTTTTTCTGTGTGTCAATAGATTTTTCACTGTAATATATTATAAGAATGGTCCTAGCAGAATTTTTGCTGATCTTAGACCACTTCTTTTTCTTTCCTCTGGATCATTACAACTGAAAGACAGCACTGACATTTTTAATAACTTTTTTTTTTTTCCTGAGAAGTGCATACATCTGGGAGTTGACTTCTTACTTTCTTTGAAAATCTGCAATCTATAATTTTATGAGCAGAGGATAGAACCAGGAATAAAAATAACTCCCCTTTTCAACTCCCATCAAGAACAGAAAATGGGAAATTTAATCATCTTGAACAGAGTGCTAAAACAAGATGTGGTTTGATTGAGACTCCCTAGAATCTCCTTTTTATGATATATATTAGAACTAAATTCACCTTAATTTTACAATAGGGACATAATTTCACAAAGAGGCATGAAGCATGCTGAAATTATCTCTCTTTTGGGTCTCATCATTTTGATCACTTTTATGATGTAAACAAAAGGCTCATCTAAAATATTTCTCTGCTGCCTAAATTCTAAAAAAAAAAAAAAAAAAGAGAAAACCAAAAGCTCACAAACTTTTTCACAACCTTCTCCGTAGTTACTAGTGGTTTAAAACCAAACAAAACATACAAATTCAAAACATTTTCCTCAAAATTAGCCAAACTCCAAATATTTGCAAATAATTTCATTAATAGTTCACTTTCAACAACTACTACTACTTGATTAAATATGTATTTATATTGAAAATATAGCCTGATTCCAAAATTAAATTGATGTCTCCTATCTAATTGATATATTATATATTATATTATCAAATTAATGATACTCAGTATGGATAATTATATGTAAAATATAGTACATGCTCTGATTTTTTTTATTTTTTTGTTCCTATTTCATTTCTCTCCACTTGTATTAGCATTATTATAGCTGTATACCTCTTTGAAATATGTGATCACATAAACTATGCAGAACTATAATACAGTTTTAACTTAGAGAAAGGAAAAACAAGGGAGTATGTGCTCAGGGGATGATGCAAAAAAATGATATTTTTGGAAAAAATATGGTAAAACACGTTTACATTATTAAAATATGTAATGTCAACATTATTAACCTGAAAAAGACATAAGAATTCCAAACCATCTTCTTCTTTCATTCAGTGAAATCCTGTAGTGTTTAATTTTCAGTATTTACCATTTCCACCTATGGATACTCAGATCAAACCAATTTCTTAAGAATAGGCAAAAATGCTTTCTAAGGTCTAAATATACCAAAATTCAACCTCATTATGGACAATTTGGTGCTCAAACACACACATGTGCAACAGCAAGGGACGATCTCAGCATTTTGCAACATGGAGATGTTCCTGATCATTTAATGTCCAAAGCTAACTGTCTATGAATCAAGCACTGCTAGTTTCCTGGGAGTCATTTTCTGTGGATTGCCAGCTATCACTGCAAACTGACAATGAATCCTTAGTATAGTTATTTTGGAGTTCCTACTGTTATAACAGTGGAGGAGGAGGTTGCTTCTTTTGCATTGCTTTGTTTAGCAGGGTTTTTTACACACTGTTGTTTTCCTACTTAAAGCAAATCTCTCTTCTTCTGACCACATTTATGCCAAATTCTATATAGGAAAATAGCAGCTATATCTTTTGCTTGAAAACATATTGTAGATTTATAGAAGAACCAGTTATTTTGAGGAAATTTTATCTTTTTTTTTTTTTCAAAGGATAAGAAAAAAAAAAATTCTGGGAGACTCTCTTGACTTTTTTTTTTACAACTAAATATTCTGTCAACCTCCAATCCTACATCATTTCCCCACATTCTTAGAAAAAGTGGTGTGTACCCTCAAGACAGTCATCAATGGATGTAAATTTTTTAAAAGAAATCACTTTTTCAGAAATAAAGTTTTCATAGCACTAACTGGTTACTTCATTTAACTGTTTTAGGCTAATAAAATAAATGGCATTTTCTATCTGAAGACTGTCTACTACTGTCACTATCGCAGAAGAAAAGCAAAAAATGGCCAGAAAAGAATAAAGTCAATGTGGGATTCATCCAAATAAACATGGATATAAGTATTTAAATTAGTTATTTCAGGGTCCTTTTATAGCCAATATATAGGAAAAAGGATATAAGGACATGGATTCTCTGACCTACTTTAGATGTCTTTGGGATTATGTCTGAGAAATTTTTCTTTCTCTCTGGCATTTATAGAGGGAGTTGAGAGTGACTGGTTCACATCAAGGTGTTCATGTGGTAGACATCTATTCTTACATCAGCAGAATCCCATTAAAAACTCCTGTTGTAAAAACATTTCTGCTGTTAAATATTTCGTGGCCATTGAGCATTTACTGATGCACAGGCTTCATCATTTACTATACAGCTGAAGTGATACATTTTAGGAATTAGAAGAAGAAGATTTAAAGGTAACTGGAGTGAATCAGTATTTAAAGCTGAAGTTATTTAAACTTCTAAATGCAAAGTTATTTTATAGTTGAAACTATATGGCTTTCTTAATACCATACAACAGAATTTTCCAAAAAACTATATTTTCTTTCAATGGGAAGGCCATAGAAGAAGCCCATGCTAATATTAAGAGCAAAACACATTTGACTCTTTTTATCAATACATTGTACTTGTGTTCAAAATAATAGGGATATGTGGTCTATGGGTCCCTTTTTTTCTTCTTCTTTCCTTCATGCTTTCATTTAATTCTCATGACTGCTTTCCACCAACTCGGATACTTCTGAGAAAGGAGAGAATAAGAAAAATTTATTATTTCACAACCAAGAGTTCAAAGAACACTATCACTCTTGGTACAAGAGAGGAATAGAATAAATATAGAACTTCAGAGGAAAGTCTATTTTCTAGTCTAGAAAAAAAAAGTAACACATAAAAGTAATGAGTTTACTCATTGTACTCTTGGTACAAGAGGGGAATAGAATAAATATAGAATTTTAGAGAAAAGTCTAATTAAGAAAAAAAAGTAATGAGTTTATTAAACAGTTAAAATTAATGCATACTGCAGGAAAAAATAACTTTGTATTGAATCACTTGTTTCTATAATGTCATCCTTCCTTTGGTTTTGACCTCATTGAAATCAGTGATAGACTTCTTGAATCAAAAGAGTTGAAAATGTGTTAATTTCCCTCCCTTCCTTCACTGCACCTCACTGATCTTGTTTTGATGGCTCATTCCAATCCTTCCAAAGCATCTTTTTAAAATATCTGTTTGTTTTTTTTTTCTTATTGGAAAGCTATGTTGTAAGGAAAGAGGAGGAAGAAATTTCAAGTTTATTTTCTCATACAATGTTATTTGTTCTGGGTTGTACAATAGGAGAATACTAATCATTTCTTTTAAATACAAAACATGCAATAAAACCCTAGTACTAAAACTCTTAGATGCATGTTTTATCAAAACACTTTGAGCAGAAAATAATGGAAGAATATGACATTAATGTATCTGTAACTTAGTTTATAAACCTTTAGTTAGGTAGCAAAAAATTTAAACGTTTTTGCAAAAAGTAACAAAATTAGTTGACCTTCTGTTTTTTTAATTTTCTGAAGAGATACTACTAGTTCAGTTGTAACGACAGATAAAAAAGACTAGATGGTTTAAAGATCCTGTTAAAGGATGTTTAATCCTTGAAAGCTTTGTGTTAGCTAGGGAAAATTAAGTTAAACTTAAAATATATTAGAAAAAGCAGCCAGTAGTCTATATTATTTACATCAGTTTTGCCTGATTTTTGTTTCAAATATATATTCAGTGCTCATTTATTGTTGATGACAACAATGATTTTTTATTGTATTATCTTTCTCCATGTAGAATGTCATCTCCTTCAAAGTTCAAAGTTTCTCTTTACCAATTTAATAGAATCCTAATAGCAGTGATCCGTGACTTTTAGGTCAGAAGATGATTGATGACTGCCTGCAGGCATAATAATGTCATTGCTTGAAATAAAAATATAATGCATCTAGTGTGAAATACAGATTGACTTTTAAAGTCTCTGAAGTGTCACATGGATGTAATATCTACTGCAAATGCTAACTGCTAATTATTATTCATGTTTTTCACTGTTAATACTCAACACAATTCATTACACTCTGTGTAATGTTGTTGGATGCTTCTGTATCCATCAGCTGAGTTCAGGCCCTACCAAGAGAGCCCTAACTTGTAAGTTTATTTCTTACGTCATCAACTTCAAAAAGCAACTTAGGGAGTTACTATTTACTGTCAGTCCACCAATAAATGTCAATATCCCAGAGCAGCAGAGGCAAGCGCCATATAACCAGTAATGTTAAAGTTAAACAAACATAAATGTGATTTAAGTCAGCACTGACATTCTTGTATATTATGTAAATAAGTTACACAGTGTCTGTGTCTGATCTGATCATAGGTTCACATGGTTCTACTTCTGCATTATTCTGCCGAAAATACCAAAACAAAACCAAAAAAAACAGAATCTCTGATTAAATATATATATGCAAATGTATATATATGGCACATAGAAAGTAAACACAAGAAAGATGAGAAATTCTTTCACAGATGTTGACCAATAATTTATAAAGAGGGACAAATATGTTAATTAATTTTAAAATATCAATTTTTCAGTCTGTAGTACAGTATGAATTTTATAAAAAATGAAAGAATTCTGAAAGGAAAATCTGCATAGGAGGAGCCAGGAAGACAGCTTTACTACAAAGACTCATTGCAGTATATTCACAACACAGGGTTGCAAGGTTGCTGTGCAACTTTGTTGCAAAGAAACCTGATCTCATTTCCTCCCTTAATGTTATTTGTAGAACTTTTTAACAAAAACAAGAAATTTACCCCTGTAACAATATATTTTTACAACCTGTCTGTAATTTTGTACTGTTACAAAAGCATTTTAAATCCTTTAAATCACTTTATTTGTGAAATGGTTCCCTACATTGCAATTAAATAAATAAATAAATAAATAAATAAATTGCAACATTGTTAATAAAAGAGAAACCTCTTATTTAAAAGAGATAACTAAGTTTGAATTGTGAAATAAAATTTCCACGTCTCCGTAGTAAAGACACTGGGAGATATTTCCTGTATGAAGAAATCTTGAATATAAGGAGGAAAAAAATACATCAAAATATAATATACAAACATGTATTTCTGGGTAGATTATTAAATATTATGACTGTATTTCTTATTATTATCAAAAAGATAATGTGAAAATAGAAAACTATTTTCAAAAAGAATAAGAGCTTTTAAAAATTAGATGTTCGAACAAATTTAAATATTGAAAAGTAAGAAGGGGTAATTCTTAGCAGCAGAGAAACCTAGTCATCTGACCCCTTAACTTCATATCCACAACATTATTGTGTACACACAAGGTGAATAGCTAACCCCTGATCAGTGAACATCTGGGACTTTGTCCATCTGCATAAGGACTGGTGGGAAATGCAGCCTCACAAAGTATCTAACAACACTGTTCCCCACAACCTGTAATGACAAATCTGTATCTCTTCTAGAACAGTAATTACAGACATATCAATGATAGACAGTATTAATATAACTGTTTATAGATTTCATGTTCTCTGTCAGAATTCATTTTTAGGCTGTGCAGCAGAAAGAAAAATACTAGTCTCAAACTGGACTTCAAATATTTAAACAAACTAATTTTAATCACTAAATTAGTTCATAGTACAAAGCAGTCTCTGATAGTACAGAATAACTGTAACTGTTGATTCTCTTCTCATCTGAAACAGTGGGTTTAAAAATCAACCTTTTTTACAAAACAGTAGCCTTTGTATAAACATTTCAAAAATAGTAGTTTAACAGGTGGCATAGAACCGATAATAATTTAGTCTTTTTAATAATTTTCAGGTAATGCATTGCATTACCAGTCAAAATGCCATGATTTAGATGTGAGAACTACAAACTATCTCCTGCCTATTTGCTAAAACTTTCACTTTATTCTTCATCATCCCTTATATGTTATCGATACATAGATTTGTGAGCTGTCTAGAGTTAAAAAGAATGTCACTGTTTTATGAGTAAGTCAATATAGCAACTTTGAGACTGCATCATGCCTCTGTATCACAGTAGAACTGTGAAATCAAGAACTGGACTGGAACACAAAGAAATGTACTGTAAATATGTTCACCTTCCCAAAGCATTTCTAAATTTTTTAAATAAAATTAATGTGTGTGTTTGTGTGTGTGTGTGTGTGTGTTTAGGTGAATATATATATATATATATATATATATGAATATATAAGGTACGAGTATCTTAATGCAGAAATATGAAACTGACTTGCAACAGTTTGATAATGCTAAACTTAACAGGAGGTATAACTATTTTCAACATATAAATATTTATTGAAATAATTGCAGCGTCCATCAAAGTAAACTCCATAGTTATAATCTTCTTGGGCAATAATAGACTGATTATTCCAGCCATTTATGAATTACAGTCTTCTCAGGTCTGCCATTTCTAGTATATTCCACTGAAGCCTTGGTAAACTCAATATCCTGTTTCTTTTCTATGTAGTTTTTCAAGAAAAATAACTCCCATGCATCGGTTGAAAATTAATCAGCTTGTAGCTTTATGCATTTGCCAACATTGAATGCACTTTCAACACTGGAAGGTCACAAAATCGGGTTTTATGAGCTACAAATAACATTTCTGCTCTACATTTACTTTCTCAGAAAAAAATGTTTTAAAATGTCAACTCTCTCAACATGACATTGCATAATCACTTTATTCTTGTAATCAAGCATGAAACAACATAAAAAAGACTTGATACAAACATAAAAAATACTATAAAGTAATGAAAAACTGTGGTCTTCCAGCTCCAGGAATAGTAGCTTGTTCAGGGTCACTGCTGATGGAAGGTTTCTTCTTGTTTCATTGTTATTCAGTCTGATGCAAATAAGTTCTCCCTCAGTTATTCTGTCCAGGCAGGATGTCTGTTTACAGCTGTCCAGCTGTCCACTTGAAGCTATGTGAAGAAGCACAGTTCTGTGTTTGAGTTAATAAGTCCTGCTGAGAATAAAAGACTATGGAGACTGATGCAGTTTCAGACAGGAAAAAAAGACAAAAAAATCCATGATGGTTAATAATCGCTCTAGCTTTTGATAAATAAAAAATGCATTGTATCATTCAGATACAATCTCATTAAAGAATTAGTAAAATTCTTTTTAAAATTCTTTACTAAGTAGGTTTTATCAGTGAGAAAATTATATGGAAGTTTGATTCAGCAGCTATAAATGTCATTAAACAAATATGCATTCTTCAGACTTAATTGCATATTACAATATCAAACAGTTGAAAGCCCAGGAGATAATAAAGTGTAACTGTCGCTACCAAGAGTGTAATACTATCTTAATAATTTAGAACAGATTGGATATAAGAAATTACAGTCAATGCATAAGAATTTGTAAGTGGGGTAAATCAAGTATCCTGCCAAATGATGAAATTACTTTTCTGAAAACATGATCAATGTATTTCTAAGTATTTCTAGTTTTAGGATTAACACCTTCCCTCTGAGTAACAAAATTCTCTTTAATTATTCTGAAGCATATGAATGACTCACCATTTTTTTTTTTGCAAACATTTTTTGCCTATTTTTAAAATCTATTAACACTTCTCCAAAATCTACATTTGTAGAACAAAGTCCAGACAATTAAATAAAAATGTCAAGCTAATAATGGTGAAATCTCCAGTATGTATCACTCATAAGGGTCAAGCTCATCTTTAATTCTCCTAAGATTGCACATCCCACCTTTTGCAAACAGCTTGGACAGCACCACTTAAATATGTATAAACTGAGAATATTTGAATTGAATATATAAAAGAATCTTTACCCCAAACTGATCATGTTAAAGAGGAAGCCAGCCCTCATTGGAATTAAACAGTAACCAATGGGAGACAAAGAGACTTGAAGCAAAGAAGGGAACAGCTGGAAGAGCAGCCTAATGAAAACATGAAACTACTCCACAGAGAGCAAGGGAGAAACCCCTTGTAGTGGAAGCAGCAGCAGTCAGACCTTGGCATCACACCAACTGCCTGTCTGGGCACAGAAG
Organism: Geospiza fortis; assembly: GCF_000277835.1. Taxonomy (NCBI): domain Eukaryota; kingdom Metazoa; phylum Chordata; class Aves; order Passeriformes; family Thraupidae; genus Geospiza; species Geospiza fortis. The sequence goes on along the minus strand of NW_005054433.1, from coordinate 1,912,030 downwards.
CCTCCCCAGAGGCTGCCCTGAGCTACTTCATTCCATCAGGTCGGGTGGCACTTCAGGGTGCATCACACGGGAACCAGCCCCTCAGATGTGTGTCTGGCCTCACGGGACACTGGATGCACACTTGCAGGCTGTAGGGGGAAGTACAGGTGCAGACAAAGCTCAAACACCCACATCTCCACCAGAAGCTGTATGTGTACCTTGCAATCCCAGGAAAGGAGGTTGTTGGTAACCTGCAAGGCCTTTGAGAAAGGGGATATGCATGTAAATTGGGTGTGTGGGTGTGTTTGTGGGTGTGGGTGTGTTGGTGGGAGAAAATAGTAACATTTTTAAACTAGTTATAAAAATGTGCACAGGAATAGTTCAGTTTTTATTAATATTTGGTTTAGCTGACCAATTGCTGATATTTATCCTGTTCATGTAGTTCACTGATTACCCATTCATTGTATATTTATAAACCAATGAACCACTTCAATAACATTTGTTTTGCTAAGGAGTTCCACCTTGGATAAATCATGTCACAGAATAGACTAATATCATACAACACCAGCTAGTGAACTATCAGTATTGCTTACATCTACCAAAAAAAAAAAATAAAAAAGAAAGCCGTGCTACAATGTGACACAGCGTGCTTTATTTACCTTAGACAACTTTGACAGGGCAAAATAAAAGTTCCATTTAAAAATAAGTACATATTATATAATCCAAGCTCATCACCTCAAATTTGATATATTTAATTTCAGTAAAGCTTTCTACAAATGCGTCTATGTAAAATCTGAAGAACTAGAACAAGTTTTGGGCAATTTTCCAGCCTTCAACGATGAACATATAATTACAGCATCCCATAGTCTACCAGTTGACTTAATTGGCTCTTAATTGACATAGTGTATGCCAAAAAAAGAGATTTATATTCACAGATCATTAGACCAAGGATGTTAAACATTGTACTGCATGACTCATTATGGCTTGCGCTCTTAGTGTAAGAGAAAGCTAAACAGGGAGGACTGCTGAGGCTGATGTATTCAGGTCGTTCAGGAAACCAGAGACGTGCCCTGTGTCACCACAGACTTACACAGGTTCTAGGGAACCACTTTTCTCTCTCTGAGTTACTTCCAGAAATAATCCCAGCCTCAGCTTTTGAGATATAAACATTTCCAAATAAAATTCCCACCTTACATTTTCATCTACCAGACAAGACTTTAGGAAGGATGGCCACCTTTTCTCTGGACACACTGAGAATTTTAAACTGGAAGCTGGATTTCAGGAAGAACTAAGTACTTTAGGTACCACATCCTACTGAAAAACTAAGTTTAAGCATATAAACAATGCAGACCAAAATGTGAAACATATTTTCAATATAAAAAAAATCTTTCACATGAAATCTTTTAATGGAATGCAATAAAGCACAATGATTTGGTGAAAATATTTCCCTTGGGAAATCTTTCAGATCTCTTGAAAAAGTTAGTGTCCAGAATACGAGACAAATATTTTAAAATTGATTAAAAATTTGAAAGTATTGATATATTAAAAAAGAGTGGTTGGTTTTTTTTCTTATTTCACTCCCCAAGTCTCCAAACAGAAATCTGAATTTGTGTGCGTGCACTCAGACATACACTCACATTTGTGAAGAAATGGAGTTGCTCTCCTTTCTCCTCTCTTACTGCTGTCTGATTTTTTTCTGTTCCTTATGTCTTTGGGAGTTAGGTTCCTTTTCCTCATTCTCAGTGATTACTAGAAAAGGGCTCCTTTTTTTTATTGAGGGTCTATTTTAGCAATACATTTAAATATTGCTCTGCAATACCATTCCCCCTCCCTTTGCAAGCAAGCAAAGTGAATTTGACAAGGGTTGCTTGCAGCTTTGGGGGAAAGGAGAATCACATTCGGCAGCCAGCCTACTGCAGTGTCTCTGAGAAATTGATCTTGTTCTGCTGTGTCAGAATAAGACTTTGATGATAATGACATTTTCAGCTGCAGACAAAATCCTTTTTAATTTATTTGAAGGGGAAGAGGCTGAAATGGTTTTCTATTCCAGGATGTGCTTTACAGCTTGACTTACTTTTTAGGACTAACTCTCAGTTCAGGGGCAGGTGGGGAGTTCCTCCTGACATGACCCTGAAAGAAAAGGAGGCTTTCCAAGGAGTTGCAGATTTTCAATTATTAATTGAATGCTTTTACTTAAAGATCACATCCTTGAGTCCCTTGCTTGAGAACTAAATTAAGGGGATTACAGAAATGTTGTAGAATGAACTGACAAACTTTGGGAAACCATGAGATATAGATGAGGGAGAATGGAATAGAATTCCTTTTAAACCTGCAAATTATTTTAATATCTCCTGGGCCTTTCCTATGTTGGTGATGTCAAAATGTCCAGTTTCATGCCAGCCTAACCATAAACTTTTTCTTTTCCCTACTAACTTTTTTGCATGGTTTTTTTTTCATTATTTTCATACAGGCAGCTCTATGCTGTCTTAGTAGAGGATTTCTGGAATGCCCTAAGGTCCAATACCATCTTCAGATACTTGATCCTATTTCAAAGCATCATCTAATTTTTCCTCACATTAAAAAGTGCTTCCATTTCTAAAATTACTGGTATGCCACCTCAATTAATTGAGAATAGAATTATTTTTTCACTGCAATAATTGAAAGAACTAGGTGATTTGTCTTGCAAAAGCTTCTGTCAGTTCATGAAAAGCTGGGAGTTTTGAGAGATGAATCTGTTTCTTATTCTCTAGATAGCCGTTCATGTGCAATTATTATTTTCAAGGTTTAAAACTGACAGTAAAAAGGTTTTATGTGCTTAAATGTATCTTTTTAAACCTTTCTTCTGACATCAGCATTACAGCTCTGTGCATGCAATTTGCCCATGGATGACTGGTGAGAAATAATTTAAAGACATTTTTACAGAGATTTACAAATTGAAAAAAAAAAAGTACTAGAGGAACAACAAATATACAAGTGTTTTGCAAGGAATGAAAAGCAATTCTGTAACAATTAATTGCAGTCCTTGTCTCCAGGAGAATATGGGGCTTCTGTAGGAACAGCTATCACTAAGGCACTTTCCTTCTCCAGTTCACTTTGTCCTGAGGCAAAGGACAGTTTGTACAGTCAACTTCCTCCGTGTTATATTTGCGCTTCTAGCATGGCCTGGTAAGTCAAAAAAAATGCATCTACCTAAGCAGCTTGTCATCCAGCCCATGTTTGATGTCTTTGTGGTATCAATACCCATTTCATTCCTCAAGTATATATTCAGCCCATCCAGAATTACTAGCGGGGATCAGACATGTCAAAATAAACTGCATTGTTCCACACTGTGGCCCAGTTTCAGGGGGGACTTGATCAGTGGAAAGTAAAAGACGCCTCAAAAACAATGAAGTAAATTCTAAGCCATCAAACTGCTAGTCTATGCACACTAGCTGCTTAGCTATGATTGTTTAGATATTTTTGCTCAGCATTTGCTCAGGAACAAGTCATGCAGATAAATGGAAATTTTCTCACTGAAGAAATGGCTATGATCAGGTAACCAAATTTTGATCTTTGACATTTCTCTGCAAAAATTGTAAGGATTTTGCTCCTTGTTCAGAGATAAGGCTTGGAAGTTTACTCAAAAATTTTGAGATTATTTATGATTGGAACGAAAGTAATCAATACACAGAGATTGATATAATGTATTTACGCATACAACAGTGCCATGAAAATACAATTTCAGGTTTAAACCCTATATTTTCATAGAAACACAATTTTGCTTTGTGTCTTTTCATGCATGCATCTGTGCAGACATAGATATGTGGTTACAAACACGTACAAATATAGATATTCATAGAGACTATAATATAGAGACTATAAATTAGATATAGACATAGATATAGACAAATATATCATCTTAAGGAAATAAAGAAAAAGACCCACATATAAAGGACTAGCTTAGCTCGTTGAAAGCAGCTTCTCTCTTTTCTAAGACAGAAATAGGCACTATCTCTAGAGAGAGTCATGAGAGGAGCACCTGAGAAATTTTGAAAAAAGGAATTTAAACAGATGGCTAACTCCATGTTTATCTATGGCAATTACACTCTAAAGGAGAAAAAGGTAAGTAATTTCATATTCATGAAATATGAATAGAGGGAAAAAGCTCATAATAGGAAATGGCCTTTCAGATAAAAAAAAAACCTGAACCCAGCAGCAACCATTAAAACGAAACCAACAATGAATCAAAAACAAACAAACAAACAAACAAAAAAACCCCAAACACAAAGGCAAAAAATGCCCACCACCCTCATGGAACAAAAAATCCCACAACTTGAAGCAAGGTGTAAAGAACCCAAAAGCGCTGAAATGAAACATCACTGACCATCAGAGATCATTTTAACTACAAAGGTGTTGATAGATTCTCTAACACTAATAAGATTTCTCTGTATATGAATTTTAGTAACCACTACTTGAAAAATATTCAATGTACTTGCTCTACTTTGACTTGTGTACTTTAGCTCATAAAGTCACAGCAACTCTTATCAGCCAACAGCAGAGCTGCAGCAGTAATAGGAGATGTCATCTTAGATTAATGCAAGTGATAATTGCCAGCAATTTCTTATACTTCTGTCTCTTGTGTGTACTTTAAAGTTTCATTTTTATCTCAGAACATCCTTGGTCACACCATTCCTGATACTTCAGGAAAATATTTGAATGCACCATTAGAAATGATTATGAGCTTCACTAATAGTTATTTCTCTAGAATTTGTGAGAAATCAAAGGAGAATGTGACCCAGGGTTTGTATGAGGACCAGTATAAATACATAGGCTTCTGCCTAAATTTACTCTCAGAATACACCTACTTATATTTTAGTTTTACTTTTTATCTTAGACATTAAACCTCTTGTCAAAGTATCAGCCAAAAATATTGATTTCTCCCACTCCAGCAGAAGAGCAATCACACCTTTTTTTGATATCCTGATCATTCATAGAACAGTTAATTTTGAATTATGCATGATGTTGATATATTTTTTTTTACTGCAACTTGAATATCACATCTTTGCTTTGTTAGCAGTTTGTATTGCAGTGTCAAAAAAAACCCCAAATTTCTCTTACCAACCTTATTAAACTACATGAACAGCAAGAAGCTCAATATACGAGGCTTATGTATGGACACATATTAATAGAGTAAAGATGCTGGAATTAATTTAGCACAATATCTTAAAAAAAAGACATGTAGAAAGTATAGGAAAGTATAACAAATGTATTTATTTTTTTCTCAATATTTAAAGAAACATCTCTCTAGAACTAATTTTTTTCGTCCTCAATACTAAGAATTAAATTAAAAGGAAGACAACTTTTTGAAGTTTAAGAAACACTGTCATGTCCCCTCTGTCTCTGGTAAATAAAAAGTTATAGTAAAAAAATCTTTAACACAAGAAAAAAAACCAAACAACTCACATTAAAATCTATGTTATGACCTTTATTTAACTCAATTTTGAGGAAGCACTATTCTTCTCTGATTAAAAACCTTTTCCCATACAAAAAGATCTTTGTTTCTAGAAAGTTAACATTTTTTATATTGTTAAGGGGGAAATGTAAAACAAAATATGCCCAGAAACATGCCTGAGACATATCTGTTTCAGACCAAAAATGTGCACAGTAATTACAACCAACACTTTTGTCCATGTCACATCTCATTAAAATGAACTTTGTGTACAGCTGTGGAGGACAGCCGTATCAAGCCTCACACATTCTGAAGGTAACATAGTTGGAGGCAATGACAATTTAGCATGGAAACTGCTATTAGATTGCATATATTATTCATATTTTTAGCATAATTTTCATGTAGAGAGAAAGAACTGTAACAAAGAGATAGACAATGTGAGGAATACCATAGTAAGCAAGTTCAAATTTTTGGATGCAATCACAGTGTCATAGAAAGACTAGACTTTATTCAAATTGCATGCATATAGATATATTTAAATAACACAATTTTGAAATTTTAAAGGAAAAATATCTATAAGAAGGAAAAAGAGAGACAAGAAGTGCAGTCCCCAGTTTGTGTAAAGAAAGAAAGTCTATATCTCAGAATAGAAAAGTTATTAAGGAACATATTTTAATGTTCATGAAGTCATATATAAACACATTGAAATTTGTTTAGATCATGTATATAACAACAAAAACAGCTTACACCTTCATCAAAAATCTTTAACAGACAAGAAAAGGCGTGGGTAGATCCCTGTGAAAGTTCTAGCTTACACAAAATTCTGGCACATTTGAAACAGTTGTAATCTTCCATATAGAAAATATCAATAGTACTTAATGTTTGTTATCACAAAAAAATGTCTACTCTCCTGTAAAACCCAGAATCTATTTTAAAAAATCCAGAAAAATAAATTAAAAATATATGCTGAGTTTGATCTTTCTGAACAACAAATGAGATATTTTCTGTAAAATTCAGAACAAATTAAAGTAGATCCACCCTCAGCATCTGAACAGAAATGACATAAAGTTCTCCCAGATATTACAGGAAAATAACTTACTGAGAAAGTTCTGGCAAATAATTAAGAAAAATGAGTTTTTTCCATGCTATTACTTGAAATTTTGGTAAGAGCAAAATAGGATAGAGTGAAGAGACTACTTGAAGCGGTTGGGTTAATACTCACATCATAACATGAGTATAAATAGAACAATAAATAAAAGGCATCTCAGTCTAATACAGAAATCTTTTATCCACAAAGAAAAATAAAGACTTAAAATCTAAAGCCTTAAACAAACACACCATAATAGAAATCCTGTCTCAAATTACCATAATATTAACAAAGGCCTGAATTCTTCTGGTTTCGGTTGTGATAGAGTTAATTTTATTGAAAGTAGTTCCTATGGTGTTCTTTTGGATCTGTGACCAAAACAGTGATAAAAATATGGGAATGTTTTAGTTATTTCTGAATAGTGCTTACAGAGTGGTAAGGATTTTCTTGCTTCCTCACACTGCCACACCAGCAAGGACTGTGGGGGATACACAAGAGGCTGAAAGGGACACGGCCAGGACAGCTGACCTCAAGTGACCAAAGGGATGTCCCATGGCACATGGTGTGGTGCCCAGCAATAGAAGCTGGGGGAGGAAAGATGAAGGAAGGTCACTTAGAGTGATGTTATTTTTCTTCCCAGGTTATCATTATGCATGATGAGGCTCTGCTTTCCTGGAGATGGCTGAACACCTCTCTGGTTACTATCCTTCCTAATATTTTAGAAAAACAAAACTCCACGGAAAGGCATTAGAGAACCATAAAGAGTGATTGTTAGCATGTAAATTTTTTTTTCTATTAAAAAAGAATCTATAAAATGCTCTAAATATGTTATTAGCTGGTTTATATGGCATGGGGAAAGTCTGTGAAGACCCTTTAGAGTAAGAGAAGGCCATGCACAATACATTTGTCTTAGGAACAAAAAAGGGTCTCTAGCTGAAGTTTATGCTTTGCAAGTGAGAAAGGGAGATAGCATTTAATGTCCAAACTACCATCAATTTCATAAAATCACATAAAAATTATATTCTGAATTATAATTGCAATTTTGCATACATTTCCTGAACGCTACAGACCAAGTAATGATATTGCCAATATGCTCTGAGTATGGTAAAGAAAATTGTGTAAGCAGAAGTATTGCTGGACAACAAAGAACCAACAGAGAGACATTTTAAAATTACCCTAATATTAATAAAAAGTTATTGTCTCTTGATTGTAATTTTCACCTTCTCAGACACAAAGCTAATCACCAGCTAATTACTAATCCATAAATTCACACATCATTAATTCCAGTATTCATGGAAATGCTTGGTTACTAAACATAAGCTTACTTTTAGCAAGAAATAAAGATGCATTAGTGTAAAATAATGTTCATATTTTTTATTTCACTATCTTTTTTTATTAAACGCCTTTAATTTTCCAGTTAGTCAACTGGCAGAGAGAAAAAGTTCATTTTTAATGTTGGATGAATCACAGAACTCTACCTGTTTTGCAATAGAAGTGTGTTTATAAAGGTGTGTTCTTCTGTTAAATTAAAACTTTAAAATACATTTTGTTTTAAGAGGGCAATTTCTGGCTTGTCTGTGTGAAACACATAGAGAAAATTTTAGAAGATGTGTAACTGTCTTACCTTTGCAGGTTTTTTTCCTATTTGCCATTTACTCATGTTCTGCTTATTATTAACCCTGTTATTAGTGAGTGAGCTCCTGTATAGTAATGAACCTACCAGACTTTTTTTGTGTGCACATTTTTTCAGTGCATTATGCTTTCCAAAGCCTTAGCAGGTTTGCATGTCAAAGCTCCTCCTTGCAGACCCCTAAGGGACTCATTTCTCCATAGTAACACCAGACCCTACAGTATAATGCTTGATTTATTTTTCCATCAACTATTGTTCTATACCTACACAGCCTTTTTTATTTGTTACTGTCTAGAGGATACAGAGCTGACCCTGCCTGCTCATCGTGCAGGGACTCATGCCTGCAAGCACTAAGGCTTTGTAAGACTTATCCCTGCGCCTTTACTTGTCGTATCAGCAGCTTCATCTGCAGAAATACATTCTGACTGAGTAAGCCTGAGGTAGACAGTGCTTAATTCTGCATTACAAAATCTTCCAGGAAGAAGAGAGAGATTCAGCTGCAGGGCATCCATCCTGTCAGCACCCTATTATCCTAACACACCATTTACTCTGTTACTGGTTTTAAGCTGGCCTTATTCAGTCTGATTATCATGTTAAAGCCTTGTCCTGGCTCACTGTACACAGCATATTTTTTATTCAGCTGCTATTCTGAGACTCCAGGTATTTGTCTTTCTTGTATCTCCTTGTTGTACCTTCATCACCTATGAACAAATGGAGTTCAGATGATTTCCACTACTTGAATTAGATGTTAAAAAGTCAAAATGTGAGCTAATTTTTTTTTTTTTACTGTGAAGGAAAATGAGTAAACCAAGGAGAAACAGCTATTAATAACAAGTTAAAAAGATATAGTTTCTAGATTTTACTGTCCCATAACTGACAGAATGGATCCACACTTTACATTGATATGCAGCACAGTCATGTATAACAGATATCTGTGCAATGGATCACAAAGATCACATAACATTTACCATTTTCCTAATCATACTTTTAATCCATCAAGGCTTGCAACACCAGAGAGTAACCTTAACACACAGAATAAAGTGATCACAGGCTACAGAATCAATGTCCAGCACAGAGAAATAAGGAGAGATTAAGGCCATTAACAGCATATAATTTATGAAACATATGCCAATTTTATGCAATTTAAGGATTTAATGGAACACTTGTGAAAGAAATCTGTTTTTCAAAGCTTCATAAGAATTCTGACTGCATTCAGTTGAAGATGAGGGTGTTTAGAAAGTTTTGCAAAACACAGCTCAGGTTATAGAAGAAGAAACAGCAGAAGAAATACTTCAAGTAGAAAGTCAACAAAAGTTTGGAAACATTAGAGCGATTTAAAAATTTCAGATTTTAATTTCTATTTCTGTGTTTTTATTCAGCAACTTGATTCGATGTTCAAGTTTATTCTTCCCATATTTATGAAAACATAATTGTTTTGAGTTTATTGTCTCCTTTTTCCCATCTTTAAGACAATGTACAAGAGCACATTAATGCGCTGATAGAGAACAAATTTTCAGATCACATTTTCTTTTTAAAATTACAGGACGTTGAAGGCTCTTTAAACCAGTTAACAGAATGAAAAAAATTGTTTCATAGAGTAAACTTTATGTCATTCTGGCTACATCTATTAAACAACTATTGAGGAGAAACTGTTCACCTGATTAAGATACCTAGATCTGGCCTCTTTCTTCTTCAAAGGTATAAAAGAAAGTTAAAATAAAAAATACTGCATTCTAAATTGACTTTTAAGTTTATTGTGTGACTAGTACCATTTTATTCTCTAGGAAAAAATATCAATACATAGCTCTGCACTGTTCCCCAGGCCTAGATCACCAATGTTCTTATGCTGTCAAGGGTTAATGGTTGTTTCACTGTTTGAGGAAGGTACTGAAAATATTCTCATAAAGAGTTTGTACAATTTGGTCTTTACAACCAGCAGACCTGTAAATTATCACTGCTAATAGGCTTTGTGCAGAGAGCATCATTGAGCAGAGGAGGTGTTATGCTGAATGCACAAGCATGACCTGTGCATTATTGTGAAACTGTTTCCTAAAAGTTTACTTCTCTGTAGCCAACAGAAACAACAGTCTTGAAGTGTCCTTTTGTATTTTTTTCTCACTGTTTTTCTCTGCTGATCAATAATATCAAATTATGATTAGTATCTAGTGAGTAGCAAATCCCACTATGTGATTCTACATATTTCAATATGAAGTAATGGGAAGTATTTAAGTAGGCTAAAGTACACAGGTAACAAAAGAAAGTAATCCTGTAATGAAAAATACAATTACTGTGAAGTCTTCTTGAGAGATAAAGTAGATTTGTGATTTTTTTTTTTAAGTAATTGCTTAAATAAATCCAGAAAGTTATGTGCTTGGATTATTCAATATTAAGCAATTTTGTAGAGTGAGACTGTTCACTGAAGTGGGGAACAGAACACTAATGGGTAAGCTGATACTGCAGGTAAAAAAAAAAAAGATGCAAACATCACTGAAACAGAGCTGTGCTAATAATTCAGGTTGTTATTTAGGGTTTTCCAGCAGGCACACAGTATTTTTTTCTCCCACCATCATAGTCATCACATTTGGTTAGCCAAAGGTGGAGAATTGTTTCTCCCAGGGAAAGGTTATTCCATGGAATTTCAGAAACAAAGTGAATTTATTCTCAAGAACAACATTGCAGCCTTATACCAAAGAGATACAGAAATGTGGTTTTATTCATTTGTAGCTTCTCTATGTCAGAAAGATTTAAACTGCAGAATGAAAAAAATAATACAGAATAAGACTGAGTGAAAATTGAAAAGTGTTTAATGGGATAGAGTCTGATGTTTTATTTACAAATGCAGTCATCATTTAAAAATTCTATTTTGTCACTAAAGTACAATTAGAAGCATAAGTCAGTTCTCTTAAAACGTCATGATTATTTGAAACGGGTATCCTGTGTGTTTAACTACAGTCTGGTTTGTGTTCACAGACCATTCAAATTAACAATACACTTTCTCAACAGGGAAGATAAACCTTGAAAGTAACTACAGAAAGGAAGTGATCCTGATAATTCATACTCAAGATATTTTATTATTCTCCAGTGTTTTAATAAAAGGACTATTAATCCAAAAATTATCATTTTTTTCATTGTGTCTCTCTACCTATAATATTTAGGGATGCAGTAAAGACAATTTCTATCTTTTGTTGTTTAATCTAAGTATTAGTTTTAATGAAGTAACTGGGTATTCACTTCTGCCTTTACATTATCAAGAGTATTCAGACCTGTATTGCAGAAAACATTATTAACATAAGCCCTGCAGTTGGGCCCTATGACAGGGAAAAATATTTAGTCTGGATGTTTGTTTTACATTTTATTGTCAGGATTTAGCCAACATCTAACTTTAAAGGTTACAATTAGTGCACCTGGCTAGCGAAAATTCAAACAAACAGACAAAAAACCAATGACCACGCAGTGATCAGAGAAACAATGACAAAGTGGGGAACCCAGATAATCAAAATCAACTGCTCCTAAGACCACCAAATCTGAATGAATAAGTTCTAATGCCTGGAAATATCTGTAGCATGATTTAATTTCTGAAATATGTGAAGTCTTATTGACCTAATAGTGTTATGCTATGTACAACTGTTTCATCTTACAGCTGCTTTTCGTTATGTTTTGTAGATCGTGTTACTTCTAAAATTTTAATTATTTCTTTTCGCTCCTTTATTTTTTAATCAGGCAATTTAACTTTATTCAAAATGTCATTCAGCTGCAGTATAAGGTTCTGGAATCTTCTTAACTACTAATTGACAGCAGCTTAGAGATTGTACCATTGAGATTGTCCTATAATGTTTCTGCTCCACACACTTTCCCCACAGCATTAGTTCCCACCTACTGCAGAGGGTGATGAACAGTGGATTAGTTGATGGGACCCAATGTAGAGTATTCCTCCTAGCATCATTTTTAAGTTGCTTATACGAGAGAAGAGAAAGTTGTAGTTCCTATCACTGTTCCCTGGATATCTTCTGTTTATATCTAATGGCAGTCTGACTGTAAAATGTACATCTGTTTCTTGAGACTAAAGTGGTTCACACCAGGCATCTAGAGACATCTGTATTTTAAACCATGCACTATTGATTTTAGATACCTTCTGGAATTAGTTAGAGATTCAGAAGAGAGGAATCTAATCACTACATGAAACCACCCCACTCTTATAATTTTCTGATCCATATTTTTAGCTAATGCTTGAATTTTATTACCCCTGTGAATATTTCAGCTCAAAAATTTTACAAAATCTGGGGATAAATTCATTTCCCTGTGAGAGAAAACAAGGTGCAGACTGTCCTATTGAGAGTGGACAAAACACATTTAGACTATTGTATTCAAACTCGAACATACCACAAAAGTACATTACAGTACTAGTTTGGATGAACTGGATATACTTGTCTCAGACAGTCTGGCCTAAAGTACATGTGGGCATTTTGGTGCCATTTCCATACAAGGAATAGAGGTGAGAAACTGGTGTTCATATGCCTTGAGAAACATCCTGTCTTTAAACACATCCAGTAAATCTTACACCAAATATCTTACTATGGATGCAAGGACATACAAAATGCAAGACATTAATATTAATCTAATTTGAACAGTAATTACCTAATTCAAACAAAACAATTATTGTTATTAGTGGAGTTATAAAAGTGTAAATTATCTAATTATTACAGAAAAGCATGGTTAACAGAGATAAGACTACTGTAATAAAAATTTTGGCATGCATTCCTTTGCTTTGGCATTATATTCACTGTTTTATGCCTTCTCTTAAGGTTCATAACTACTTTCTCCCTCAAGCAGAAGACAGGGAGGTTTTACTGAGCTATCGATGTTCTGATTTCTTTGCCCTGAAGAGTATCCCTAGATAGTCAGAATGGTGAAAAAAAAGAAGAAAATTAGAGGGAAAAAAAATTGATTTCTGGCAGTTCAGCTAGCCATAAACCACATATACCACTACTTTTGCAATCATCCCTGCAGAGACCTTGGGATGTTAATTGCTAACTTACCATCTCATCTGAGAAAAGCTGTTACTACTTATCTGGGGTCCCAGAGACACACAGGTTGGAAGGGTGAATAGAACACCAAAAAAAAATTTATTTAATTTATGTAATAATAATAATGAGGGCATTTTTGTCTTTTCTTTATTAATTTGAGTGGGAGCATTACTGCAACTGGTCTAATAAAAACTGTTGTATGTATTAATTACAGCTATAAAACCATTTCTCCTAATCCAAACACAAGCCTGTATTACATAAAGGGCTGGTGTCTATTACTCAGTGACTGCATATGCTTGCTAGACCTCTTACCAAACAATGTTTACAGGGCTAACCTCTCTGTATTCCTCGCAGGCTATCTGTCCTTGCTTCTACCTCTGTAGGTTTCCTTTATGTGTTTGACTTGTCCAGGCAATCCTAGTTCATCCATGCAGGCCTCCTGGAACCTTTTTCCCAATTTACCCTTTACTGCTGCTGATCTTGGAGAAAGTGATAGCGGATAATCAACCAGCTTTCTTTGCCCCCTCCTCCTCCAGGGCTTTATTTCACAATACTCTACCAAGCAGATCACTAAAGAGCCCAAAATCTGCTTTCCCAAAGTCCTAGGTACTGAGTTTCCTGTAGACCATCTTCATTGCCCTGAGTACATCAAACTCCATTATTTCATGGTCACTGCAGACAAGCTTTCCCTTAAGTTTCACATTCCTCACCAGTTCTTCCTTGCTCATGAGAACAAGGTCCAGCACAGCATCTCTCCACTTGGAGAAGTGACAGATTGTGCTAGAATCATGGACTGGCTTGTGTTGAAAGGGATTTCAAAGATCATCTAGTTCCAGCCCCACTGCTCTGGGCAGGGACATCTTTCACTAAACCAGATTGCGCTAAATCCCATCCAACCTGGGCTTAAACACTTCCAAGGTGGAGCATCCACAACTTACATTAAGGAAAAGGTCATTTGCTTAGGAAAAAGAATTGCAATGCTGATGAGAAAGTTACATTGCTGTATGGGGAAAAGATAGCATAAGTTAGCAGATAATTTTTTTCCCTTACCATTTTGAGCACACTGCAATATTCACTGAATATAGTAAGGTTAAATTGACAGCCTTATCAGCTGCCAATCTACTGCTCTTGTTTAGCCAAGTTATATTCACAGTTCTATAGATGCTCATTCACTAAAAATGCCTCAAAAATCTTGGGGCTTTTTACTTACAGATTGGAGGGCATTGAGATAAACATCTTCAAATCAAAAATGTTTGCAACTCAGTCTTGTCATTTTGTGTCAGATTGGCTGCTATACTGAAAAAAGTACACTTGGGTTCAAATGGGTCTGAAAAAGACAGAAAACATTTGCCTGGTTTGAGTTTTCTATCCCCTTTTCTTGGCAGAAGCCTGCCTGTCATAGTTTATTTAATGTCAAATCAGGGAATGGAAGATTTCCTGGATATTGGAAAATACTTTGATTAAGCCAAAAATGTTGCAAATGGGTGGAGGATTATATACTATCACTGGATGTAGAAAGTGATTCTGAGTCACTGATGAGCAACAGATGTTTGATTCAGAATAAGCAAAATTCAGTGGTTATGGAAAAAGAATGGAGGTAACTCCAAGGTTAAAGCTAGGAAGGAGTCCATATATACTACCCAGACAAAACAGCACTCACCTCTACTGTCAACACTGCTAGTGTCAAGCCATTTGCTTAGATGTTAAAAATGTCACTGAGTTTTGTATCATCCCTTTAGATATAAGGATAACTCATTCAATGATACAGCTGGAATTAGTAATGATAGTTGGGTGGTTTTTGGTTGTTTTCCCTGTTCCTCACTCAAAATTGGTGTATACACTCAAAAGGTAAACAAGCCTTTTATTGGAAAAGGCAACCCTGCAGACTCACTTCTTTGGCTTTTCTTTGTATATGGCTTAGGAACTGATGCTATGCATGAAAAATACACATTCAGATTATGGGGCCTTGTTTGGTCTTTTCTGAACAGCAGTCTGCCACTTCTCACTGGCAGATTTTCTGTCAATTATTCATGTAGGTTATAGACACGTAGAACAATGTAGCTTGGAAAGGACCTCCAGAGATAATATCTGCTCAGACCAGGGTACTTTGAACCTCTACAATGATGGAGACTGCATAGGCAACCTGTTCCAGTGTTTGACTATCCTCATGACAAAATTTAATTCCCTTATGCTGTGTTGAAAAGTTGCATATTGCAACTCATATTAAAACTCATCATTTACCCCTGCTCACAGTTTACAAAGCTCCTCTGTGTTGTCTTTTGCTGGAGCTGGGGTTTCAAGACTAAGAAAGCAGAAGAGAAAGAGAGAAGAAATAGAAGTGAAAAAGAGCCAGAGAAAGGAGAGGGAGGGGGCCCATTCCACCTTCCTATGTAGTTCACCTGCTGCATGCCACTAGACTTTTCACACTGTTTTGTTTACATATGCACAGCCAGTTTGTCCCCAGGAGGTGAGTAGAGGCGACACAGAGACCGGGGTCTGAGTGTGAGTCTCCAGGTGGAGCCGGAAGTTGGCTTGGAACAGCACAGACCCACTCTGTGAGACCTTCTCCTCTGACTTCCTGTCATAACAGCAAGAAGAATGTTCGACACAAAACACGTTTGAGTCTGATCCTCTACAGAAGGCTGCAATTAGGTCACGTCAAGTCTTTCTCCTTTCCAGGCTGAACAAACCCATTTCTCAAAATCTTTCCATGCAGTAGCGGTGCTCCATCCTTCTAATCTCTTGGTGTCTCTCTTCTGCCCTTACTCTGTACAGCATATCCATGTTCTTGTGCTGCAACCCATTGCTGTTGCAGTTATTTGCCCAACAGGATAGCAAGGATTTTTTTCTGGAAGAGAAATTTGCATTTACCTTTGCTGGAGTTCATGAAGTTTTTTCAGCTCAATTTTCCAGCTTATTGATGTCCCTTCACACAGCTGCTCCATTGTTCAGTTGGCCAATTTCTCTTCTCAATGTTTTGTCTTCTATAAGATCCATGGAGGATGTACTCTACCCACTCTATTGCATCACTCAGATCATTAATGAATTTATAAAATCTATTGGCCTCAGTATAGATCCTTGAGGGATGTCATTACTGACTGCCTGCAGGATTTTGTGCTACTGGTCACTACTAATTCAGCCTGACAGTCAAGCTAATTTTCTACTCACCTTATTCAGTCCATCTCTTGTCGATTTGGCTTTAAAGAGACTATGTCAAAGGCCTCGCTAAAGACAATTCAGTGGGCCAAGAGCACTTTGTGCACAACCTTTTCCATAGTTATAAGCAGCTAACTTCTTAGTTAGCAGTTAGATAAAACAACTGCTGCAGGAATTGTGTTATGGTTCTTTAAAAACAGCTACATTTAATGGTAAGTAGTCATCAGTGAATCCAAAT
>NW_005054433.1:1894323-1895465 GCF_000277835.1 Geospiza fortis | reverse complement strand
ACACTTAAGGTCCTTTCCTGGTCTAAAAAACTACAGAAGGATTCTCCTTATTTTGATACAAACACTCACTGTTGGCTATCAGAAAGTGTTGTTCAGGGGCACAAGTCTCAAGCATTCAACCTTATTTGCTAGAAAACATGAACTATAAAGCATATTTGAAATGCCTACACTTTTCAGGAGGGATGAATCATATTGGACAATAATAATTTAACAATTGCCAACAATTTATGCTAATTTACCAATTCCTGGAGAGATAACTTGCATATATTAGACCTACTAGTGTAAGAACGAAGACTATAAGAAACATTTATGGCACGCAAATGTAAGGAGTTCAAAGCTTGTCTTTTTTTCATCAGAAGATTCAAGAGTTTTCTTATAAATTTGTATTTGAACAGAACATAAATGAAGATTTTTCTATGTAGCAGCTGACAAGCACTATTTGTGATAACAAATAAATTAGTAAACAAATAATTTGTCACCCTTCACCTTTTTAAGTCTGGGACTGGGAAAGATTGGTATATCTCAGAAATATTTCATTTGGTAACCATACACACATAAAAAAAAAAGTGAGAAAATAAAGTAAAATTCTGAGATGTAATTATCACTTCTCTACTTACTTTTCCCTTTATTTTCAAGAAAATTGCCTAATAATGCTTACTGCCTTTTTTCAGCTAACATCTAATAATTTCTCTTTGCCTTATTGGAAAAATACTGCTGCTTACTCACACAGTAAGATGACAACAAAGTCTTCTAACCACGCAGACATGAACAAAAAAATGACATAAAGTATCATTGGGGTAACATTTATATGGGTTGTGTTTTCAATTATGTTTCTTAGAAGTGTGCTATAGGGAAGGATGGAGTAACAAGTCTTATGAATATTTAGCATAGTTCAGGGAAAATAAATCATGTCAAGTCTGAGATGCTGCCAGCAAAAAAATGTAAAATAGTGCCATGGAATTTA
Source organism: Geospiza fortis (assembly GCF_000277835.1). Lineage (NCBI taxonomy): Eukaryota > Metazoa > Chordata > Aves > Passeriformes > Thraupidae > Geospiza > Geospiza fortis. The sequence goes on along the minus strand of NW_005054433.1, from coordinate 1,894,501 downwards.
AGGGCAATTCTAGGCCTTAGGTATGATTTCATAGATAGCATCTGGAGATCCCTCTTTTCCTGTTCTGTTCCAAAAGAATCAGTTCTTTGAGTCAAAGTCAGAAGGGGATTAACTCTGCTACTTTTCTGAGGAAGACACCCTAGGGAAGAGGGAACTATTGAGTATTTGGTGTTTCCTG
>NW_005054433.1:1803494-1894313 GCF_000277835.1 Geospiza fortis | reverse complement strand
GTACAAGTTATAAGCTAGTGCTTCCATAAAACCCTTACAAGGATTGCTTTTTTTCTTCAGATTTGTCAAGTATGACTAATAGAGCAATGCATTTACATGTACTTAGCCCACAGGGGTTTGAGGATTAATCCCTTATAAAGATATCTGGTCCTCAAGTGTAAAGAAAATTATTCTAGCAGGAAAAACAAATTTCCCCTCAAGGTGAAACAAAGACTACAACTAGGAAAAGATTTAAGAGTAAAGAAAAACAACAATTCTCTATTGAGTCTGGTCCTGCCAAATAGAATGACATGGAAGATACTTAAAGGGTGTTCATCTCTTGAAAGCCTGTTTGTTTCTCTTCCAGGAATATGATTTGGCATGATGATCAATATCTGTAGTCCCATATGTAGTACTGTTTGTGGAAAACATATAGATAGCAAGCCTATGAAATAAGCATGAAGATGATTAAAAAGGTTAGTTATACATAAAACTGTATTTTTTTCATGTTATCAACCATTTGAGCATCAAAGTATGAAGTTCTTTTAAGGAAAAAAATATCTGTATATATTAGTAGTTAATAATATGTGAAAGATGTCATTCACATCTATCTCCAAAAGTCATGCTACAGCTGCATTCTAATTAGTTCATTATAAAGTATGTCCAAATGCAGCAACTGGGATTAATTGTTAAACTGCTCTCTACAGCATTAGAATGACTTTTAAGCATCAGAGAAAGAAAGAAAGGAAAGAAAGGAAAGAAAGGAAAGAAAGGAAAGAAAGGAAAGAAAGGAAAGAAAGGAAAGAAAGGAAAGAAAGGAGAGAAAAGAAAGAAAGAAAGAAAGAAAGAAAGAAAGAAAGAAAGAAAGAAAGAAAGAAAGAAAGAAAGAAAGAAAGAAAGAAAGAAAGAAAGAAAGAAAGAAAGAAAGAAAGAAAGAAAGAAAGAAAGAAAGAAAGAAAGAAAGAAAGAAAGAAAGAAAGAAAGAAAGAAAGAAAGAAAGAAAGAAAGAAAGAAAGAAAGAAAGAAAGAAAGAAAGAAAGAAAGAAAGAAAGAAAGAAAGAAAACTTACAAAGATAAAAAATTGTCCTAGATCAGAATTTTGATGTATTGCCAGGTCTGAAATACCAGCATAAGAGCAAAAGTATTTGGAACACTTTACATTATTTGGTGTTATGAATGCTCATAACTGGCAAATAAGCACCTGTCTTTACCTAAGGACATTTGCAATGCATGAAACAGACTTTTGGACTTTTGGTCATCCTAAAAAGATTGATTTATGAGGTATGATGTAAACCTGACTAATTCAAATGAATTCTGTGATGCAGTGTCAGCCTTGCTTATTATATAATACTTCAGTGGTTAGGATACTCAACCCAAAAGTAAACAAATTCATGGGACTTCCCTCATTCTAATTCCATTTGAAATAGCAGTTTCATCATCCTACAAATGTTCACTAATTGCTCACCTTCTGACAGTAATACACATTCTGTCCCTGACCAGAATTGCGAGCCGCTGTAGAGACATTGCAAACTCAGAATAAGACTGTTAGATGCCAGAATGAGACTTGATAGAGCTGCAATCAGACATACAGGCATCTTTCACCTAAGGAGGATGGAATCATCAGCACCATCCTTGATGTTTTTAATCAACAAGTTTTTATTATAAGATACTTACACAGAGCAAGAAACTAAATCTCAGACACTGAGACCTGAATCCAAAATTATAGTCAGTCATCCATGCTGCACATTCTGTTCTGGATCTGTGGATCCTGTGCATGTGGTGTGCAACTCAGTTTTAACTAGATGAGAGGTAAAATCAATAAATATGTTTCCAGAAGATCATATAGGTGCGTTGTAAGCCAGGAAGTCTTGTTATGACCTTATATAAACTGTAATTCAGCAGGTAATTAGATGACTGCTTAGTTTAATCACACAAGTATTGTTATGCTGTTGTCATCCATGAAAGCATTCACTTGTTTAGAAGTAGGTACATGGCATTATTACTGAATGAAACCTTTATCTGACTAGTTCATTTGCATGCATTTAAATTATTTGGGTTCTCCTTTTCTGGCTTTTTTTTTTTTTCAATAGATGACTTTACAAGGTCTTCATTACTTTCTAATTGGCAAAACTGCTGTTGACTATTTTCTATTTTACTGACAAGTTGATTTAAAGTAATTCAGCAATTTAAAACCTTCATTTCATCCTTTTTACATTTAGTAAATGGACTAATCTTTTTACTATGCTCTTATCTGTTGTATTTTCTCTAACTCTTTGACTACATTAATTCCCTCCCCATTTTGGCTGTTTTTTTGCTCTCTGAGGTATCAGTTTCTGTACAGGTATTCTTGTCTTAGTGAATCGCTTGTTTTTCACCCTTAAGTCCTCAAATAGTGGTTTTGAACTCCTGCTGGAAGGTGAAAAAATCCCATTTTTAATATCTTTATCTACATCAAGATTGGAAAGATGGGTTGGCTGGAGTCGGTTGAGACTGGCTGTGTCACAGAAACTGTCCTAAAAAAGTCCACTGCTTAAAAATAGGCACCTGCATGCAAAATTGTTTTATGTTTTCCAACTTGTCCATTTCCTCAGTTGTTTCTTTAGCTGCACAGTGGAAGAACTAGGACTAAGGTCAGCACTAAGGTCAGACTTCATTTGTGCTGATACATCTCAAATACTTACAAAAATAGCTAACAACACTAGGAAATAATGTTTAAAAATAACCGTTTGGCTGTTAGTTTTGGATGAGTTAAATCTGTATTGTGAAACATAAGCAACTGAAATAATGAAGTACAGGAAGAGTAAAATGCTCTAGGGTAGATACTTAAAGATGAAAAAACTTGACAGAAAAGCTCTGTTTTCCTCAGCCTTCAATAACATTTTTTTCTCTTCCTCTTTTTTCCCTTTACCCAGTGTCAAAGACAACACTCCTGCCAAATCTAACCGCTGCCTCTTTGGATTTCTGTCAGCAGACAATTCATTTCAAAATCATCTACATATCTGATAATTGCTGCATGAAGGAAAGGTAGCACATGAAAATAAAACAGGACTTCAGGACTGTAGCTCTTTTGAGGTCTTAAATCTATGACTATATAAATAAAAATATTCATACAGCAAACCATATGAATCTTTATTCTCAATAGATTACCATTAAAAGCTTTAATGTGAATTGAATTTATATTGATGTCTTTTCAGACTTCCACTGAAATGAGGGACTTGACACAAATACATAATGAGAACACTGTGAAGTTGCTTTGTGCTTTGTGTTTTACCAGAGACTGCTCTATGTTGGCAGTCTGGTTTTGTGTCACTGAAGCTGAAGGTTTAACCATTGCCTTCATTTAAGAGGAATGAAAGAGCCCAACAATGCATGTGTGGTATCACACTGCAGAACATCAAGGGTTTGCAGCCCAAATATATAAATGAGCAGCTCCTCATGTGCTTATGTCTATGCATTAAAAATACAAGAGGCACCGTGGAAAGAGACAGAAAAAGCTGCTGGGCCACACATATAGGCTGCTAAAATGATCACTAGAAAAGTCTTTGCTGGAAGACTGTCTGGGTTAAATGAAGAATGAGCACAGAAATCATCAGCTGATTTATTTATTTTGGGTTCAGGGAAACAATGTTTATTGTTGTTGCATTGTTAGTAAACAAGAACCTTCCTTATTTCTAATTTTACTGTGAGCTGCTGTCATTCTGAATTACAGAGGGCCACTCAGGTAAAAGAAAAAGGTGGGGAGGGGAGGGGAAAGGGAGTGTGTAAATAAATCCTAAAGGAGAATGAAGTATTTAAGTATTTTGAATCCAGATTCTGTTTTATTGAAATACATTATTTCCTAAATTTTCTCTTGGATTTTTATGGCTAACTTATAACTCATTTGAAATGAATATGATAAAATGAACTCATAGAAATTTCTATAAAAACTTACAATAGAAGAAAATCCTTCTGATTTTTCTTAGATTAAATTTGAATGTAATACCTTTTCTTCTTTGTTAAGCAGAAATTTTTTTCCTTGTCTCCAGAAGGAACATTTTTGTAAATTTTGTGAATTATCATGAGTCTACTGGACTGCATCTGGCCGTGAGAAGCCCATTAGCATGTTACTAGGTGGTACAGCAGTGAAAGATTGTATAGGACAGTACTCAAAGAGACACAGTGTGCTTCCTGTCTCATGACTACTTATGCATCTAATTAATTTCCTCCCTACTTTTTTAATAACAAAATGTTATTGAAAAATTTTATCTTAAATGAGAATTAGGTTGGAAAGTAATATTGATTATTTACCAATGAATTTCCTGAAAGGGAACAAAAGCATCTATTTCTATCTAGCCTCTTTAATTATGATGTTCAAGTTCCAGTGAAAATGTTTCCTTGTTGATATATGGGGGATTTTATTCCCAAAGGAAAATATATATTTCAGAAATTATTAAGAAACACTATTGTTTTCAGAAGACAACATTATGTCTGTTTTTGAGGCATATGTGTCACATTTTGATATATGTTGTCAGGTTTAATCAATCCTGTTGATGTATGTGAGACATGATCCAATTTCACATGATCAGAATTGCTTCATTTGACATACCACCATGTGACATTGAAGGTCAAATTGAAAACAATAACAAGCCAACACAAACTTTGTACTGTATTAAATTATTTTAGAAAAATTGAAGTAATTTTGAAAGACAAGTAATGTTCTTAGATTTGAAATACTTGCATTTTAACTACTTGTTGCATTTTGGTGGCCATATCAGAGTTTCTGGTACTATGAATTCGTCCAGTAGCGTAACTCAGCACAGAGATGGAACCTTACAAATACTCTTTGGGTTGATAATTCATTTGTGAAGACTGATAGAACAATTTGAAATGGAGAATGAGGAGGTGTTTTCCCTTTTGTTTGTGCAGGCTGGGTATTTAGAGTACTGAAGTGTACAGCACAAGCCCTTATGAATTCAAAGGTAATCTCTGCCATTACATATATGTTGTTTTTTTATTTAAAGGTGGACTAAAAGTCAAAAATTTTGATTCCTATAAATAAACCCTAGCCAAACAAAAAAGCTCCTGCTTCTTCTGGAGCACTGATAAGGGTGGGAATTTATTTATTTACCCAGTTGATATCTGATTTCTGGGAAAAAAAGCAAGCAAACAAGCAGAATGGGTTATAGCAGATTTTGTTTCATATGTATGTGAATTCGCTTGACTTCGTGTGAATGATTTCCTGTGAATGAATTTACATTCACTATGCTCCATCTGTAGCAACATCTACAACTTCCCTTCCAAGGGTGACATGTGCTGAGTTAAGTTTTTTATCATAAAAAGTTTCTGGAATACTCAGTGTCTCAAATCTGTGCTGAATAAACTTTACTGATATGGTTTCAAGAAGTTCTTTTTCAGAGGATTCTGTAGTTGCTGCTGAAACTTAACAATGCACTTCTAAGAAACCTGGACACTTTAGTTTCCTTGAACTTTACCTCATTGGGCTACCTTTTCTTTTATATGTTTACTTGCAATAGAGGTATAAAAATTTAGAAATCAGAAACGAGTCCAGGCCTAAAATAATTGTCTGGTGCTCTGTAATGTAGGAGCAGGGAATAACTGCAACCTGTGAAGGATCCTTATCAGAGTAGATGGATATTCCTGAGAGAACTGCTCTCCTTGGGAACCCTATGCCAGAGCACAGGTGAAGTGTGAGAAGGAAGGACCAGCAAAGAACCCCCCATAATTACTGACTATAACCCCACATCCTCAACCTGTGCAGGGAGTGAATCTGATCCAGGAAAGTGAGGGAAGGAAAGCTCCGTGTCTTTGTTCGTGTCTTTTCACTACCCAAATCAGTAATTAATTTTTATTCTTATTGCAAATAAATTATTTTTTACAAGTTCAGTGTCTATGTTGTCTGTTATGGTAACTGGTAAGTCATCTCCTCGTTTTTATTGTGAACCATGAGCATTCTCATCCCATTCTCTCCCATTTCTAACAGATTGAGTTAGCCTTAGCAAACAAAACAAACATCTTTTTGTTTACATGTGATGTATGAAGAAGTAGAGGTAAATGGTAACTCCTTTTCAGCGGCAGAGGGTTTGTGCATGAGAAATTGAGAAGTAAGGGGGCAAAAGGATCATATTGTGGTATTTGCACACTTGCAAGGATAAGCATTAATTGAAGGGAAAAAGTGATTAAATTTAAAACACTTGTATAAAACCATATTAAGTGTAATGGGAATTTACATCTGGAAAAAGTAAAAAAATATCACTGAAGAAAGACACCCTCTAACTTTTGAATTGAGAAGATTAGTTTCATAACTTTCTCTTTGTTCATATTCTATTCATAGATTCATGGCATGAGAATTTGGCTCTTATAAATATTATATTACACTATATATATTATATTAATCATATCATAATATCTATATAATACTTATATAAGTACATATAAGCAGTAAAATATATAATATGGATAATAATAGTGTAGATATGAAACAAATCTTACACCATATAAGGCCAATTTATTCAGCAGGGAATGCATTTGGATGCTGACCTTTAAAATCATTAGGATAATAGAGATTGTCATATTTACAGAAAATAGAAAAATAGTGCTGTGATTTGTACTTTGGGAATAACTAAATCTCCTTCTGTAAAAGGTTGTTGAGAATATGAGGTTTTATTTTTATCTCTTGCTAGCTGAGGTCATTTCTGCAACCTGATGACAATGTTTTTACCAATACCATCTGAAACAAATTGAGGTCAGTGTACATTTTCTCACTGCCCTGCTCTCAGATTTCTTCCATGAACTGGAGAAGGTTTCAATTTACTGAAGCACTGAAGTAGGTAAGATCCAATCAAAGTAAAAGCAGAATCAATAAATGCTAACCTCAGGTGGCTAAATAGTAGCGACACCAGACAGGGGAAAACTTGCTTGCAGGTCCAAAATCCTATTGTTCTCTATGAAGCTATATGTTTTTATATTGCTTGTTTACTGAGATGTATTTAACATGTTTGAAAAACAAGATGGATTTTCTACCTAGGCTAGGAATGCACCTATAAAATTTTGCAAATGTTGAGAAAATATAGACAATCCGTGGAAGCCATTCCATGGATATCCAATATATCTATCCAATATAGATGCCAAATCCAAATTCAGCTCATTTCTGTAGTGTATTTTCCACTTCATCTCCTAGCATTTAGAGGTTGTTTTAAATAAATTATACATTTTTAAACACAATGATCAATAAATATACAAAAATATTCACAAAACAAGTTATGTATTGAACTGGCTACACAAATTTGGTAAAAAGTTAGTTCTAACTTTGAAGAATTCAGTTATCTCTGCTATTTTTTTCATATATAAATATTCAGAAAAAAATTTTCATGTCAGCAGTATCATATAGGAAATATGTTTTAAGAGGAAAATATGTCATCTGTAGTTATAGAATAGTTATGAGTTTATATATACTTTTATGTTTGCTTTTGAAACAGACACAATTATATTTTTTGCTGAATATTAGTTAAACTGTATTATGCTCAGTGTAGTTCTGTTGTGTCAGCACTCAAATTCTTTTCTCACTCATCAGAAATTTTTAAAAATCAGTATTAGCTATGATTTCCCTTCTCTATCTCTGTGAATTTAATTTTTTTTTCCTGGGTTTTATGGCCAGGTTTTGGTAGCAAGGGGCTACAGGGGAGGCTTCTGTGAGAGGCTAGTAGAAGCTTCCACCATGTCCAGCAGAGACACTGCCAGCCAGCTCCAAAATGGACATACTGCCGACCTATCAGGAATGATGGTAATGCCTCTGTATTAATATATTTAATAAGAAGAGAAAAAGGTTATTGTGTAGTCGTAATTACAGCCAGACAAAAGCAGGGGGAGAACATGAGAAGGGCAATTCTGCAGACACCAAGGTCAGTGACGAAGGAGAGGGAGGAGGCACTCTGGCCCTGGAGCTGAGATTCCCCTGTATCTCGTGGCAAAGACCATGATGAGGCAGCTGTGCCCCTGCAGCCCATGGAGGGATGCAGAGAGCCGCTCACAGCCCATGGAAGGGACCCATGTTGGATCAGGCGGATGCCTGAGAGGAGGCTGTGAACGCATGGGAGTTCCCTGTGCTGGAGCAAACTACTGGCAGGGACCTGCAGACCTGTGGAGAGAAGACCCCATGCTGGAAGAGGTTTTCTGCTTGGACCTGTGACCCTGTGGGACACCCACACTGAAGCAGCCTGTCCTTGAGGGGCTGCACCCTGTGGAAGACTGACCTGCATTGAAGCTTTTTGGGAAGGACTGTTGCTAGTTGCTAGACTCAGATTGGAGATGTTAATGGAAAACTCTCTTGCATGGCAGGGATCCCACACTGGTACAAGGGAAGTATTTTTCTCCCCAAAAAACAAATGGTGATGAATTGACAATAACCCCCATTCCCTGTTTCCCTGCACCACTGCAGGGAGGAGGCAGAGCTGGGAAGGAGGGAGGGATAGGGGCAGGTATTTTTAAGGTCTTACTCTACTTCTCATTATCCTGCTCTGGTTTTTTTAGCAATACATTTAATTAATAACTGCAATAGCTCTGCATTGTCCATGACAGTATTTGGTGAGTGATATACATTAGATGTCCATATCTCTAATTGAAATATTAATCCATGAAGATTTGCAACAGAAGTAAAGGAGTGAAAATTTGCCTTCCTTTTCTTATTGATATATCTAGGTAAATTATGAAAGTATGCACTATTTTGATATTTATATATTTTAATGTAATTAAGGTATATATCAATAAAATTGGCATATTTCATAACTCAATACATTCGAATTTTTTTCCAATTCTTTATTAGTGTATAATAAAAAAGTAATGTAAGTAGTAGGCTTCATGTTATTGTAAAAGGTCACTCAGTTCTCCTTTACTGAAGAAGGATGAAACCTTACTTGATTTTAAATATAGTCACAGATAAATATCTATTCATTTCTTCAATATGCAGTCTGTAATCACAGTTCACTACTTTCATTATAAGGAAAAATTATCTTTTTATTTAACATAAATCTCTTCTTTTGCAAACAGAATGAGGACATCTGGTTTTTATTCTTTTCATGGCAATTTTTTTGTCTGTTAAATAAAACAAAACCATTGTCTCTGACCTTTCCTCCTTAGCTGTGTTTTCAACCTTTCATGCTATTTTTGCTTGCTATCTTCAACTTTGACTATACTTTTCTTTCTGAGTGGGTCAAGATAAGACTGAAACTTAGGACAGAAAAATCATATTGCTTCCCAGATGACATTTTCCTTTTTGATACAGAAAATCATTTTTTGCCCATCACCAATGGTTAACTTATGGACTTCTGTGAACCTCCATCTTTTAAGAAATAATGTCACTTAACTGTAGTCTATATTTTTTTTAGTAAATTTTGCAGAACTGAACTGTAACACTGTACAATTGCTATGCACTGTTATTCTTGCTGATTTTAAAGCATCTTTATTTTGCCGACTTTAAAATCCAATCTTCTAATCTGTTTGAAACCGATCTAATTTGATTTAGTCAGATTTGTTGCTGTTGTCAGCAAATTTTAGAATATGCTTTGTATTCTACTGGTTAACTCAATAAAAGTATTGAACAAAACTGTTACCAGACCAGAAACCTCACATATTAACTAATCAAAGACTTGGCATCTATTCATTCAGTGATATTTTCAATATCAGTTTTAGCTATCCCTGAAAATTTAATCTTGTTATAATTCTCTGCTTTAATTTTCAGAATGTCGTCTTAGACACTTCCAAAACTTTTTAAAATAAATGCATAATTATTTCACTGTTTCAATGTTACCTGCTAGGCTAGCTATTATATCAAAGAATATTTGATAATTATGTCCCAATTTGTTAATGAGATCCAAACTCTGTATCATTACATACTGAAAATCAATTATTGATATAAAAACACTTCAGGTAAAGATTTATGTATTCACAGTAATAATTCTTGGTTCATGCTGTGTGCCTTTGTCTTGTCAGGGGCAGTTAAATATTGATAATTTCCAGCAGCAGAATAAAGGCTTAATTTTGCAAGCAAAGACCAGGCAGCTAACTTAGTGATCCACTTTCATATGCTAAATTTCTACTTTTTTTTCCTTTTTTAAGATATATATTTTTTTCTTTCTTTAAGCTACTAACAGTTAGTGGTTTAGGGTTGCTTTTTTTCCCCAAAGACATTTCAGCTGCTAACATATTCAGGGGTGTGCAATAAACACTGAATGCTTTTCTGTCTTGATGTGAGCTGAATGGTTTCAGTCTTCAAGGTTAAAAGGGACAGACACATTATCTGCTTATATTTAATGACATTAAACATACAATAGAAGTACTACATCCCATTCCACAAGCATAAAGACTTATGTAAACTCAGGATCCTATTATTTATATATGTCATATTTAGTACAAAAGACCATTTTAAAGAGTTCTTAAAATCAAAATCATAGAATCCCATTCACAACTACATTGATAACTATAAAAGATGTGATGTAGTCCCAAATCAAAAATGGTATTTGCTGTTGTTGAAAAGCCTTATTTCCTTTTTAAAGAGGTTAAAACTATGGTGACCCCCGTATTCAAAATTTCTAGATAAAATTTTAGTCCAAAAGGGAAAAAATGTGGTCTTTTATACTGGTCTCAGGTATAAAAACTCTATAGACTATCAGGGGTTTTGTTCTGTTTTGTGAGTTTTTTAAATAGATTTACTTGACAGTAGTTAGTTTGCTTAAATATAAATCTTCCAAGACTAAAATATTTTCAGATATTGAAATATAATGTGGAAGCAAAGCAGACAATATTCAGACAAGCTGCACTCTGTTTCAAGCAGGGATGGGCAGGGAGGGAAGGCTTTGCAAGCATATGTACATTTCTGCACTCATAAAGACATTAGTGTCCCATTCTCTTTGCTGCCATTGTTCTATAGAATGTGCAGCAAGCGTGGCATGACAAGAATACCTGAGGGCATAATCACTGTTATATCCAGGGTTTCTGTTCAGTGAGAAGGACTGCATCTGAGCTGCAAAACTGGTAAGTGAGAGGAGGCTTTGTGGAATGTAAACAATCAAACATAAAGCTAGCCAAAGGGCATTATTGGGAAGATGGGATGCTTGAACAATACTTAGTACGACTTATTTTTTGTCACTGAGCAATTCATCAAGCGTGAGTCGTTTTTTTCTTTCCAATAGAACCATAAATGAACAGTCATAAAAAGGAGATGATGCACTGTACTTGAGATATCAGCTAAGAATTTTCGCTGTTCCATTAATTTTTTTTACAGAATTTTGTAATAAAAATTCACCCCCATATTAAACCCTTGAAGCAGTGGCATCTTATTACAGTATAATTAAAAGCAATCAGTTAATTTCTGTGTGATTGATGTCATATATTTGCTCTTCCATATCTCAGTGCCAAATTTAATATCTATATAAATGTCTAATCTGAAAAAAGCAAATTCTAAAGCGTAAAAACAGAACTTGCAAGGATTCCAGATGTATAGTACTTACAGCATCTTGCTACATACCTACATTTGCGAATTAGTCTTCTATATTTGGGCCAAAACTCTACCTACTATATCTATCCATAGGTCAAAAATACTGAAAAGAACTCCAAATGTAATTATAATGACAATAGTATTGCACTTCCTTGTGTTGCTGGCTTCACGTTCTGCTATGCACTGACCTTGACCACCCAGGGATGGCTTCCTGAATTCCTTCTGCTCCAAGACACAGACTTCTTTTTAAATGGTAAATCCAAGGAGCACTGAAATTCGATCTGCTAATGTGGCTCCTTTTCCAAGTAGTTCTCTTACCACTATCTGAAAAACAAGTTACTTCAGTTTATCTACCAAAAGCCACTTCTGCCTAATGAAATGAGTAGTTCTTGCCTCCCTAAGAGGAAAACAACTTAGACATTTATTCTTTATGATTAGAGGTCCAGACAATCACTAACCATGTAAAATTTAACAAGGGCAAGTACTGGATTCTGAATCTGGGATGGGTCAATCCTGGATATACCTACAGACTGGGGAAAGAGATACTGAAGAGCAGTACCACAGAGAGTGACCTGGAGGTCATGGTCAGTGGCAAGTTCAATATGAGTTAGCAGTGCCCTTAAAGCCAAAAGGGCCAACTGCGTCCTGGGGGACATCAGGCACAGCGTTTGCAGCCATAGATAGGGGTGATTGTCCTGGTCCGCTCTGCACTGGTGCAGCCTCACTTTGAATCCTGTGTAGAGTTTTGGGCATCAAATTATAAGAACAATATAAAGCTGTTAGGGTGTGTCCAAAGGAGATGAAGATGGTGAAGGTTCCAGAGGGGAAGCCTTACAAGGAGTATCTGAAGTCACTCAGCTTGTAAAGTCTAGATAAAATGAGAAATCAAGGTGAGACCTCATCTACAGCTTCCTCATGAGGTGAAGCACAGGGGCAGACACTGATCTTTTCTCTGTGCTGACCAGTGACAGGATCTTAGGGAATGGCCTGAAGTTGTGTCAGGGGAGATTTAACCTGGATATTAGGGAAAGGTTCTTCAACTAGAGGGTGGTTGGGCGCTGGAACAGGCTCCCCAGGAAAATGGGCACAGCACCAAGCCTGGCAGAGCTCAAGAAGATGTTAAAGAATGTGCTCAGACAGATTTTTGGGGTGGTCCTGTACAGTGCCAGGAGTCAGCCTCAATGATCTTTGTGGGTCCCTTCCACCTCAGGAAATTCTGTGATTATTCCTCTCAGTATTAGATACATTCAAAGACTTTCCCAGCCATTCATTACACTGCATTCCTTGAAGTTATCTGTTGAAAAACTATTCTACAGGTAACCGCATTTTCTCTAACTTATATAGGGGATTTACCCATTGATCATTTTTAGAACTTGAGGGTGACCACACTGTATCAGATCAGATTTATTTTCTCCTAAAATGGCCCTAAACAGATACCTAAGGAATGCTCAGAACAGAGCAAACATATGATATTTCTTCCTAACACTTTCCCAATGTCTTCTTAATACAGCCCAGCAGGCACTTAGCTTTCATTGTTGCAGAAGCACATTGCTGACTTCTGTTTAACTTGTTGTCTCAAAAAAATGATTTGTCGCTTTTCTATCTTGGCAGTCATCTTCCAGCCTGTACTGTTGAATGATGTTATTTTGTCCAATGTACAGGGCTATTGAAATCGAAGTTATTTTTGTGCACCCATTTCTCTAGTCAGTTGAAAACCTTTTCAATAGCAGACAGCCCTTCAATGTAAAAGCTGTCCTCCACCCAGGGACATGCTGAAAGTGTATTTTCCCTCATCATGCACACCACTAATGAGGATGTTGAACAATATTGACCTTAGTATCAACTCTGAGGAGTAACTCAGGCTGACATATAATATTTGGCTAAAGCTGGGTTTTGAAGTGCTGACAATTGTTCTTTCAGCACAGCAATTTAGTCAATTTTTCATCCAGCTTGTCATTCTATGTATCCAGACCATTTTTTTCCAATACAGCTACAAGAAGTTGTGCTATGGGACACCATGTAGAAGATCTTGGTAACATCAGGGCAGTCACTTCCCCTCCCTAGCCCACCATGCTGATCTTCCTATTAAAGAGGGAAATAATTTTGGTGAGGCATCAGTCCACCCTTAGTAAATGGCTGTTCTTGGTTGTCCTCTTGTCCTATGTGTGCCTGGATGTGGTTTCCAATCTTCAGCTGAGTATAGTCTGCACCTCCCTGAGTCTCTCTTTCTTGCCCATTTTGAAAGAAAATGTGACTTTTGGTTTTGGTTTTTTTTTTTTTTTTTGAGTCACTTGAAACCTTGCCTGACTGTCTCAGTCTTTCAAACATGATGAAAGATGGATGTTTTTGATAGGTTTGCATCATTATCAGTCAGTTCTCCAATTGTCTTTGAATGCTCTCGTTCTTTTGTTACTAATATAAGCACAAATTTTAAGGGACTAATCCAATGTTAGAATTCATTAAGGAAATTCTCAGACAGAACATATCTAGATTTTGACAAAGAATTATTCCCTTGTTTGTTGTTCTCCTAGAATCTGGTTTCATAAAAGCCTCTAATGTTATGATCCACATTTAATATCGCTTTCTTAAGCAAGTATTTCAGAAGAAATAAAAACAGAAGGAAAGGAAAATAGTTCTTTTCTATCTTTCTGACTCCAAAGATGAAGTCAACTTTCTTATAAGTCAAAGCAAACCTTAAACAGTAATGTTGATAAATAATACTGCATTTATGCTGTCTTTGTATTTGTATAAAGGAAAAAAGGTAAGCAAAGAATTTTTTTTGTCTTTTGCTTTTTACATGTTGTAGCTTCTTAGAAGAAATCAAATATTCTTTAAACTAATATGTTCGAAAGACAAATTGCATACAAAAAAATTGAAACTATTTAGTTGTACTTCTGGTTTTACAATACAGAAGAGAATAAGACAAGCTCTTGAGAATTCTTGAAAGGAATAATTTAATTCCTACATAGAACAGAAGACAGTAAAATATTTAAGGAATTGAGTAGTGCAAGAGTCAATATTGTACCAACTTTTAACAGGGAATTGGTTACTAGCATCATTATATAACAGTATTGTTATACATAATAATTTTATATGTATATATATAGGTAAATCCTTTCTATATACTCTATTCACACTTTTCCTATGTTTGAAATATCCTGTTATAATATAATACTGAAAATTAAAAAGCCATAAACTAATGAATTCCTCTGTCGGATGTGGAGATGTACCCAAGAAGTGAATATATCTTCTAAGATAAAAAAGTAATTAAATTGACAATATATGACAAATATAAAAATATTGATTGTCTTTACATAAATAGGTACCTTGAAGGAACAAAAAAAGTATGATTTAACAGCTGTCTTACAGTAATCTGTGCTCTTCTGTTGAAAGGGAAGGTCCTGACACACTCTTTGTTCCTCTTCCTTTTGCCCAACTTTGCATCAACTTTGCCATAGCTTCTGTAATGCTGGCTGTAGCAGTGTTTCAGACAAACCTACTGGTCTGCTGATATTTATTATTTAGAGAGTTTAAAAATTGTTGTGGTGAGAGTATTTAGAAAAGTGACAATTTAAGGCAGTTTTAAACTAAAATCTTAACCAACTAAATAAAGACTTTATTAAATTCAAAATTTTGTATAACGAAAGTTGTGTTTGTAATTGTTTGTTTTTGCACATTTTTACTCATTATCACCACATATTTAAGGCTGCTCACTCTTATTAATTAAGGCTTACAGTAGTTGTGAATTTACAGTGCTAGGGAGCTCAAATCATAGTGATCACTGATGGCTGCAGTCCTTGGTGGCTCCGTGTAAGAAATATCAGAATGGTTGGATGTAAGAACTCTTGGCAAAATAAAAAGACTTCATTGAAGTGAGTTTGACTTCTCTCTTTGCCGATTTGCTTCACTTTGCCTAACAGGTTGTTCACGCCCCCCTTCTAATAACATGAGGTGTCTCATCTGCTACTGATCCAGCTTATTTTTGTTTCAAGTTATGTCTCTTGCACATGAAGGGGAATGCACTGCCTGTTTGATGTTCTACTTCCCTTGTAATTTTTTCTTCTATCATTTGGATGCCTCGTGGTGCAGCAAACCCAGTCTTTCTTTACACCTTGAACTGTCACATTGCTCAAATATTTATTTAAAATAATTTCTGTCTGGTTATGCCATCACATTGCTACAAAATATTTCTATGGCAAACTACACTATTTCAGCATTTGGGTTCAATTTGCAATATTGTATGCTGATTATTGCATTCTCAGTTTAAAGTTGTCACAGGATTCTCTTTAGCGAAAGAAAAAAAAAAAGAGAAATTGTCAGTACATAAAAATTTTACTCAATTTTCTTCCCCACCATGTGTCTAAGTGAAAAATCTGTGCAACAATTGATTTTTTTTATTTTGCCAAAGATTTTATCTATTTGTTTAATGGTCACTTTACAACTCAATAACGTAGATACAATAAAATAAAATTTTGAAACTTCTTTAGTTGGATTTGGTTTTTAATGAGTAGAAAATGTTTAAGCTTATGAAGTATGCTCTTTTTTGTGCCAGTAAAAAATTTAAAAGCCAGGGAATTTAAAAAATGAGAATTATGTCACTCAGTAACTTGACTGAAAATTTAGTTGGGAATTGGCTCTTAGCTTGCAATGCTCAGCTGTTGTGACATGGTTATTACTACTGTCTCAAAGATCCCAATTCTACCATAATGTAATCATTTTCAAGTCTTCCATGTCCTTATTCTAACAAATTTGCAATCCATTTCTGTTTACATAATACTTTCCTG
Organism: Geospiza fortis; assembly: GCF_000277835.1. NCBI lineage: Eukaryota > Metazoa > Chordata > Aves > Passeriformes > Thraupidae > Geospiza > Geospiza fortis. The sequence continues at coordinate 1,878,062 of NW_005054433.1, read as the reverse complement.
TTCTATCATTTTTATTTTGATTCTTTTCAATGTATTTCAGAATTCTACTCACATTAACTTAATATACACCTAAAGAGTAATTAATGGTTTTCTGCTCAATTATTTTTACAACATGTGCAGAGAACGTTAACATGATTTAGTCTATAGTGCACACAGGAATGAATACAGGCTTTCTTAAACTACAGCATTTTCCCTTATTTTCATATATTAAAATTTATCGGGTAATATCTGGTCTTAGCAAGGCAATACTCTACAGTTCTTAGTAACTGTATACTCAGAAAAACATAGCTACTCAAAATATTTGTCATTTGTCCTCTTTCTTTAGGTTAATTTCCTGATTAGATGTCTTAACTTACTGTTGCATAAGCTTAAAACATTATCTTACATACCATATCTGCATCTAGTTATGAGATGAAATTCCAAAAAGCAAGTCCACATTTTTTTGTTTTTTTTTTTTTGTTTGTTTGTTTGTTTTTGGTTTTTTTTTTTTTTTTGGTTTTGTTTTTGTTTTTTTTTAATAAACACTGCAGAATATTTTTAGTTTGTATTTTGAAGTGCAGTCACATCACAGACCTAGTGCTGTTTGGTCATCTGGGCATAGTTGAAATCTGCTGATTTCAGTTACCTGCCCTGAATAATACTGTGCATCTTTAGAGAATGTACTATTGTTTGCTTGCAAAAACCAAACAGAAGTGCAATTTTCTCATCTATTTTTTTTAACTGGTTACACTCAAGGGGTTTTTATTATATATTTATTAAAAGACATTACTTTGAATTTATTTGCTAATAATTTTGACTGTTCACTCTCATCTTTGACACTATTGGCATTCAAATGGGTTGGCAACTGTTTTTGCTGTCCCTAGAATAATAATTTGTATGCATTTAGACTGGAATGATATTTTTTAAAAATTTTTTATGAATAAGCAGGATGGAAGTTTAGAGCAATAAATACTTATTTCTTGGCTGATGTTGATGTTATAGATGATTAGGAGCTTATTCAGTATTTTTTTTCTAATTTTGCCATGACACAGATAATAAAACAATAAATCACCTACTATGTCATCCACAAGTTTTGTCCATAAACAGAAAAAAGCATAAAAACCACCACAACAAAAAAAAAAAAAACAGTAAATAGTGCTTTATGCTCACCCATGCAAGAATCATTTTCTGTGGTCAGGTACCTGAATATATTAATATTCTGCCACTGGTTTTTCTCTCTGAGTGTAATGCCTGTCAAATGAGCGGAGGGACAGTTAGTTATGGGCTCTTAACCAGCTGGAATTGATTTCATTTGAATGTCTGCAGAGAATGATAAAAACAGTCCTTGCTCTTCTCTATCATGTCTATTCAGTTTAGATTGATTTGTATTTTCTCAGGATTTCCATAATTTTGTTTTTTCTAAGAGAGAAAAGCCATCTTTTTGTAACAAGGTGGTTTTATTTCAGTAATAGATACAGTTGCCCCAAAGTCACCTACATATGCAAATATAAAACATCATTAGCCATCAAACAGGAAAAAGAAAAATATTTAATTGGATGACTCCTTTAACCCTTTACTTCCTGAGACTCTCATAGAAAACATACCATGAATATGTGTAAACCATGGCTGATGCAAAGAAATAATATAGATAGTAAGAGATGCTGGACCACTTTGTTTAAATTTCCAGGAAAGGAGATTGAATTATATTTAATGTCCTCAGAAAAGACATGTAATATTTCAACATATAGTACAGAATTTAGATGCAAACGTAAGTTAAGACACATAAGATATGTCAATTAAAATAAAACCATTTTTATACATCACTAATTTTGAAAGGATTCTGGGTGAATGAAACTATAATGCTGAGAAAAAAATCTCCTAGACAAAAAGATAGAAGAAAAGCAGAATTTATTGTTGGTTATATACCAGCAGACTTACTCAGGAATTTTTTCCAACGTGGACAAAATAGTCAAGTGTCAATTTTATATCTGAGGTATCAGTTAAATACTGACATAGATTCATAATTTTGAGAGATATATATAAGAGTGAGTATTAAAATTTGTAGAGCATAGTGTTCATATCTTTGTACTTTGATTGTCATATTGAAATATTTGTCTTTTTAAATTTACTGATTTTCTTTTGCACAAGAACATATCTTAAGCTCTTGACATCAATAATATTTTTTTCAATATCCAACTAACTTTTTTTTATATTGGTTCTATTCCCTGGAAAATATTCAGTATCTCATGTTGCTTTATCAATCATGCATAAAATGATAATAAATGCTTTATCCCAATAGAACTTTAATTGTGTTTTCATTAAATCAGCTGGATCAGTAAGAAAACATGCATGCTTACAGCATTTCTCTTTTGATAACCAACGTGTCTAGAAAAGAAGACACAAGTTAAAAGCATATTTTCCATCAAATTTACTGCATTTTTGTAAAATAGATGTGTCAAGAAAATTAGTCTTCAGATCTGGTATTAAGAAGCATTCAAATACAAGACATAGAATTAGCTGCTGAGCTAAAGATGTTTATATCAGATAAGAAGTAAATAAAACACAGTGTCAATGTTTAAGGTATTCAGCACAGCTGAAAAAGAAATCTACCTGTAAGTAGATGTAAATTTAAATTTACGTTTGTTATGTAGGAATTTTCATAGGCAGATTGAAATTTTGGTGCTTGGTAGAAAATAATTTGGAATAGAAAAAGAAAATATGACAACACCAGATGCCAATTTCACCTGAAATACATGGAATGAGAAGGAAAACAGAAGTATATGTTGACATTAAAAAACCAACACAAACCCCACAAATAAACATTTTTTTTTTTTAACTGCTAAGTACAATTGCCTTTTGAATAAACTATTTGACAATCATTTATAAATTGCTAACATGCTGGAAGATAGATGCATTATCAACAGTATGAGTTACTTCTTGAGGTCCTCTATTGTAATTTCTTGGATTCATTAAAGGATGGTGAATATGACAAATAATACCTGATTAATGACTGAGTTATCAAAGAAAAAGATTGCTTGAATTTTGGAGGATAAATATTTTTCACTCCCTAGTCTATCGTATGTATCAGTCTCTGTGGAGTTAAGGATGTCCTGTAGCTCTTTGAGATTGTTATTTGCAATTTAGGATATAGCTTAAATCCTCTTGTTTCTCCAGTCTAACGACATCACTAAAAGAGTAATACTTCACAGAATATAGGAGTATTGCCACTGAGATTATGGAAGTATTTTCTTTTGGTAAGTTTCTCAGTTACTCAAGTAGACTACCATCTATTTTTGAAGCCTCCCACAGGGACAACATACTACTCATAATGGACTATCATTCAGGTCTGCTACACTGCGCTATAAAGCTCCTGAAACCTGGGACACAGCCATAGTGCCTCTGGTGGGCAAGAATTAAAGGATGAGCCCCTTCAGAGCCTACTAAAGCTACTCTTTGATCAGCATGAGGAACTGCTGCTTGAATAATAAAAATTTGTATTGCTCTGCTGCTCAGATCCTAAGCAGGTTACCTCTGCAGCACTCCCCACCTTTGTAAGCCATATCTACAAATGCAAATAAACCATGCAGAGCACAGTGGAGGTCAGGAAACAGCTAGTTTCCACCTTTTATTTATCATGCTGGAACACATGTGGAAAGTAGAGAAGCAATCACTAGAATTTAATAATAGAACCTAGATTAGGCATTACCTCAGCATTTAGGAGAGAGTGCACAGAGATGACAGGTCAGAAACATATTTTCCTCTGCCAACTCATGCAGTCAGGGTGTTTAGTTAAGGCCCTATACAAAGATGAAAAAATGTAAATACATATACACTAGCTATATATGCATAACAAGATAAAAAAATATTCAGTTTATAGGAAAAAGCTGGAGCTTAAACTGCCAAGGACAGAGTTATAGCAAAAAACTCCTCTCTCCTATTATCCCAAGATTCCCTCTAAAAAAGCAGTGGGGGATGCTGTCATGAAATCAGTTGTGGGACCATGATTTTTTAGGGCAATGATCCCAAGTACAGGTTAAAGATTGGAAACTCCCTTATCTCACATGAACTCCTATAATTCCTAATGGGTCAGACGCCAAACAGGATTACCTAAGGTATAGTACACTTCATATATAGTACACTTTTTTTCTACCCATTTTTGAACACTATGCAACTACAGGTATGACTGCAGCCAACTCTCCTAACTGGAAGATAGGGTAATTTTTTTAAAATAACTTTAGCCCACAGTAGTACACAAAAGTATCTCTGATATACTAGGTACATGTACTGAATAAATCCAAAATGTAAACATCAGACATCTAGAAGACAGCTGTATTCAAAATTGGCTGTAAAACTTCTCAAAATTTAAAGTTCTGAACTTCAATGTGTAACATGGGACTTCAGCAGCATTTCTAAAATACTAAAATATTCTAAATACCTTTAGAAAATTCAACAGCTAGATCAACAAAGGTGAAATTTAGTAAGTACTAACCAGTACTTATTTTTATATATACAACTGTCAAATTAATGCAGGGAAACATGACAATACATGCATACCTGGGGTATGATGAGAAGAAAGCAAGATTTTAAATGAAACCACACTCAATTATTTGAGATTAAAAATTATATCTTATATTGGTTACTATCAAGGTGGGGAAAAGGGGAACTTAATTGTGCTCTTAGCCTTGCACTCCAGTATTACTCTTTCAAATCTACGTAGGTCACAGATAAAACAGTCTTTCCCAGTAAGTATTTACAACAATCCTCACAGTAAAACAATTAAGGCTTGCCCAGCTTGGGATGCACCATGATTCTGACTGCCAGGTTTTCATGGGAAGGAATGTAATATCCTAACCAATCCAATAGCAGGGCTAGTAACTTCCTTTTTCAATTATTGTATACTATTTTTTTTTTTACCTTAAAGAGATAAACATGTAAGGTGATACAGCTAATTTTCTTATGAATTATGGGAGACATCTTTATGAGGTTTTATTACTCCTTCATTGATAACTTTTTTGTCTTAGTAGCATTTTTGGAACAAGACAGAGTTTTTATTGCATGAAACTGTAGGTATGAGTTGAATATCCTGGGGCACAGTATGAGAAAATGTAGTTTTTTGAAGGTTAGGAGTCCTCAGGGATAGTTATGGAAGACAGCATAAAATGGAGGAAACTGAATCTGGTGCAGTTTCATCTATAAAACCTTTTCTTTTTGGAAGTAGCTTCAGGAGTAAATACCAGAAAAATACCCAGAAACTGCCCTAGCAAGAGCTAAATTGAATTGTTCAAAAGAGAATGGGAGGTTAAGCCAATGAAATGATAGGAAATGACTCTGTTTTTGAAGTACACTCACTTCCTGACAGCCCCTAATTTCCAAATAAACTGAGATTGAACAAAAAAGGGAAAAATAAAAAATATTGTCTGAAGTACACAAGGCAGAAAAGAAAGGGAAATAAATCCATCTGGATGGGCACCAAATATTCATCAGAATGAGGAAACCAGACTGAGTGGGTGCGGAAAAAAAGGGAAGCAAAGTGAAAGTAGACTGGACTTGAAAGACATAATTGTAGCTAAAAGCACAACAGTGAGAAAGAATATCAGGTTTGATTTAAATGGGGAAACAAGTTCACATGAAAGAATTAGTTGAAACAGAAGAAAGAATGATGGAAGTTTCAGTAGTTTATGGAGTAAGGGGTCTGATATATGTTGCTGTCTGGAGCACGACTGATGAATCTACCTAAGGCAAGAGACACTGATGTTGGCTGAAAAAACACTTCTTGAAAACAAATTACCATTAAAATGAGAATATCCATTTGGTGGCATAAGAAGTACATCTCTTGTGCTCCAGCCTTTAAACTGCTACCTTCAGTCAAACCTGAGGTGACAGCCTTATCTCCTGGTCCCTGAATGACTAAACACTGCTTTTGTTTCTGTCCCTGTGCCTTTATTTTCCTTTCTTTCCCCGTTTCAGATCATCCCTCAGAAAAGTAATATCTAGTGTAAAATATTGATAATCACTTGGCTGCAATTTAAATGAAACAGCAAGTTACACTTGTGTTATAATAGTTTTCTAATTAAAGTTTTAAATTGTGAAGATTCCATTGTCCTTTTTTGTCATTATAAACACGATAATGAACAATCAGAGTCTTCAGAATTAGTAAGTTAAGGGAATTTCACTTTTAAAGTAACAAATATATTAATGCTTGAGATTCTGATCCTACATAAAAAGGCAGAAGTAATCGGTATATAAGTAAATTCCTTGACCTAATACATAGGCACTTACACCTGAGTATACAATATATCCTATATTTTAGAAAATGAGCTGTAATTCATTTTAAAACAATTTTGCAAACAGGAGGTTTTTTTCATCTGGTTTGTACACGAGCATGAGATCAAAACAGATACAAGGAAGACATTCTACATTTCTGAGTGGTAGCCTGATTTTTTTTTTTAAGAAAAATGATAATCTTTAAAATAACAGAGGCACAATACCTTTATACTTTGCAAAAACTCAAAAAAAGAGAGCATCTTGATTGTCTGTTCAAAAAAGTGAAATACATTATAAAATAGAGAAAAGATGAAATATTCATGCTTTGTTGCCTTTTTGTCAAAACATCCAATTATTAATGTCTTGCTTTTGAATTCTGCAAAGGAAATGTGATGTATTCTTGCTCTTTTTCCTCAAGTGTAGGCTTAAAACTACATACAAAAAATTAAAAAAAAAGAGCAAAGATAAAGTTATGCATTCTATTTTGTACGTTTTAATCATATAATGGCAAGAAACGTAGGGTAAGATGCTAGACTTATAAAGTCTTATAATAGCTATAGATATTATAAAGTATCTGGCAAAAATGTGTAATTTTTGAAAGAGAATTCAATTCTGTAAAAAAATGTGACATATGCTATGAAATATAACTAGACCTGTAAAAAGCTAGACTTAGTAAAAAACTAAGCATAATCTGGATTCAGTAAAGATAATGAACAGAAAAACCAGTATGAAGATATTAAAAGATTGACTTTTTCTGGTAACAAACAGACACAATTCCTTTATATTTCATATTGCTCTTTAATCATTCAATAGTATTTGCTATAGGCAACCCTGTATTCACATCAGAAAGTAAAGGTCCAGAGCTTTGGAAATATATGATGAAAATGTTGTCCACTGTCTAACATTGAGACTAAATTCTTTAACTATAAAATCAATTGGGTTTCCAAGCAGTGCATCTGCACCTAGAAGTTATGGCACAGGATATATGGAACACACATATCTTTCTGAATAGGCAGTTTAAAGTCTCTGCAGGTACACTGCAACATCTCAGGTGTCATTAAGCATCTATGAATAAGAATGTGAATGAAGTCTTTCCTCTTTATGTTGCATCCTGGTACGTTAATCATGCACAATGAGTAGACATCAATGTAGGGAACTCTACTTAGAGAGAGACTCATACGTTTTAGTCCTGGCTTAAATTCTGCACCTGGTATCATAATTTCTAGGAACTGTCATGTTTCTAGACTCTGCTTCAAGTCTTGATTTGGCCCAGTATTCAAGTTGAAATTTAGGTGTAGATTTTAGGTGATTATCACAGCATCCATAGAGAACAGAAAAAAAAAAAGAGTTTGCCAAAATTCTTATTATGGGCCCAAGAATTTCAATGTAGGAGAAAGTGAGCAAATGAATGTCCATATTTGTCCAGTCTCCACCTGCCACAGTAATTCTCTCTCTGTCACTGTAATTCAGTGACTAATGGCAGCAAATCAGCTTAGAAAGTTTCTTTTCCTAGGATGGTCAGTGTAGTACATTATAAAAATATATTAAATATATAAGCAGATGAGCCACATATTTTCTTTCTGCTAACTTTCCAAGTATTTTTTTCTACAGAATAAAATATATTTTTTTTCCTAAATACACCTACAAAATACATCATGACACAAAAAGTTGTCTATAGTTTTCAGAGGAAACAAAGTATGAAGCTGATAAATGCATGCAATAACTTTTGAGATAGTTTTTTAAGAAAATAAAAAGAAAACTTTCTTCACAATACACACACCCACACATTCAGAGAGATTTATATTAAAACTCAGGTTGAAATGTTAGGGATATTTTAGGACCTGTCCTGTGAAGAGCTAATGGCTCTTCCTCATTGATTTTAACACAATGAGACATGTTCCACTCTGACATTGGAAAGAGTCAGAATTTTATTTAAATTACATGTCTTCATTATTTATCTACAGTGAAGAACATATACTAAAAGGCAGCAGCAAGAAAGCAGGGTTTTCTGCAATTTTCATAGTAACGTGCTATACCTGTCATATTTTTGCGAGCTCACTCTGTCTCAGAATATGTTCAGTCATCTATCTTTAAAATCTTAGAGTGTATTTTGCTTCCGTGTGTGTCATATCCTGAAATAAGTTTTCAAATACTACACATAATAGTGTAATTTGGTGCTTGAATTTGTGAGCCCCAGTTTGTAACTGAAGGAACACTACCAGAAGGCAGAGATATAATGGATTTGTCCGGTATATTACAGGAAGGCTCAGTGTGTTAAGATGATTGATACTGGGACTTTATAATTTGAAAATGTACTCCTCCTCTGAACACTGCAGAAATACTTTATTTTTTCTGTATCTCATGTCTATGGCAAATTCCTGTGCTGGATTTACAAATGAAAGTTTTATTTTCAAACTGGTATTTCTGGAAAACTAGACAATTTTTTTGGATTGGTTGCTTGGTTGGTTGGTTGGTGGCTTTTTTGGTTGGTTTGGTTTAGAAGTTGCAGAAATGTAGTATTGATACATATCCAATTTAAAGAAAACAGGTTATATATTGCACACCAGGCCATCTTGCTGATGTAATTGACATGTATAAATTACAAAATTTGGCTCCATGTAGCCTAACTTGTAGCTGGGATTTATAAGAGTCAATTAAAACTACCATATTATTTTAGTGTCAAAATTTAGTATCAATAGTCACCAAAAAATCTAGGAAATCCATTAAAGTTAAGGGAGTCCATGCTTCACTAGCCACATTCTTTACTAATGTGAAGAATACTTTTTTCCTCAAAAATGCATATGCAATTACTGTGTGATTTCTAAATTTCTAAAGCATGGATAATCTTTTTCTCACTTCATGATTTCCACAATTACAGCAGGGGCCCTTAAATCCTCTGAAATGTGAATCATGTTACAGTGTGTCACATCGTGTATTTGAAAATAAATGCAATCATGCTGATGTGACACAACATGAAAAGATACGTAAGGTTAGAAATGTGGAGATTTTAAAGGGTTTTACATGATTCCTTTAAACAAAACATACCTGAAATTATTAAATATTAATATTTATAATATATACTATTGCTACCTAATTATAAGTAATTATTTTAATTACTTTCCAATAAGATGAACATCTTAGAATTTTGAATAAGTAGTGTTTACAGCATACTCTATACTTGAAAATTTTTTAATATTGGCAAAAATTGCCAATGGTTGTAATAATTAGTACCTAATTTTTTCTAATTTAATTATCAATATTATTGAACTGAAAACAATTTTTTTCACCATTTGAAATTCAGTATGCTACTTAATCCTACAAACATAGTCTTTGTTTTTGCATGTAACAATGAAGATTTTGATTGGAAGAAGAATGGCTGTTTCCCCCCCTTCCTAAAAGCACCAGAGATATCTCCTCTCACATACAGTGCCAACATATTAGCAAAGCCATATTTTGACAATTCTTAAATCTGGGGGGAAAAAAAAGCAAACCACAAAACAAACAACCCAAAACAGCCTCAAATTGGAAGCACCTGCAGAATTATATAAAAGTGGGAAAAAAGATATACCAGCATTAAGACAAATAACCCCATTACCTTGTACTCGACCAGTACTTAATTTTCAATGAAAACAACCTGAGTCTGTAAAGAGAAACAGCCTGACTCATAACAGACACAGGAACGTGGGTATCCCTGTCCTTATTGGGATGACTCATTAAGACAGAAATCATTTACTGTTGTCATCTATTCTTTAATGAGACAGTTTACCACATATTTTAGCAGTTTTGCTCATTACTATTCTAGCTGTCTTTCATGCCACTGTCATATATGTAATGTCAGGCTTACTAATTTATTTAAAAAACACTTATGTGCATTTTTGTCAGGGAAATATCTTGTCAATGGATTCCATCTCTTCCTCTCCACCCACCTTTCCCTTTTTCCATGTTTCCCTACCCAGGGAACTGCAGCATAGTTTGTTTTCTTATTGAGTTAAACTTAATGTCCTAGCAGCAGCTGACTGAGAGCAAACTCAGAACCACCTACAGGAGAGGAGTCTGTTACAGAGAAAGCCATCAAAAGCAGCCTCATTTGTTTTATTCATACTCAGATAGACTCAGATAGTCTCTTGACAGTAATGTCTTGGTTGGTAAATTGCCTTTCCTTGGGAAATGTGTAGCCAACTCTTCTGCTTCTATTGCTGTTTACCCCTTGTGATTTTGGAGCATAATTGGACTTTCTGTACTCACATTGGAGGGGGTTTTGAGCAGTCCTATTAACAAAAATTAGATCACTCATGTGAGAAGGTGATAATGTGGAAAATATTTTTTTGCCTTTCATTGGAATATTATTATGTCTCAACATGGCAGAACACATTTTTACATGACATTTCTAATGCCTAATGGTAATGCACATTTATAGTTAATGTCAACTTAATTAGTTTCAGACATGAGAAAAATAAACAGAAAACAGTTTTCTTCTGGCTTGCTCTGAAACTGTGCCCTCCCACTGAGACAACAAGCAGCAAGGTTGCCTGCTGACCATCTGAAGTAACCAAGCAAAGTGACTGGAAGTAATTTGTACTTGAGCAGAAAAAGAGCAGATAAATTTCCATCTTGACAGTGATATCTGAGCTTCAGGTCTTGCCTATCTAACCAAAGATAGGATTTCAACCCTAGGTTTCTGAAGAAGACACTGAAGAGGAATATTATGTGGCTTGAACATATTATTTGAAGCAAAAATGAATGAAATGAAGTTTTGAATGAGACAGTAGATACAATTGCCATCTGCCTAAGCAATTTTATTTTAAATTTGATTTAGCAAAAATGTAAGTCTACACTGATTTCCTACTATATATCTGACTTTGTGTATGAGAAAACACATTTTACATCTTTTAATATGTAAAAGTTGGGCATAAATGTTATTTTCAAAGGCAAAAGATATGCGAACCAAGATAAACATAGTCAGTACATGTAATAAAGTAATGTTTGCTCTTTGAATATGGTTATATTGAAAAATCTATGAACCTCTCTGTAGATGTCCTAGTTTACATGGAGATCAAGTAACTGTTAGATCAGAAATAGAAAGTGGAAATAGCCTAAAAACATTCTTATGTTCTTTCTTAGTGTTCTTTATAGCGAATGTTACACTGACATTTAGTAGAGACTTAATTTAGGTTTAAAAAAGTAGCAGGTAATGAGAAATAGAGGTACCAAGGTAAAAAAGCTGGCACAAAAAAGAAACCAACAAAGAAAGACACAGTTTTCTTATACACTTTGAAAACAAAAGTATGTTTCAAATGCAAGTTAATACATTTCCACTAACACATCCTGAAAGAAATGTATAGAGTTTAATATGTTGTAACTTACTTTGAAAGAGGTCTAGTTCACGACTTTATAGATTTGTGACACTTTATTCAGTGCCAGAAAAACACTAAAGATGAACTAAACCAAGAAGTAGAAAAATTATAAATAATCTAAACCAAAATAGCGTGGCTTCACAAAGAAAATTTTTATGTTTGTATATGCTTGTGCATGTATTTGTAAAAGTAAGTAGAGGGAATGCTGAATACTCTATTATGTTTTTTGAATACTTATTTGTTAGAGCAAGCGGTTTTAGATGGAAAAATTGATGACCAGATTATTATGTAAGAGAATTATTCAAGTGTAAGCAACCTTCTTAAATGAGGTTTGCCAGACACAAGGATCTTTATTCTTAGATAGATGCTGGTACACAGTGGTTTGAAAGTTATTTAGAATCAAAATTTATTTTCCCCGTTCAAAGCTTTTTCTGTCAGTGGATCCCAAACAATATCTCTTTGTATAGCCTGAGCACAAAGCTTCTATTACCACATGATACATCTCTGTAAGTATCTTAATCTGTGAACAAAGTGAGAATTTAACCAAAGTTTTCAGTTTTGTAGACCAAAGACCATCTTGATAACTTCTTTGTGTTAGGAATCTAATGGGATTATTAAAATGTTCACTGTCTATCCTTAAGCCTCAAACTGTGGAATGGGAGCCTCCAGTTTCCTGATCTTGCATCTATGATTGCAGAGAATCTCCCACATATCCTTTCCTTGAGAGTGCACTCTACTTAGCACATTATGGAATGAAGCATATGAGAAGACGCAGCACTGGTGTTTGAACAGGAAAAATGTAATCTTTCACTTGAGTTCCACCTCATTTCCAATCCCAGACTGAAGTCACAATAAATTTTAGGTAGTCATGCAAGGAGCAGGGAACTGGACTCAATGATCCTTATGGGTCGTTTCCAACTCAAATTATTTTGTGATTCTGTAAGAAAAATCATACTTCAGGGAGAAAAAAAAATTCCATGAGATAGATCTGGCTGCAGTTTTATACATTCTTTAGACCTTATTGTAGCTAATTGATATTGACATAAACTTCATCATTGTCCTTAGGAAACAAGAACAGATAGTAATAACAGACCAAAATATGATACTTTTAGATAAACACACAAACTCAGAACAAATAGCTTTTTATAACACCAGAAAATTCAGTAACTTATATAAGTGTTAACAGGGGAAGATAGTGTAACCTAATACCCAAATATCTATGCTGCAACAAGGTGAAACTTACTTGCCTGCATCCTTCCACATCCATTACTCTTAAACTTTTGTTTACTCATATTTCCTTTGGTATTTTGTGCCTTCTTTTCTGAGTAATTTTTAGCTTGCTTCCTCATTGTTTCAGGCAAGGAGCAAGACTGTATAAGATTTAACCTAAAAAAAACAACAAAGAACAACTGTGCTCCATATACCTACACAGATTAATCAGTTAGACTGACAATTCTATTGGAAAATCGATACAGAGAAAATAAGAAAAAAATTCAAAGGTTGTCAAGCAAATGGTTTGTGGAGGCAGAAGCTTCAGAAAAATAGCCCGATTTATGGTTGCTAGCCTATCTCTGAGAAGTACAATATGATCAATTACAAGCATACCTACACATCTTTCTTGATCAGTCATGCATTTCTTCCCATTCTGTGCTCTGCATATTTTTAAATTTTCTAACAAGTAAAGATAAGCAATGATCACAGGTCAAAGTACAAATTAGGCCTATATGCAGCCTTTTCAGGTCCTGAAAGTCAAGCATATCTATTACTAAAGCAATTAAAATCTGTAATAAATAGTCCATCTTATAATTTAACATGACCTGGATCTTGATGGGCTGGAGAATTGGGCAGAGAGCTATCATAAACTTCAACAATGGGAAATTATTTTAATTCTCTGTATAAAATATAAGAAAGTAAACTGATGTTATCATCATCCACATGAACCATTCCATATGTCATAGTAATTTTGAAAGACACCCATAATGTTTAAGTAACAAAATATGCAAAACTATGTCTGTTAATATTGTGGTCTTAAACAAAACTTCACATGTATATTTATGTTAAAAAAAATCATAGACCTTTTGTATTTTTTATATAAATGTATCCTTTTACACAGAAACAGCTTCTGAATTTTCAGCAAAATCAGGCACATTTTATTTATGCTTTTCACCCTCTTGGAACTAGGAATGGACAAATATGATTTGTGGAAGGTCATGAATACAACTATATGGAATTGGGAGAGATTCTAATCACCTTCACTAAACCAGAAATGATCTAGAGAAAGAAAAACTCAACATTCTAAAGATTCTATAAGAACTGAAAGCCATGTGAATAACTATCATTTAACATGAAAAATGCAAAAAAAGCTTCCAGGACAGAAAGCTGATGGTTATTTTCTTAGCTTTCTATAGTCTATGCTTTTATATTCTTATACTATTTCCAATACAAAACTATTAGTTTGAACAGGTTAGTTTCAGTTCTTTCCTTCTTAATGAGAGTGTATTGATAATCCTACTCAGGACATAAATCTTGGCCCAAAACACCAACTGAAACAATTAATGATTCTTTTTTATCAGTCTTAGAATATAACGTCTTTATAACTTGACAGGAATTTAGTAGAGGAAAACAAGGGTGTTCTTTGTTTATTGTGGCAGAGGAGAGTTGTTTCTTTTTGGTATTTTTTTTAATATCATGCAGGTTAAGATAGTCATCTAAGTTCCTCTGTCCAACAGAGAAATAATTCATACAGGCAGCAATCTTAACACTTTTTAATTCAGATGAATCATTGTGAAAGTGGGTCCTTCACCATTAGTAGGTGAGGACAACATTGAACTGTTAGGCAGGATGGATTTCACCCTACAAACTAAGTGTTAAGTAGGGTTTTTTAAAATTTTTTTTTAATCCTTTTGTCCAACAAAATTCTAAAGACATTAAAAAATACATGCATCATTGAAATTCATTGGAAGGGAGAAAGTTGTAGCATAAAAAAAAAGAATGTTACACAAAACCTTCTCTAATTTGGTCTATTTAGACTTGAACTACAAACAAAACTATGCAGTAATAAGCACCTTTGAGCTATTCTGTAGCTTTGTTTAAATGTAGTCTCCATGAGCATTTCTGCAACAGTTTCTGACATCAGAATATCTAATCAGTACTATTTATAGTCCTTATATCATACGCAAAATAAAATTACAGCATATCTTGCTCAAAACTCATATGTGTAAAGTAAAAATTAAATCTAGATATAAAATTTTTGTATAAAGATTTATATAATACTCCTTATTTCTGTTTACCTAATTTCAATATGTGATATGAGCATATAAATTTTTACTGAGAAGAAATTATTTATTATCATGAGCAGAAACAATGAATTCAGTTGGACTGCTTGGTTGAAAAATGGACACATATAGAAGGTCTGAAATCCTACTGTCACAATATATTATTCCATATTTCAATCTTTATATTTTGTTAACTTCTAGCATATTTATAATTTTAAAAACTTCCTTTACATCCAACAGTGTTTAGTGCTATTCTTTAAATTATCAAGTATGTAAGCTGAGAAATCACTTGTCCTTTAATATTCTGATTTACACATTATTTAATATTGCACTTTAATGCATTTGAAACAAAGCTTTCTTTAACTATATGCATTAGTAAATGAATATGAATTTGTTTGGCCATTTTTGCTTTCCTTACTTTCCACAGATAAACAGATTGCCATTGCATAGGATCTGACATGAACTGAAGTGAAAGAAAACACATTAAGGGAAGGAAGAGATCTGATTAAAATAGATAGATGTCACAGTCAATACTTAGAATTTTATTTCAAAAACACACTCTGAATTTTCATCACAGAGCTGCAGTAGTTTGTCAACTTTACTTGACAATACCTGAATTTTAGAGATGACAAAACCAAAACAAAATGATCTCCTGTAATGTCTGATATTGATATGTGCAAGGACTAACCTCAAAATTGCTTCTGTGAATATCTAATTTTAAGAGAGTAATTGAGATATAAAAGCAAACTGATATTGTACACAAAAGACTAAATATCAGAGCCCAATACAGTATTCTAAGAAAAGTCTAATCAAGACCATAACAACAAATAATTTGTTATTAAACTGTAGTTTTATCAGAAATGCAAACAGTACAGTGTCACAAATTTACTTAACAAAGAAATAAATCCGACAAAAATCTGTTAAAAATCCAATTTATCATTTATTGAGATGTTTTCACTACAAGAAATGAAATAGCTTTTGGCAACCAGACACAAATCAAAAACAAAAAACTGACATCAGGATTGATAAAAAAAAAAGTGACCTTTGGTATTCTTGCTATTAATTTTATCATACTGAAACACCATAAAGAAGATTTAAAGAGATCTAATAAATTGTCAATATTAATTAACATGATTAATCACAAAAGTGCATTTTCCAGATTTGTTTGCCAGGCAAGAATTAATAGCAGCTGACTGATGTTAAGTAATCACTAAAAGATATTTTTTAGTATTGAATTTAGAAATCTAACTTTGGATCAAGTATTTCTTGAAAAGAAAATAAGAGAGTGAGCTGTGATATCTGACAGATCAAAAAAAAATCCCACCAAAACCAATCAACAACCCACCAGATTTTCAGTTGTTGATTAACAGCATTTACACCATTCAATTAAAAGAAAGTTTGCCCTGCCAAGGAAATAAGAAACAGAAGAATGTTCATAATCACGGTGCATGCTTTACCTTTTCTTCAGATAATTACGTCCAAGCACATATGTTGATGGCATATTAGATCTTACTTGTACACCTGATAATACACTGAGGCAACCAGTGCTCAGTATCAAATTATTTCCATTGTGATTTGGAAAATTCCAATGAAGACATTCAAGAAAATTTAAAAATAAAAGAAAAAAACAACTAGATGCTTAGCATCTTAAAACCTGAGAATTATGTTTTGTTTTCTGTTAATCACTTCCAATAAACAATGTATCTCAAGATAATCTTCCTATCTCATGACTGATCAAAGTTTATCTTTGAACAAACTCTATGGTTCATGTTGCACTCCAGTCACTCTGGAAGACAGTAACTAAAAAAAAATATTAAAAAATTGCCACTAGTTTTGAAGTGTGACACTTTTTCGTTTCTTTGAAGGTGATTTGTACATACATAGATAAAAATCTACATAGGTGTTCTTTACATTTTTTCTCTCTGCAATAGAACAAGGTTGTGTAATTTCATTACCTTGCCTCTTCATAGTCTTGCTCTTAGTTAAATAAATGGCGCTTTTATGAATCAACATAGCACTATCTTATAAATAGTATACTTCACATTGTTTGACTATACCTTATTCCCTATTACTAGTGGTCCAATTCCCAACATGTCTGTTACAAATATTTCATGTTTTAAAATCTGTAAGATGAATTTCTTTCTTCACATCAATGTAAATGCTTTCTTTTCTGGATATTATCCTGTACATAATAAGCCTGATATTGCTGCCACAAATTACTTAGCATCTGTCAGCACAGAAATTCCTTTTATAACAAGTTACCTTCTGGTTTATCTTAGTATGTCTAGTCATACTTTTGCTCTCTCCTCCCTAGTTTAAAGAAGCTGATATATAAATGCCCAATTCATTATTTGTTTCCTCTTTGGAGACTACAAATAACTATGTTAAACCTCAATCCTTATGATGGAAAAGGGTTTTTTTACTGTTCCTGTTGATGAAAAATAGTAATTAGATTCCCTGTTCCTTCTCTGTTTTCTTTTCAAATAAAATATTTATCTTTTATATGACTATTTAATTATTGGAATAACATAGATCAAAAGAACATCTATTTGAAAATGTAAGTTGTCCATATTTCTTCTGTTTTACAGATTAAGACATTCTAAAATCATAAGCAATTCTTTTATTTTGCTCTATTTGGGAGGGTTAGCTCCAATAATATTTTTTTAATACTGTTAAAGGAAATTAAATAAGCAACAAATTATCACCATTTTGTATTTCAACCCATCATGATAATATTTTAGATATTTCAAAAAATAACAAAAAAACAAATAAACAAAAACAACCAATCAAAACAAAACTTTCAGACTTTTCACTCTTTGGATGTAGTAGCTTGTTTTTGTTATTTCTTGTGTTATTGGGGAGTAAATAGAGAATGGATTTTGTGAAAAAAAGCATTTCATCTGTCATTGCTAGTATGCTGTTTCAATAAAATGTCATCTTTTGTCTAAGTAACAGAAAGCTTTACCCTGTACTAGGAAATCTAGCTTAATTATTCTTAATTCTCTTATCCTTTATTATTTTAATGTCACAAATTATTTTATTTAAAAGATTAATTGAAAATGGAAATGCCATATAGTCATCTCAATATTTGAGGAATAATATTGTATCAGTAATTGATAGTTAATACTGCACATTTTCAGATTTCTTACATTTGAAGATTTGCAGATGCTTGCTCCCCAACAGACACAAATATATTTTTTCAGAAATCATGCTACAAGTTCTTCGTCTGCTCACCACAGCACCAGTCAGTAATACAGGCTTTATTGCTATATTTAAGTGATAAAGCACTAAAGAAAAACAGAGGTATTACTGAGAGAGCAATAAAATAATTTCTAATTTTTAAGTTGTACTGGTCATAATTGTATGTTATAAATTATCCACTCTGGGGTTGGGGGAGGGAACAAAAATAAACTAGAAAAATGCTTACTCATTTGTATTTCTGAATTAAGAGATACTTAAATAGTATGTGTAAATACTAATACAGATTTTCCAGAGTGACAGCATCAAGAGACAAGAAATGTTTATGAAAATTGGATAGTAAATGTACATTTTGCTTAAATTGAGAAGAAGCTTAAATTTGAATCAGTAGAAAAACAGACTTTGTACAGAGGTAGTGCCATAGACTCAAACATTCATATCACCAATAGGATCTGTTAACTTTCACAGCACAGTGGGTATTAAAAAGACAGAAGAGTGGAAGAAACAAGTGCACAGACAGATGGGAGTCATTTGACTTAATGTACTATTGGAAAGATTTCAGAGGCTGTGAACAGGAATTCGGAGAGGGGAGGGGAGGGGAGGAGAGGAGGGGAGAGACAACTAAACACTGAACTTTTTAAAAATGTGTCTTCTAGGAAAGAGGTGACATTGCAGAAACAGATGGATCAGCTCTGTCCTGATTTATTTGTGTGCAGATAATGTCTTATGTTGATGTAAATAACTTCATATAGTGATATAAATATTTTTAATCAGTTAAAGCATGGACTTTCAGAAAGGTATTAAAGAAGGAAGGACAAATAGTACTTGGCTTATCCTGAGTACACCTCAAAATTAAATTTCTCTTCTTGATAAATATAGAAAAGGGATGGTCAAATCAGTGGTTGCTGATTTTAGTATACTATGTCATTCAGAATGTAGCAAGGACTAGATCTGTTCTCATGAATGTCAAAAGGATTTTGCAATTAACTTCACAGCATGATAAGGCTCTGGGTCTTTAAAAATAGAGTTATGGTATAACTCACAAAGTTCTCAGTAGTTTTGATTTTTTAATTTTTTTCTATCACATTTTTTATAAGAAAGACACAGAATAATACTTCGGGTATATATATATTTCAAAAAGCAAGGTATTCTAAAATATTTTATTCTCTACTTTTTTCCCAACACCAATTATTCTGCAATCTGTAGCCAGCTATTTTTCTTACTTTCATTTTTCTGACAGTTTCAGTTATAGTTCTAAAGAAACACAGCAAGACTGAGATTGAAAAATTTCTGTTATTTTATTGGGTAACTGTTTTATTCAAGCAGAAAAATAGAGAAGGCAAAAGTGTGTCTTAAATGTCAGCTGGAAATAAAGCGTGTTTGTTCTGCATGTATATCTGCCTTCAGAGAAACCACATAAAAGGAGGAACCCTCAGGAAAAATATCACTTTTGATTAAAGAGGTTGTACTGTCTTGAATGTATGTAAAATGTTAATCAAAATGTACACTCTATTAATACAATATGATACATTATAGATATATATACAGTCTGAACTTTTGATTTACCTTAATGTTTCAATAGTTACTCTAATGACTTTGTAATGCACAGCACATTAAGACATTTACTTATTTTTTTTTACAGCTTAAAAAATGCTTTAACTATGACTGATTACAAGTCAATTAAGAATGCTTTTCAAAGAAACAAAAGCTAGTTCAGTATTTGCTTAAAATATTTAGCAAACCTTTCAGTTGTAAAATAAAACAAGATTGGTTAAAGAAATTATTGTGCTACAGAAACACAAAAAGGATAACCCAGAAAGAGCATGTATTATGGGTCGTTTTTAACACTGACATTGTTTCTGAAATGATTGTGAACTATATTGCCTCTAGACATCACTGGCCCAAATATAGGGAAATCAGACCAAGCAAGTTTCAGCTGTGGTACATTTAAGCACATGGGTCATTATTTTGTAAAGACTAGCTTGATTATAAAAATATGCATTTTAATGCCATTGATAACAATGAAGATAATTAACTGATTTATCTGAAAAACAACTGAATAGTTAAGTGGGAAATGAAATGAAAAAAAATAACCCGAACAAACCCAGCCTCCAAAATCCCCAAGTCCCTTTACAAACATCCTCTAAAAAACAGCATATATACCCTTTATTTAATAATTATCAAACCTATCTGCTATTGAAACGGGGAAGATTGAAGAGTGACAACAAATCCATATCTACTATTTCCAGCAGTCAATTTAAAAATTTAAGCTACTGAATGACAGTAGTACAGAGCAGATTGAAATGTAAGACAAATGTCTGAGTCCTTTTCTATCTGAAGGGCAAAGTTAAACCAGTTACTTTTTTTCAGGGCTTAAACCACAAAAATACTGTTCAGAAGTTAGGAAGTTGTGCTACTCTCCCTTTTTTTAGGTGTTTGTGTGTGAGTGTGGTTTGGGGGATGGGGGTGTCTTTCTTTTAAGAAAATACTATGGATACTTTAAGCAATACTCAGGGTATTCAGAGGTACCCAGCCTAGCAGGTTCATTTAGTTTGCAAAGTTAACTATTAAGTTAGAGATTAGTCCTTCATTAATAATTTCAATCAGCTTATTGTTGGAAAATTCCCTTGAATATCAACATTCCAGCTTACCTTAGATGCTAAAGCAGGTACATTTGTGCTACTCTGGGATTCTAAGAGGAATTGGAGGAGCAGTAAGCTATCGTGTAACATGAATGAAAATATTGATATCTAACATTGCGCTACCCTCTAGAATACTTATAAAATTTACCCTTTCTATTTGTATCAACCTATTTAACAGAATCCTCCTCAGGTGTCTTCTCTAACACATGGCACTATTACCAAGTCAAAATAAAACAGTTCCCAAAAGCTTGATCCAAATATCATTGAAGTCAATAGAACTCTGACTTCACTGAGTTATGATCAGATTTAATATATTTTACAAAACTGCTAGTCTTGCACAGATTCTGCAATGATTACTGAAGTCAGTAATGATTTCTGACCTTCTGTTCAGTCTAACCACATACTTTTTGGTTCAAATCAGAGGTTCACCATCACATTAAAACATGAACAAATGAGGCATTCCATTTGTCCAATTAAAAAATTTCAAATCTATGCCAGAGCAAGCATTATATGTAGAAAAAATTTACAAATTCAGGCAGAAAAATACAGGAAACAGAACTAGTTGGAATATAATCTTTGTTATCATTAGTTGGAAATAATTCTCTGACAAGTATTAAGGTTATTGAAATGTGAATTTTAGTACTATTATTTGTAACAAGAGTAAAACTACCTTCAAGCAAACTTTTAAATAAGCACAGGAGTCTCATTATTTAATAATAAATATTAAATTTAACTCCATTTCATAAGCTTATTAGCTGAAAGAATTAAACTACATCAAAAAAATCTTTCTTTACATATATTTTGTATTTCTTGAGCTATAAATAAGTCAGTCACCCTCTGAAGTGCACTATTCATAGCATGTTTCAAGACACATAAATCTTGAGAAAAAATTATTCTCAATTTCATATTGATGATACTGGTTCTTCCTAGCTAATTGTCTCTTTTTGCTGAAAATTTTAATATAAAAAAAAGTGTTTCAAGGCAACTTAGCTAAAAAAAGTGAATAAAATGGTTTTTATATACATTTTAAAAAATTCTGAATACTTTATAAGGTTAGAAGTACAATGCAAACCTTTCTTAATAAGAGAAAGATATTTCAGCCAATTTGCAGACTTATCCTGTATCATTTGACATAAAACGTTTGATTTATGCTATAAAGTTTAAAAAGTTTAAAAGTTAGCCCTATATGAGTTTGTAAAATAGTCTTCTTTTATAGTTAATCGACACACATCTTCTGAAACAATGTCTTAGTATAGGATATAAAGAACAGAGCTAGCAAGCTTAGTTATCTTTAATATAGCTAAATCCGCAGGAGCTAACAAATTAACCAAAAAGGCAAAAAATAGCATGTAGAACGCCAGTATTCTACCCAATACTCACAAGAAATTGGCTATTTCTGCACTGCTCTACACCAGCTCCATTAACTTCCACAGCCTTACACGTGGATTGCCATGGTACCACCTGTGATTAACCTTCTCTCAGCTGCCAGCAGGTTTGAAAAACAGCGACCCACAGCACTTTTCAATCGTACCTCTATGCAGCACAGGGGCTGTATAAGGATGATCTAAAGTACTCTGCAACTTCATCTTAGAAGATGGGCCCCAGACTTATGACTCACACTGCGCCTCAGACCACTGCATATTTTCTTCTAACATTCAGTGGTGAAGGCACAGAAAACTTTAAAAAGCCCTCTCCGCCTAGTGGTCCAATTCTGACATTAGAACTATGTGGTGTCTCAAGCAAGACGTCACACGGGCGAGAGGAAAGATACATTTAACTGCCAGTTTAAAGGGATTGTGATTTTGATTTTAGCTCTTGCCTCTCCCAGCATCCCAGCTCTTACAACTGGTGATTTCAGTGAAAGACTACCAGATTCAGCTGAAACTGTAGTAAGACTGAAGCAGGGTACCCAGAGAAGTTGTAGATGTCCCATTCCTGCAAGTGTTCAAAGTAAGGTTGGACAGGGGCTTTGAACTACTTGCTCAAGTAAAAGATGTCTCAGCCCATTGCAGGAGGATTGGGACTAGAGTGTCTTTGAAGGTCCATTCTAACTCAAACCATTCTATGATACAACGATTCTGTTCCCATTGTGTTAGAGAGTGAGGCAGAGGTAAGGCAAAATTTTCTTCAGAGAGAATTAGTGTTGGAAGATTGAAAGATTATCCTTCCTACATAGTCCTTTCTGTAGGCTTCCACCAGAAGCAACAAGACATTAGAGCCACCTCTTCAGAGGTGAATGGGAGAAAAGAAGCAAGCAAGGAACACCACATGAAAGTACACACCACCAGAAAAAAAAATCAGGAAAACACATTAAGTGATTTAGTATGTCATCCAATTAAATAAGGACAGTCTGCTCTGTATGCAAAAGACAAAGGAGAATATAGACCAGAGAAAGTGTGTGGGAGGATATCAGGAATTTGGACACATGTGCTGATCCTGAGTGTGATAAAGTCTCAAGTGGCACTTTCTCAGTAATGATGGTCACAGCTTCCTCAAAGTCTCAGGCCTGCTGAGTGGCTTGTGTGTCTGACTGACTTCAAGACAAAAATGTCAATGTGATAGACAGTCAGGATACATGAAAATGGCTGTCCTATCATAATCTTAAAATAGCAGTGTATAAATAATGAATAAATTAATTAGAAGCTAGCATTAGGCTTTGGATACTCTGATGTTTAGGTACAAGAACGGATAACTTTCATTAAATGCACACTCAGATATTTTCTTAGGAAAGATAATTTTGCTACTAGGATCTTATTGTTTAACTATATGCTCTACAACTCAAAGGAAATATAGAGATAATTTATTAACTGCTTATTATTTTTAACACTGACAGTCATTTTAATAACTTTCCAAATAAAATAAAACTTGCACGCTAGATTTCTTGCATACCATCCATTCATAAAATGAATGACATTAGCTTTTCCTCCACAGGCTAGCATGTGTCTTTTGTCACAATGAATTTATCATTCTATGACTGAAAGCTTATTAAAAGTATTCACATTCTATATTTCCAGAAACACAAGTTTGATTCAATATCAACCTGACATGAATATAACCCATGTTAATTGTTTAATATGTAGGATATAATTTTTTTTAAAGTAGCAAAAAATTCAGAAAAATAACAAAGGTTCCTCATGGTATCCATTGTATTTATCTAAATTAACAGTAAAGGATTTTTTACATATTCTGATTCTATATATTATGAAGATCGTGATTGTTTATTATGAAGATTGTTTATTATAAATTGTATATTATGAAGATATAGTGATTTGATACTGTATAACATGGAGGACACTAGTATGTATGTGATAACCTTATTACTTAAGGTTTTATTCCAAAGATATGAACATAGAAATTGGGGCAGGAAAGTCTAGGGGAGGTTATTGAGTTAAAAAAAAACAATTGTTCCAAAATCCCTTTTTGAAGCATAGTCGTGCAGTTTTCTCTCACCTCCTTCTTTCTAATTCTTACTCAAAACTCCATGCATATTTTTGTCCCAAGACCAGACACAGCTGTCACTTCTAATTAAATTTCAATAACTCAAGCTGAGTATTTGTGAATTTGATTTAATTGTGTTAGCACTGTTTTCAATAAATACAGACAAAAGCCTTCTACTTTTATGTAACTGTAAGAAATGTCTACCAAAAATATCTTGAAATGGAAAGGTTTTTTTTTTTTCCCTGGGATTATACTGTCAAAATGAAACACCGGATTAGTTTCTATTTAGGTTGTGTGGCCACACTGTGAAGCAGCTTTATTTCTTAGAATTCAGCCCTGTGTTCCCTAACACACTAGGTAATGTCACTTTTCTAGAACAGAAACATATAGAATGTGCACTTCTCCAAAGTTGTGTTGAACTATTATTTTAATATATTCTTAGACACATAAAATCTGATTTCCAGGGTATTACTTTCATCACTGAAGATCATATATAGCATGGTGTAGTCTTTATCATATGGCTCTGGATCTGATTTCCAAGAAAGAAAGGTAAGATCCATGAAAGTGAAATATTATTTTTCTGCATTTTTTTACATCTCATAACACATTTTAGATCTTACATTGTAGTAATCATATTCCTGACAAGGTAATTTAACAGTTTAATTATGCTAGCATGTAACTGCTCCAACTTCATGGAATTCCTCAGCTAGTAAATTTGAAAGGAAAATTTAAACAAATGTTATATACAATAGTTTGACACTGTTAAAATCAATAGGAGAGTGACAAAATTTCAGGGAATTACAATATCTGGAAGAAATTCTCTACTGACTGTAATTGTGATGTCAAATTCCAGTAGGTGGATATATTTAGCAGCACCTAGGCTAATACTAAAGTTCCCTATGGTTAAGTAATGGCGCGCATGACAGTGATATTCTGGTCTCATAATCTCAACGTCAAAAACTTTCCTAAAAATATATATATACATATTTATTTTTTATTCCTTTGAGATGGGCTTTAAAGATTGCTTAAGACTGTGAGACAAGTTATGTTTGGTCTTGCTTATGTTTTCCCTAACTGGAAGGAGGAAATCTCCTGGGTCCCCAGAACACTCCCTCTGATCCCTTTCTCTCTGCTGTAGGCAATTTCAGCCTGCTAAGGAAAATTTTGTCCATATGAGTGATGAGCAGAAAATTGGTAACATTCAGAAAACAGTCACAGAACTCAAAAAGTCTTAAGCAAACTGCTTCATGTTCATCTGATTGAATAAATTAATGTATTTAAATCTCAGAGACTAGAAATGGCTTACAAATAGTCTCCAAATACATCTATCAGATCACATACAGAAGTACACAGCTACATTGCACTTAGTCATGAAACCCTGATTATGTTATGATCTTCCAAGACAGGATTCATCTCATTATGAGTGGTCACCTGCTTTTAGGAAGATTAAACTCAGTATAAAAGTTCCTGATTTTTCTCTGCTGTTTATTAAAGGCGTGTAAGATGGCGAGTTATAAATGAAGACATTTTAAACTCAGATGAGGTTAATTTTTCCTTAAAAGGCTCAGTTCAATTACCCAGACATAGCTGTTAAATACCCTTTTAAATGACAGAGTATCTCTTCCTTGACCCCCAGCTGGTGTTACAGAAAATGCAGATCATCCATAAATCCTCTGTCATAGCTGATAAGTCTGAGTATCCTGAATACCCTGAGGTATCATAAATGGCGTTGCACATCCTATGTTTGGACAGCTGAAATTAGCCTTAAATGGTGATTGCTTAATTTTTTTGATCCATTAAACAAGTTTCAGTGAGCATTAGCGACATGCATTTTATTTGGAAGATGAAGACGGCTCTGCTAGGTGTAGCAAACTACAAACAGACTCATAATAGCCTGGTTAGCTAGCTGTAAATCATAAGAGAAAGGTAAAACCAGCATTATATTTTATTTGCAGCTATTCTATTTTATTGATTATATAAATCAGATGCAAAGATTACCTCAAACAAATAAATGCAATTGCAAAACCTTGTTCATAGTGGATATGATAAAACCTCTGACTAAATCAAAGAAATATGTAATCCATTGTTCCTCAGAGTCCTGGGAGAGTGATGAAAGTGCAAGTAACAATTCAGGTGATTCAGCCATCCTTATAAAATCTCTCATATACACAAATATATACATATATATATATATGCATATGTGATTAATATGATTTTATGAGTGTGTATGTTTATTTATTTATATATTGAATCATAGAATAATTTGGGTTGTAAAATAATCAGTTATATGAAGTTGCTTGGCAACTTGACCAGCTAAAATTGGAAAAGATGCAGGAATGAAGATTCCACAAAAACTCTGAGCAACCTGCTCCACTATATCACACGCTTGCAGTAAGACCATTAAAAAAGAATTTTAAAATAAGTATAAATTAACAAAAACAATGATTATAAGTTAAAAAAAAATCCTCAACTCAGGAATTTCTGAGTTCAGCCTTTTGTCTATAGCTGCTCCCATGGTGCACCTTTGAAAACAATTTGGCTAAGTCTTCACTATTTCTCTAGTCTTCTCCAAATAAGTAGCTCTAGATAGCTGCAAGATCTCCCTTTAACCTTCTGTTTCTAGTACTTGAAAAAGGTAAGTTCTTTCAGTATAGGAAATATTAAATTATTTAAAATTTCCTACGGTTACTGTTTTATAAGTTCAAGTACTGCATGACAATTGTCATAGAATGTTGCTCTGCATGCAGTTTGAGGTGTTCTGATGAGCCTGAGGCAGTATAGAGATTCATTTGCTCATCACCTTTGGTTGAAAAATCTCAGCAACTGGGTAGCAAAGTGAAAATATACATTTAGTCTGTTAACCTGATTGGTATGCCTTAGTTGGTGTGCAGTATAAATTCCAAGTGTAGAAAACAACTATAAGAGATTAGTCTTCATCTAGATAACAGAATAGTAAAACTCAAGGTTTAGTTTATTTCTCTCAACTTTAGCAATATACAATTAAAGCCTCTAAAAAGGAAGTAAACACTCTCATTTACCCATATGGTAAGTGTTAAAAAACTACCTACATTAACAGGCAAATTCCTATAAATATGAAAAATTATTGAAGAACAAAGTAATTTACTCTGGAATTTTTGTCTTGGTTTATTTAGTAGGGCTATAAATAACTTACTGAATACAATGACTCTCCTAGAACTGGATATTTAGGATAAACCAGGTAGATCTGAATACATTAAACTTAAACAGAAAATTAAACACACTGTGCAAGACAGAAAACACAGGTATGTCTCAGCTTTCTTTTTTTTGTGACATTGATGAGGACTGTGATTTATAACTGGAACAATCTATCAAGTCCGTAGTGAGATTCTGCAGGACTGAACAATTTCTTTTTATACAGACACTTTCAAAAATAATTATATCTTCTGATATTGATATATATCAGAAAAAAATAATGTATTGGTATTTACTTCTGTTGTGTTATCCTCATAATTTATTAAACCATCTAAACATGCACAAAGATTGATATTCTGAAAACCTGTTTACTGTTTGTGTACAAATAAATAGGCAGATATTTCTCTGTCCACCTACATGCAGGGGTTATAATTATATTTTTCTTTTTTATTATTTTGACCTTGAATGAATGTCAAAGCTATGATGTATATCTGTGTTACCACCCACTCCTCTCAAAAACTTCCTAGTTTAATCACCATTACATCTGTACTGGGTATGTGGTCTGAATAAGGATCTTGTAAACTATTTCCAAACTTTCAAACTTTTTTTAAGTGGAAAAAATTGGCTCATGATACTTTGGTTTTACAGTTTCACTTCTGAAGTGTTTGAGGGTTTTTTTTTATTATTGCCTGAAGGTCAACAGACACAAAACTGGCTAATGTCTTTTTCCAGTCTTAATAAGGCATTTTATCTGAGGATAAATGATGCCTAAATTTAGTTTCCTAAACCCAAAAAAGAGTGTTTGATCTGAAGTATGTTGAAATAGTTGGGAATCTTTTGAAATTACTGGAAATCTTACCATTGGTAACAATAGCTTTGGATCAGGGATTGAGAAGCCTGAACAGCTTCACTTTCAAAAGTTCTGTGTCTGCATGCTATCAATGATGTCAGGAGATTAAATGGAAAATAAATGACCAGTCTTGCCTAAAGATAAAAAATAAAAGAAATAATAAGGAGGAGTACATCCAAGAGGGAGATCATGTTGATGGTTTTTGGGGCATCTTATTATTTTTTTAGTTTTCTGTCATTTGAAGTTACTTGTATACATTTGCTCTCCATTTCCTTGAGTGTCCTATAAACTACTGAAAATCATGATGTGGAAGCATAAACTAAAGAAGAGATCTGTTAGCAACAATTTAGGGCATCAATTCTTTTCTTTAAAAAAACAAATGAACAAATGAACTAGAACAAAATTTAAAAAATAATAAAAAAACCCGACAGCATAGATAGAAGAAAAGCAAAGAAAAAATCCCTTGTATATATACACTACATAGTGTCACAACTGTAGACACCCTGTATGTATGACTTACTTACCTAAGTTGTAGGTTTTGCAGCTAAAATATATTTATCTGCATAGATATTAGTTCTGCTGAAATACAGAAAATCTTAATTAGAGTAATTTGAGCCAGTATCTTTCAGTCTATTATGGTTTCTCTTCCTCTACAAGAAAAACATTCTATAAGTAATAAATTTTGTTCCTCAGTAAACTAAATGAAACCTCCACTAGGTAAGGAAGACAAAAGAAGAGGAAATTGAAAGAAATTAACTGTGGTCCAGAAATTACATCTGCAGAGAAGACACATCAGATGAAAAGAGTTTCCATTTTACTGAGGTATTTAGGACTTAGTCAAAACCGTGACAAGCTTGACTCTGTGTGTCAGAATCACTTATTGGATGCATCTGATAAAAAAGACCAAAATTAAAAGACTTTTTAAGATGGTAAGGAAATGAAGTATTATGAGATGAAGGATCAGGCAGGAGAGCAACTATAGCCTGATCTTGGGAAGAATTATTTAATGACTAATACACCTCCAAAAATTAGGAGAACATTTACTGAATATTTACTGCAGTCAAGAGGGTGGGAGACACTGTCACTTCAGAATAATGAAGAAGAATGTGGAGGTTTACAGAGCACCCTGAAGTATAGAAATACACCAAGCAGAGTAGTTTTTAAAGAAGAAGGAAGGAAATGGGTAGATAGAGCATGAGGGATATTTAGGTCTACAGTTTAGGCTGTGTAATCAGGATGACACTGTCAAAATCTGATGCTTTCACTATGTTTTTTGAGATAGAGATCTAACCTCTGCCTGTGAACTCTACTTTTAAGGTCTGTTTATATATACTGAAAATAAATGTAATGCATTATCTGCCACTACTTGTGCTAGGTCAGATGTGATTCTAAGTAAATGATGAGGATCAAGTAGGAACAACTGAGCAAAACACAGAGTTATGAGGTGCCTAAATAACAATTTTTACCTGTTGTCTGGGTACAAATTCTCATGTATCATGTGTTATTGCAAGATGTATATATAGGCTTTAGTTAAGTGGACAATTTTCTTCTAACTCTAAATGCTATTAGCAAGAGGACGTGTAAAGGGTGTAATCTGCTGATTTACTGATTGACAAGTATCAGGTAATGCCATGCACACAATGTTGAATGGATTTTGGGAAAGATGGAGGCAGGATGCTGATTGGCCCCGTGCCTAGAATTCTGTTCTGAAATGTAAACAGAAAAAGAAAAGAAAAGGAAAAAAAATGTAAGTATCTATATGTGAACTACATATCCCATAATTGACAAGAAAGATGTAGGGCTAAACTCTAATGAACACATGAAGTTGTATAAATTTAAGGTACCCTTCACAGTCTGCAGTCACTGATTCACCTGTTATTAAATATACCTCCTAATCATCTTAGAAAATGGAGTTGGATAACAAATCAACTCAATAAATGAGGACAACTAAGGTTAAAATTAATCTTTCTAGACAACACTGCATGTTGTGACTTCAGTAACTATAATGGAACCCCACACCCCTAACAGTCATTTGGGAGTTTTTGTGGGATTCAATTGCCTACACATTGCAATATTTTAGCGTGTTTAAGACATTTATATGATAAGTCTGGCGCATGTGGCACAGAGGCTGCAAGAAGCCACTCCCTTAAGGAGAGGTACGTAGATATATGTCAGCATCTGATAAGGTTTCCTAAGCGAGGATGCACTTACTCTGTGTGTGCATCACTTGAAAACTGTAAGCCAGAGTCACAAGTTAAATAGCATGATGTTGAAGCTACCAGTGATGATACCACTGTTTTGGGCTTAGATACTAGAGAAACAAGAGTCTGAGAGTCAACTACGGTAGAGATCATAGGTCTAAACCAAGTACAATAGAGATTGGGATCTGAGAATTGGCTGCTTGGGGCACTGTCAATCTGGACCAGCTGGTAGATATGCCATTCTGTGGTTCTGGAGGAAATGAGATGTGAGTACCTTAAGCTGAAGAGCACATCCAGGTGCCTGTGGCTGGAGAGGCTGGGGGTCTGAGGCTAGCTACTGGCCAGTTACTGATGCAATTCATATTTTGCTTGTACATGCTTACATAAGTTCCACTAGCAGACTTCACTCCCGATCAGCTAGAGACAAGGAACAGGACAGAGCCATCAGTGCCAGTCACATTCATGTGAGTGCTGTTGGCCATGGTGTGGGTGCTTGTAAGGTAATCTTTTCTGCCTGTGTGTGGCCAGATGTGCATGTCCACTCTGCCTATGAGTATGGACACATCTACCAGATACAGATGCTCTGTCTGGTTTTTGGTGACACCCTTTAAAAACAGTCAAAGCAACCTTGCATCTACTGGGCTTTGGGCTAGGCAAACTCCTAAGAGTTTCAAATTAAATATGTGAATCATTTTAGACTGCAATAGAAGAAATAGAAAAGCTAGCTTTTCCCAGATACAGCTTTTAGATAACTATCATTTTTCCATGTCCTATGTTAGGACACTTACTGTATTGTAAAGTATTAGACTCTTAAATAATAAATGTTTGGGTTTTTAAAAAGTTAGATTGAAATGTCTAAGCAAAACTAACACTATAATATTTTGCATATAAAGGTCTGAAGGTAATCACTCAGCCATTAATAATATTTTTATGTATAAAAATGTATCCAAATATCACTTTATTTTATTCATAGTTTCAGATTCCTGGTTTCTCCCACTTTCTAGAGAGGCAACAGTAACTGTATAGTGGTTTAAATCCACTGTGTAAAGAACTTCCTTGCCTACTTTAAAAATTATGACCAGAGAAATCAAATATTGCTGATGGTGAGATTAAAGATGCTTTAATTAAATTAGAATCATAGAATGCTGGAATATATCAAGTTGGAAGGGAACCATAAATATTGAGTCCAACTCCCTGCTCCTTGCAGAATTACCTAAAACCAAATTCTATGACTAAGACCATGGTCCAGATGCTCTTTGAACTCTGAAAGGTTTGGCATTCTGTCTGTGCATTGTAATATTTATTTTTCTTTACTGCCAAAATGGATATTTAACACACCAATCAGTGGTTTCATCAATTATCTATTAGTTGGCAATCTGCTGTAATGTTTCATGTTTCCTTGTAAATTCACTCATTTTATGTGTGAAACCACTTCAGCTCACTCACTAATTTGTCAGGGTAATAATGTAATATCTTTTCTCTGGAAAAAAATCTGAATATTACTGTGGTATACAGAAAAAAATACTCCTACTTCATTATCTCTGAAATTTCTATGGACTGTGCCTTATTCTGACATTGCCATAGAATCATGAAATATGTAATGTAAATATGTAAGAAGTATGTAATTTTTAAATATAATATTTTCATTGAGGTGGTAGTAACAATGACACAGAATTTGATCTTACCTAAATATTCACCTGAATCTCTACCATAGTATGACATAGAATGCAATTTTGTGGAAAAACAGCATATTCAGTAAAAATGGATTCGTATCATATGACTTCAGGTATCACCTAATATAAAAACAGTTGAATATTTGTGCAGATAGATCTACACATCACTATGTCAGAGCAACGGAGGTTTGACAGAACCTCTGGAGATTGTCTGATGCAAAACCATACTCAGGTAGGGTCACCTGGGGCCAGTTGCCCAGAACTGGGCCCAGATGGCTTTTGAATCATCTAAGGAGGGAAACTCTACGTCATCCATGGGCAGCTTGTGCCGGTGCTCAATCACCCTGGCAGTAAGGAAAGATGGACAGGCTGGATCAGTATGCTGAGCCCCATGGTGTGAGATTCAATGAGGCAAAGTGCCAGGTCCTGCTGCACTGGTGAGGCCACACCTCAAATCTTGTGTTCCATTTTGAGCCTACTCACTGCAAAAAAGACATTGAGGTGCTGAAGTATGTCCAGAGGAGGACAACAGAACTGGTGAAGGGTCTAGCATACAGGTCTTATGAAGAGCAGCTGAGGGAGCTGTTCTTATTTAGTCTGGAGTGAAGGAGGCTTAGGAATTCTTTCTTTCTCAAAAGACTTGTCAAGATTGGAATAGGCTGCCCAAGGAAGCAGTCAAGCAATCATCATTCTGGAGGCATTAAAAGACGTGCAGTTGAATCATGCTTAGCAGCAAGG
Source organism: Geospiza fortis (assembly GCF_000277835.1). Lineage (NCBI taxonomy): Eukaryota > Metazoa > Chordata > Aves > Passeriformes > Thraupidae > Geospiza > Geospiza fortis. The sequence continues at coordinate 1,845,279 of NW_005054433.1, read as the reverse complement.
TTTAGCTATGGCAGTGATAGGTTTGTGGTCAGACTCAACGATCTTGAAGGTTTTTTTTGTAACATAAATGATTCCATCATTCAATAATTAATACTAAACTCCACAGAAAAGGAGAAGGGCTAGCTGGTAGAAAAATATAGATCTTTGTTCCTGTCTCTTCTATTACTGACTTGTCAAAGAACTAATAATATATTAAGTCTTTCTCAGATCAGGACATCACTCATGGATGGTACATATTCTAATTGTCACACAAAGCTTTGTTAGGACAGTGACATGAGACATAATCCAGACTGGTTTGTAGGTAGCTTCTCTATATTACTATGTTTCTTTATTGTGAAAATCTCTTTTTTGCTCTAATATTTTATTCTCTTTGGGAATTCAGGCCATTTTCTGAAATATTATTATGTAGACCTTGTCAAAAATTTTTGCCAGGAAAGTTCTTTTAACAGAAAAGTATCCTTCAACTATCCAAAACCACTATGTATGTCTTATTTAAAAAAAAAAAAAAACCAACCAACCAAACAAAAAAAACCCATAAATTTTAAATTTTTACTTAGGACAATATGGGGTTACTTGATGTGTGATTACCAGAACATGTTAGAAAAAAGAGAAATTTGAACATTTTTTAGCAACTGCTTTCATCTCTTCCTTATATTTGCCACAGAATCAGTACTTGTTGTAATAAAAGACCTATAGCAAAAGCAAGCTCTAATTAAGTCAGTGATAAGAAAACTTTATTTTTCACTATAAATAGTCTGGCATACTACATATTTATTTTTATAAAAGTCATGTAAATCTCATGTTTAGCTATAATGATAACCAACTTGTACAAAATGAATATTAACACTAAAAGCAAATAAGTAAAATTATAAAGCATTTTGTGCAATGAAGAAAAAGAGCAATTAAATAGAACATTGCCATACACTCCATGTTTTCTGCTTGAGAACTGAATATATTATACACCGTTTGGAGAAGAACAGGAAACCATGAACAAGTGGCAATATTTCATTCTGGTGACAGCTTTTCCTAATTCCCTGATGGAAATACATTCAGAATATGTTGTTTTAATCTTTTAATGAGAATTTTAATATTTAATTTTTAGCTTACATCCCCGAGTCATGGCAGGGGGAGAGGGTATTTGCTTCTTTATTGTGGTTTTTTTGTTACCTTTTTCATGCCAAAATGATTTATTTGTTTATTTCCTTGTTTGTGTAATTAAACTGGAATTAATTACTCTTAGAAAACTAAAGAGCAACTGTAGCAAAAGAGGATACCAAAGTAGGTGATAGTTTAAGGAGTAATGAATGTGTTCAAAATGCATGGCAATTTCCCATTCAGGCTGTGATATTCTCACAGCCTCACAGTTCTGCTAGAACTAGCAGTAAGTTAAATGCTGGGTTAGAAACTAGCAAAAGTATTGTAACTGGATGAGACTTTGGGGATATATTAATATTCTTTGTGTTTCTTCTACTTACAGAAATCTAAAAGGAATAGAACTTGAAGGTAGGAGCCAATTTGCCTTATGCAACTAGGTTGTATTACAGCTTAGGTGGCTGCTTGGATATCTAACTTATGCTATTTTTTTCTCATTTTCTGCATTGTCTGGAGAGAAATAGGCACCTCAGGGGTCCATTCATTCTGCCTAAATTAGACGCCTACCTTAAAATAGGGTAAATTGTTCACTGGTGGTATATTGACTGCAGAAAGAATTGCAGTTGATTAGTTGTGTGCAGACAACTGAAGATTTAACTTATTTCTATTTTTAAAATCTAATGCTTCTTGCAGACTTTTAGAAGGGATGTCAATGATGAGACTGCAGCACTGTACTTTTCACCAGCTAAAAACAGGTGTGTTAAATCTTGGCATATTCTTGATCCATTTTACTAAACCTCAAGTTCAAGCTTAAGCTAGGCGATGAAGTATGTCAAATCTTTCTCTGAAATAATTGTTTTCCTTTATATTTGAAATATTCTTGATTCTCTTTGAATTTACAATACATCAAATAGCTTCCATCTTTTTCTAGAGCTTTCACTTAGAAAATTCAGAAATTAATTTGAGAAGATAGTTAAGGGATGTCAAGAGCAGTCACCTTCTCTTGTTGCTCCATCTTGGAATCTCTTCTGGCATGCTGCTGGAGCCCAGCCTGGCATGCACACACACAGGCACACACGTACATGTGTCAGCATGCAGACGTACACACAAACACACACAGAGACACACAGACACACACACAAACAATGGGTCACACAGACAGCCTCAGACAAAGCTCTGCCCCCAGCAGCCTCCACATTTGGACTCACACCAGACACAGGCACAGATGGATGCGTCCCCTCCTCTTCGGCTGGCAGAAGCTGAAGGTAACAAGTGCAGCACACACATAAATAGTCGAACTGTCAAAATAACTGTCTCACCTGCTCTTCATCAGATTGTTTGACAGGTCTTAATTCTGATAATACTCAATTCACCCACAGAACATCAAGACTAGTCTAAAGACTCAAGTGTACATATAAAATGGAAAAAAAGAATGACTTGGCCACCAAATAGTATGTAAATGTTTCCTAAGGAAAAAAAAAAAGAAAAAAGACTTTATGTTTTCTTATGCTAACTTTAATGATCTATTCATTTTCAGTTAAAAAAATCCTATTAGATTTTAGGGCAATTTCTTTGACATAAACTTTGGTGAAGACAATCTTCTGAAATAAAATATTTGTCACATTCAAAAACAGATATCAGAATGAAAGCACACAAAAAAATAGCTAAAAATTATATTAAATTTTAAAGAATGTAATAAATTAACAAGTTTCAGAAAAGAAAACCAAACAAAAAACCACAACCAAACAAACAAACACAACCCCCAAAAAACCTCCTCAAACCTCACGATTAACGGAATTCATTACTGAAAGAATAGAAAACAAATAATGCAAAAGACTGCAGGCAAAGTGGTTTTTTATGACTGAAATATCTCAAATTAGGTAGCGTTTCAAATTAGGTAATGTCTTGAAGTGAGGGTTTTTGCAGGCTGAAGCAAACTGTCAAGATTTCTATATGGTGATATATACCTTGTAATCACAGGCCTCTCTGGTAGCAGGAGAATACATTCAGCGTAATGGGAAATAGTCAGCTGTTTTAAGATTAAAGTAAAAATGAAAGGTAAGAGTGCATTTGAAAATTGTAACTCAGTCTTACAGATATATATATCATGGTTCTTTCAGATTTGAAGATTCAATAAAATTTACTGAATTTATATATATTGAAAGCAGTTCTGTGTATAGAAGCCTTTATATGTCATTTTAAAAGAAGACTTGGAAGGGGAAAGCTGAGGGAATAGAGATACAACACTGCATTTTCTTTTTTTAGTGGTAGCATTACTTTTCAGGTAAAAATGACCCAGAAGCCAGCAATAAATATCTTCTGTTGTATTTTGTCATCTTTCCAGATATAAGATGCATATGATTAAAAAAAACCCAATCAACCAAACAAAAAAAACCCACATACAAGGAATTAGAAGAAAAACTTAGAACACACTTTTAAATTACACCAATGTGTATAGATAAGTAGACAGATAGCAGTTTTTTTGTTTCTTTTGTATGAATAGAAAAAATGACAGTTGTTTAGTCCGTGTTGACTTTCCAAGGATTTGGGTGCACCATATATCATCTCTGTTTGCTATGTGCCGTAAGATATCCTCCTGCACTTATTAAATCAAATATTACTGTCTGAACTATTGGCACACTTATTCTCTAGACTTCTGTTGTTCTTTTTGATTGTATTTTTGATTGATAACTGACATTCCCCTTCTACTTCAATTGAGGTTACTGTTACATTTTGTTTGAACTTTCCACAGTTAGGTCAGTCAAGGAGCAATAAAATTTAAAATTATCATTTCTCTAGAATAATTTCAGAAACATGTTCCATGGTGCTTTTTCTTCCCACAAACTCATGCATTTTTATTTTTATGGTTTTTCCAACGCCCAGAAGCATTGCTGGATGATATTTGGAAACAATAACACTAAAATAACCTGTGTATATTAACTGTCACTAAAAGTTTCCTGGAACAGAGAAGCAGAATATATAGGCAAAGATACACTGATACTAATGGTCATCTTGGCAACCTCAGCTATGAAGATGTCTTTAATTTGTTTTGTACTACTTTCATTTTGGCCCTCCTTTTAAAGTTTCTCTTCCCAAGAGCCTTAATATTTAGCTAATACAATTATTTTGCATCTCTTAAACAAAAGAAAAACTGTAGTGGGTGTTGGGTAATTTTACCCTTCTCTCTCCATTCCCTAGACAGAAACAAGAATATGTGTACAGGCTTAGCAACCTTAACCAAGATTTTAATTATTGCATTAAACTTTACTGTTGAGGAGAATTCACCACACATATGTGGTCAGTTATGGTAATTCATCTCATGGTTTCAATATTCATCTGTGCTCTGCCTTCAAACTCTTCATTTTCTAATAGCTACATATGTAAAATGTCTCCAGGTCATTCTTCTGTTTCTACTTCATATTTATGTTATAGCCCATTCTCCTTCCACAAGGAGGAGGAGATAACACAAAATGCTCAGCAACAAAAGATCAATCAGAAAAGTAGAATCCTGTAATTTAGAAATATCTATACACTATTACCTTGCTCAAATTTGTTATAACTTTCCCAAGGTGGGGAAAGCACATATTGATGAATTAATATGATAACAGGATCATAAATTGGTTTGGGTTAGAATGGATCTTAAAGACCCTCTAATTCTAACTCCTCTGCTATGTGAAGGGACATCTTTCACTAGACAAGATTTCTTAGAGCCCCATCCAACCTAGCCTTGGACACTTCAGGAAATGATGTAAGATGAATGGTGGAATTAACCTTGTTTGGGTTTGGAATAATAGAACCATTTAGGTTGGAAAAGACCTTTGAGATCATTAAGTCTAACTGCAAACCTGACACAATCCAAGTCTGCCACTAAGCCACGTCCCTTAGTGCCACATCTACTAGCTAATAAGTCTCAAAAGGTTGAACTCAATGATCTTGAAAGTCTTTTCCAACCTTAATGATTCTATGATTCTACAAATTACTTTAGTAGAATTGCTGAAAAATACAACCACATATTTCATTTTTTGCCTTTAAAAACATAGAGGTTTTTTCGTTTCCCCATCTACATATAAGCCATTGTATACCTTTTTTTCATCTCTACCTGGGATATCATAGTGATCAGTAATCTGAATGATGATATGTCAGAATTAATGACTGATTATTCTCAGTATCTCTACATCTACTATAAAATCTTCACTATATTCTTAAGTCATTTCAAATATCATTTGTTTCACCTATATTCAAATGCATAAAGTTAGATGTCTGGTTTAATTCTGTTTTCTAGTCTTCTTCCACGCTCAGAGGACAATTTGTTTCTATAAGGGAAGAGATTAAATCCTATGAGAAGTTTAAAATACATGAAAAGAATTTTGGCCACAACTTTAATGGAAGTGTAGCATAATAAAATTTGCATTGCTTTGGTTACAAAAAAAAGATTCCTTATATTGTTGTAATTGTTTTATGAAATGTCTCGCACACAAAGCCCCTCAGGTTTAATACCTAATTCTGAACAGGAGCTCTCTCACAAGACTCAGAGGAAATAATTTACACCACTTTGGTACCAATGCTGCTGTTGGATTCCTGGTCTCACATATGCATTTTGAATATAATTAAAAAGTAGCAGTTTCTGTAACTGCATTGAAAGCCCCACAAAAACAAACTGGGGATTGAAATCAGCTGTATTCTTGGTAAATTCTAAAGCATCACGGAGGACTGACTTTCTTTAAATCCCTTAACAATGTTTGTTTCCTAAACCTTAATAATTAGAGAGTAGGAAAAAATATTTAGATAGACAGAATAGTGATGCTGAGGATAAGTAAATCATGCTGGTAGAAAAAAGTACTTCATATATCAAAATCAGCTAAAAATACATTGTATTTCTCTTATTACTTAGCAATGTGATAGAGGGAGACCCTTCATGACACGAAACTCTCAGGTATTCACATAAATATTGTCAAGAAGATATGAAAAGCCTGGGCATGACTTACTTTATGTAGTCCTCAGCCCTCCAAAATACTCAACGTGTCAAAAAAAAAAAAAGTGGTTTACAATTTCATTTTTATTTTCTGACGCTTTGAAACAGTTTAAGGCTATTACTGTGATAATGGCATTGTGATCCTATTAGTGAGAGATGCCTCTGTCTGCATTAAGCTGCAAATGAGACCATATGTTGACCCCAAAACTTGGGGTGGTATGTGTATGAGCAATTCAATCCTTTCCCACAATTTGCCACAGTGGGAATTTTTGTCTGGACGCATTAACCAGGTTAGGATGTGCTAACCAGATCTCATCTCTGCCAGGCCTGAAATTAGCTCCTTCCTGTCCCAAAGTTCTTCCTTCTGTGCTCATCTCAACTTCCTGTTGTGGTGCCTTATCTTGCCACAGTTACTCCTGTGGACCTGACATTGAGACAGGCAACTCTATATATCTCTTTAATTCCTTACAAATGGTTAAGCCAGCAATGATGGTGCCTGTTGGGTGGGTGTACTGCTATTCATTAGTTGACTTTAATAAATCTGAACTTATTAAAAAAACAAAACAAACAAAAAAAACTGAGGAAAAACTACCTCTATAAGGAAAAGAAGGAACTGGTGGGGATTTTAACTTGATTTAAATATGTTTGGAATTATTTGGGTTTGATCTACCAAAAAATATTAAATTTTAAAATGCCAGATGCTTTCCCCCTTCAAAATTTATTAAATTATTGCTAAGATTTTTTTTTCCTACAGGAGATTAATTTTCTTGTCAGCATAATGAGGGAGCAGGGCACCTTTTCTTGCTGTTGTGTCATGACATAAAAGCAGTTCTGCGGAAGAAACTTTATTTGGGATGAGCTATAAGGAATTATTCCTACTTTTGAACGTGGTAGTTTAGGATAATGAATGGGGCTTTGCTGAAAAGGTTTCCTAGGAATTAACATCTTGGAGATTGTTACTAGAGCTCAGCAGATCACATACAGATAATATTACCTTATTTCCTGTATCTACAGGATGAGCACGATCGCCACCTATAAAGCTGGAACACTTATCTACTTAGTGCAACTGGCAGTAGCTGTGATGTTTCACTTACAGAATTAACATTAATGGTTCTTGGTAAAATCCTACCTTACTTTTGTTTCTAAATGCATTTGTAAATCTCCAGAGAGTACTTTAAAAAGTTTTGTGAAAGATAAATTGAAGATTCTGTCACTGTTGCCATTGTTTTGACAACTTAAATCAAACATGGCTTTGAATGTTAATGGCAAACATTACCAATTCTTAAAATGATCCCAAAGAGAATATAATTACATTGGCTTTTCAAAGTTCCTCTTAGATTTTGATTACATAAAGATGGAAAAAGTTAAAAGAATTGAATTGAAACTATTTTTTTTTCTACATGTTCTTAGCTCTTACATTCTAGTGGGGGGAAATGATGTGGGGAGATGATGATTGATTGGCATTTTTTTAATAAATCAAGAGGAAAATTTAGAAGAGAGTGTGGAAGGAAAAATATTAATCACTTTAAGGTTTTCGAGTAATTGACAAGGAATGAAAATATCTAAATTAACTTGAATCTTTCTTCTGGTTTTACAGGTAAAAGGTAATTTTATCTTTTAGAAAAGAGAAAATGGCATGAGGAATAGGAAATTGGGTTAAACACACTACATTCAGTGAAATATCTGGGAAACTATCATGTAATGCAGTTTGTGTCACTCAAATAATTTAGCAATGCCATTCTTACACAAAATAGGGATTCAGGGATCCTTGCCCATACCAGAGTCTGGCAAGAATCTGGTGGTCCAAAGAAGAAACATTTACCTCTCAGTAAGTAACTTTAGGTGACCTTAACATCAGACAAAGAGAAACAAAATTTTCAGCCATTATTCTTGCAATCTGCTTTAGATAGAATTTTATATGCATACAAGCTGCTATCTATGGTATCTTAAGTTGATATAGAAAGTGTAATTCTTGCTATTGGCCATAAAGGAAAGCTGACTCAGATGTCATAGGTGTCTATACTTTAGATCCAGTGTGAATGGTCTGGATAATCCATGTGCTGTATCTTGCTGAGATTCACAATCTGTCTTCCTTCTGTCTTAGATCCTGTCCCTCAAAGGTGATTCCAAGGTCAGCTTTTTAAGGAACTAGGTCCCTTCACAGCATCACAAACACTCTGTGAGTTATCATCTCTGAGCTTATGAGAAGATAAAAAAATTGCAGCCAGGCTAGTAAGTGAGAGGGATATGCCAGACTCATAAATACACATACTGTGATCTTCACAGCAAGACCTAAAAATCCAGGCTTTCTTTAATTACAAAATGAGAAAGTCTGGAGCTGTTATGCTGTGATTTTTAGGCACCAGATGTCCTGGAAATGGAAAAAGAGTTTAGAAGCAAGAAAGTTTTAAATGAATTCTGAACAGAACGAAAGTATATACTCACACATGGCTTATTAATTCTCATAGGCTCATCATTCTGAGGTTTCAAAATACAGTCTTGTTTTTGGGCTTATAGTTAATCACACAAACAATTTTGCAGCCTTATTTGCTGTTAGTGCATCTCTTTATTTAAAACACTTCAAGGTAAATTAAAAAATTAGCTGATTGATTTCCCTGCTTTTAAGATCAGAGAGTTTGTGAATTTTCATACTCATTTTACATTGTAGACACTGAGGAAAGAGCAAACAGAAATAATAAAAGTAAAAATATTTTGATATTGTTCTTTTTCCCTGGAGCTCACAGGATACTTACTTTTCTCTTCAGCATTGTGGTTTGAACTCCTGCCCCCAAAGTATACAGAGGGTTTTTTTTCTTTCCTATTTTGAGGGGCTAGGAAATATGATGTTGTTATTCCTTCTGCAGTCACATTATTGACCTGACAAAGCAGGGCCTCAAAACTTGTCTGGCATCTCTGAGCCTGAGCTGCTAGTTTTGACTGTTATAGCAATTATCTGGGAGAAGGTGACTATTGCCTCGCTTGGTTTCGCTTAACTTTGAGATTTTCCTCTATGGTAAAGGTTTGAAAATCCTACATAATGACAAAAATAACCCCCTAAACAACAACAACAACAAAATCCCAAACCAAACCAAACCAAACCAAACCAAACCAAACAAACCCCCTCAAACAAACAAAAACAAATTTTAAAAAACAACATTAACCCTTTATTTTGGCAAAGTATTATGCTTTGTAGTGGAAACAAACTAATTCTTCATGGAAACCAAGGGAAAAAAAAAAAAAGAATGGGCAATAAATCTGTGTTAAAAAGCTCCATAAAAAGTGGAACCAAAATAGGTAAACTTCCATTATGAATAGTGGAATTTTCATATTCCTCCTGGTGAAAACCTAATGAAGCTGATGACTCCTCTTTACTTAACCCTGTACTTTGGTAGGAATGAACCTGAAGGTGCTGTGACACAGATATGCACCAGTAAAGAGCCTAATCTCAGAAAAAAATGGTTAATATTAGGAACCCCATATCTTCCCTGTGTCAATGATTTATGAACATTGCTTTCATTGTAATTAGACCAATAATAGCTTTTTCTTGTGTTTTAATTAGACTGTTAAGACTTTAATTAGACTAAGAATAAATGATGGAACAAATTTTCCCATAAAAAAATTAATAATAACTGTTTCAATAAATATGCAATTATCCTGTTGAAATCTCAAGAAAACCCCAGTCTTCACTTGGGACATCTGTCCTTAGTATTCATTTTCATGGTTATTGAATCATCTTACTTGAGGAAAGGTATATTGATATTTCTGTGCTCTACAAAATTATACAGTTGTCCTTAAACACTGGGGCTTTTTCCCTATTAAAAATAAAAAGGATATATGCCTTGCTAAGGAGTATACTCTGCATGAACACTGTGGAAGAGCACAAAAGCTACATTTAGGCTAGTAAATTAAATATGTCTAGGACTGTTGTTTGCTGTTGAGGCCAGCTGGCATAGAACAGCTTGCATTCGTATTATTAAATTCTCTTGCTCTCCAAGCAGCATGGCTACATTCTAATTAAGAATTCTCCTTCTTCTATGGTATCTCCCAGAACACACTTGGAAGTAATTCTGAAGAGTGTTACTTGGTGTATTTGGTTTGTCTGGGAAGGTTTTGATGTGGGCAGGGGGCTGCAGGGGCAGCTTCTGTGAGAAGCTGTCTGAAGATTTTTCCGTGTTCAACAGAGCCAACGCCAACCAGTGCCAAGATGGACCCACCACTGGCCAAGACTGAGCCCATCACTGACAGTGGTAACATCTTTGGGATATCAGAGTTAAGAAGGAGGAAATGTTACTGTGTAAAGAGCAAACAGTAGCCTGAGAGAGGAATGAGAATTCATGAGAGAAACAGCTCTGCAGGCGCCCAGGTCAGTTGAGAGGGAGGAGGGGGATGTGATCCACTTGCTGGAGCTGAGATTCCCCTTCAGCCCATGGTGAAGCCCATGGTGAAACAGGCTGTCCCCCTGTGGCCTTTGGAGGTCCAAGTGCAGAGATATACCTGCAGCCTGTGGAGGATCCAATGCTGGAGCAGGTGGATACCCAAGGGAGACTGTGATCCCATGGGAAGCCCATAGTGGAGAATGCTCCTGGCAGGACCTGGGGCCCCTTGGAGGGAGAAAGCCATGCTGGAGCAGGTTTTCTGGCAAGACTTGTGACCCCACAGAGACTCATGCTGGAACAACCTGTTCCTAAAGGGCTGCAAGAACTGCAGCCTGTGGGAAAGATTCATGTTGGAGACATTTGTGGAGGACTGTCTCCTGTGGCAGGGATCCCACATCCCTTAAGCCCAGGCAAGGCAGTAATTGGTGAGTGATCTCTCCCTGTCCTTGTCTTAACCCACAAGCCTTTCACTGTAATTTTTCTCCCTTACTGAGTTTAGGAGGGGGAGGCTTTGGTTTATTTCTGGTGTCCAGGCAGGCTGAATCTCTCACCCTGAGTCCAGGCAAAACTATGCCAGGAACTGTCCTTGCAATTGAACATTATAGAGAATTGGTTTCTAGTGACTGGGAAGTGGTAATACAGATTTAGCTTATACATTTGATCTACCTATATAGACGTATATATTTATTTCATTGCATAATTAAATATTGTCCCATCATAATAAATAAATTTATTTGTCAAAATCTTCTGAGAAATGGAAATACTGAGGAAATTTCATTTCAGAATTATTTCCTTCACATGTTATATTTCCACAATGAAAGTGAAATATTGTTTGAATAAAAGGCATGGCAGAAATTCAAACCAAAATTAAGTATGCAGCTATTAGCTTCCAGACTAAAAGGGGCTATATTCTTAGACCTACACAAAATACAGCATGGCTTTTTGTAGGTGCACCTATTTTTATTGAAGATTTTGTTATTTCCAGGGCTTAGTTCAGTATATGGATTTGTTAGCTCATATAATACACATATTCATTTGACTTATGGCAAAGTACTCAAGCATGCAGTTGACTTAAATAAGGAATGTTGACAAGCATTAAGCTTTTCTTAGTAGGAGTAGGAATATACATATTCTAAAACTGAGAACTTACTCAAGAGTATTGTACGAAGTCTTAAAAGAGGACAGTGCAATTTGCTGACTCATCATCATCACTTGTTAAAGTATTTAGAATTTTTTTAAAATGCTTTATTCAGATGCTAGTTAGGTTTGTCCCTGATCTTCTTGCTGGAGTTTACATATTGAGATTTCATTTCAGCATATTTACCCTACTTTGGGTAAGGAAATGAAAAACTGAAATCTTTAAATCTGAATAATCTTTAAATTGATTTATCACTGTCCTTTTTGTATGTGGATGGTCTGTTCACACTGGCAAACTGTTGTCTGTCTTGCCTACATTTCTCTACTTGAACAGAATAATTTTTGTTCTCTGACAGTTGAAATTGTAAAAAATTTTTCCTATTTACATTGCCTTGTAGCTGGTTGTACTGTGAAATTGATCTCAGAATCTTCTTCTCATCAAATCTTTTTCCTCCTCTGTTAAACTCTCATGGGAGAGATGCTTACTGTAAATGTATTGCTCACAGAGCTGAGGAGTCACTTTGACTCTCCCACTATTGCTCTCTGGCATTAAACATTAGTAAAAGAAACCAGAACAATTTTCTAAAGAGACAAACACTATGCTTTCTAAAGAAACACAACTAATTCACATTGTCATATTTCCTCTTTTTCACAGGGAGAAATTGCTCAGGATCTAAAAAGTCTAAGTTTAAATCTGGTGCAGTGACAATTCAGTTTCTTATCCACTAGTGTTTTCCTGGTCGCTACCCTGTTTATCCAGGCTTCCACTTTTCACATTGATTGATTTTCCTCCAGAGAAATTTGGGGGCAGAAAAAGTTTCTGTTTGTCCTTCATGTTTACAGTGTTGACAGATGCTTTTCATGTTTGCTTCCTTGGGTGTGGGTGAATTCACAACTGAGCTATGTCTGAATCTGCTTTTTTCCTGTTCCTCTTCAGACACCCTGACTTTGAGAGGCAAACAAAGAAATCCTGGCCTATAAAAGTTGTCGTTCTAGTAAATTCCTCCCTGAATGTCTGAAGACCAGTACTGCAGACAACAATGTGGTACATCTGCCCCATAACTGGGATGCAGCTAGGATCTGTACTTAGCAGGGTTGACTGAGCACACAGCAGAGCAAACAACCTATAGTGTGAGCACAGCTAGTCAGTGCCTAAATATCAGAACTGGCATCAAAAATGGCAACTGCAAAACTTAACACAATAAATAAAGGATGCAGTTGTTTCAACAGATCATTTAGCTGTTAGGGTTTGGTTTTGTTTAATTTTTGGGGGGGTTAGGGAGGCAGGGACAGGGGAGGGGAGTGTTGTTGTTTCTGAGCAAAACACAGATAAGTCACTTTAGAGTCCCACTTGAGTAAAAGTGAATAAGGAGCTTTAGGATTTTTTTTGACTGAATGAAAGACATCTGGTGCTTGTATGCATAACAAAGTCCTTGAAGGTATATTCAGCACAGGCAGCTACTTAGAAAAAAAATCAAAACCAAGAAGAACTGTGAAAATAAGAGAACCTCTAAGAAAACAGTCCTCTGGGCTTGGCGATTTGGTTTCAGAATAGTGACCTGGTAACTGACTTCAGGCATAAATATCCCAACCAGAGTTGTTATGTACAATTTTTTTTAACAACTGACAAATTATTTATCTTCAGAAAGCACAACCAGTAATTATACTGTTTCTCATTTTTTATAAGATACCCTACCAGCTGGAAGAACTGTTTGGGAAGTGGATTAGATCAATTCAGTTCTTGCTTTACCTTGATTTAAGCTAATCAAAATAGCCTTTTATTTTTTTTCTCCTTTTTGGCACTGTGTTATAGTGCAAAAGTAGTTTGAGTCTTTGGGTCATGGGAGAGAGAGGGATGATGAATGTTGATGGGGGTGGGGGGGAGTGAAAGCAAGAGGAAGGGAGGAAGGGAGGGAGGAAGGGAGGGAGGCAGGAAGGAAGGAAGGAGGAAGGAAGGAAGGAAGGAAGGAAGGAAGGAAGGAAGGAAGGATTCTGCTAAAAATATCACGCTGATACCAAAGGCATTCACCTGAAAAAAGCTTTATGGGTTTTGGTGAGTAATAATAACTAGCCTCTTGCTTGTTTTAAAAGGAAGAGGAGTGGAGTAATTTAATCTTAATTAATCAGCCAAATCAGGTGTTTATTCTCATACACCAAAGAGAAATTGCTGTCTGCTCTTGAATTTACTCTTTCAAATCATTATAACTGCCTAGAGGTTTGTGGTATTACACTTTCTACACTTTCTGGGTACCCAACACAGTCTCAAGTAGCTTGATTAAGAGCAGACTAAATGACAAAACAGTGCAGGATTTTACAACAACAGCATTAACCTAAGCAGAATGGAGCAGTTGGCCTCAAGCCCTCAGGGTTTGTCTCTAAAAGATAAGAAAGAGCAGCTGGATACAACCTAAAAAGGGTCAAAGTGCACTAAGTTATTTGTTAATGAAAATGAAGAAATTTGCCATAGCTGTAATGACAGCACAGCTAGGAAAGAAAAAAAAAAGACAGATTCTAACAGAAAATGATGGTTGAGATAAAAAAATAATTTAAACTGGAAATTCATGTTAATTTTTGCAAAAAAAGCTGGTGGAAGAAAGGAAAAAGCCTATAGCCTGCTCATAAAATTTCTAATCAGATAATTTTTTTAATGTAGGTGGATACAAAAGATTATGTTTTATCTAAAAAGAAATTGGCTTGCCTGAGTTGTTCCATGATAATATATTATAACACACAATTGTATCTGTTACTATTTGCCTGTATTCTTATATGATAATAATAAACAGTACTTGAAAGAATAGATATGTGTTATTGCTACTTTTTTCATTTTCTGGTAAAAATTAACAAAATAAAATATTATTTAAATAAAATATTGATTATTACATATGGTAGGAGAACATGAGTTTACTGATTGAAGTGTTGAAGGGAAAGAAAACTCAGGCAAGAATACGTACGAGAGCTTTCAAATCATACAGGTCTTGACTGTAGCTAAAAATAGCAGGTCTTTGGAAATAAAAAGAAATGCAGAGAAAACTTATAAAACTTGCAATCTCCTTGAGGATACTAGACCATTTATCAAAATGTGGAACATTTGAAGGGCAAAAAAAAAAACCCAACTTCTTTCATCCTTGCAGGTGAAAGTGTTATCATATAATTTGAGAGACAGACAAATTAAAGGCCATTAATCCATTATGCCCATTCCACTGTGGGTTCTGTTCTCTATAGGACCAACCCTTCCCCTGTCTAAGAAAATAGTTTGCCATTGACTATTTTTGAACCCAGTAAGAAATATAAGTTAGGTGTTAAGGTTTAAAGTAAGAACGTTAGCAACTAACTTGAAGGAAATTTTTGAAAAATTTCAGGAAAAGATTAGAAGATGTCTATTAAAAGAGACATCAACCCTTTAAGAGAAATACTTTAGATGGAATCAAATTGCTGGTTATGTAAATGCAGCTCAGATTTTTCCCTTCTTCTTCTTTTATCAACGAACTTAACAGCTGGGGCCTCATCCAGGACACAGAATTGACAGATAAAGGACTCAGATGCCAAGGTTTAAAATAAATTTTTTAGCAGCAACATCTGTGTCTGTTGCAAAGCCCTTGGCTGATTTCTTGGCTGGCTGCTTGGCTGCCTCTGCTCTGTCTGTGACTCCAGTGCTGGCTATGCTAATGGCCATGTAATGGCCCCTGGTGCCCTCTTGGGGAATTTAACTGCTGATAGGCCTGCTGGCTTGTCTTTTCTCTGGGATCTTTTTTTAGCTTTGAGTGACCTGCAGCTGGAGGGTTTGTTCCTTATTTGAGAAGAAGGCCCTTGAACAAATACTCACCAGTTCAGTGTATGCAAGGCCAGTTGATGCTGCCAAAGGGATATTTTGGAGTCTGCTGTAAAGTCACATTGTTTTTAGATATAATATTTTAGATATAACATTAAGCCACAGGAAATACTAAAAATGTCAGAAACAAAAAAATTCCAGAGACCGGAGACTGTGGATTCATCATTCATTTTAGTGTGCTATGAATTTCAGAACAGAGGGCCCATGGTCCTACAGAACATCTGCCTAAGTCTGACCCATGAAGAACTGTTTCCTAAATGGGTGGTTGGCTCATCAAAATCAGGGCAGGTAAATCTTTGCTGGTAAAAATACATGCTTATGCTTTTGTTATTAATGCAAAATCTCCCAAAATAGATCCTAAGTCACAAAGAATGTTTGCATGTATTTGAGCTTAAGTGTCCTATGAATATTCTTTCATTCTCTGCCTGCAGTTACTCAGATTCTTTGGCTTCACCATGGGCTAATAACGAGTATTCAACTGAATTTTAGTCAAAATACTAACATTCAGTTTCTGCAGACTTACTTTTCAAATTCATTCTAGAAGATGAATAATCTTTGCTTAGGAAAAATCCTGCTGTCTTTATACACAGGAGCACAGTAAACCCTCAGGACATGATTGTTCAATTCCCTTGAGCTTCTTTATGCATTTGGGTGATATAAAATGCCTGCAAATATAGCAAACATTGCCAAGAGGGAATATTAGGGCATATGGAGCAGGTCAATGGAATGGCTGAGAAAAGGGTGTGTGACTAAAAGCCTCAAGCTATTGGAAACAGAATGAAACAGCCGTGTTTGCGCAGTTCGAATTTTTTCCAAGATTGGACAAGCAGGATTTGGCTTGCCTCAGAGTACAGTTTCTTCCACAGAGGAAAAAAAAAATTAATTATAAAAAAGGAGACTCAACTCTATAACTTCAATGGAATTCTTGAATTTGAGGGGGGGAAAAGGAAAAAAAAACCTGAGAAGATACATGTAAGGCAGAAAAACACAAAACAAGAAAACAGATATGAGTATCCAAGTCTAATACCTAATACCTAATGTGTATAATGCCAGATAAAGATGAGATGGACTCAAGACTGGGGCATTTAACTCTTAGGTGTCCTCTCACCTAGGTTAGATAACTGAGATACAGGCTAATATTATGTACTAAATACAAGGCAAGACTGATGTGTCTAAGAATACGATTCATAGATATCAATGACAGGCAAGTAGTTATCTAGCTATTATATAGTTTTCAGTTATAATCAGTGTTCAAATGTGAAGTGTTGTATTGGAACCCTTCCAAGAGTTTTCAACCAGGATCAGAGAGAAATAATGCATTGTTCAGAATGACAGTCATATTACAGATATAATTTCTTAAGACAACTAAAATTTTTCCTTTAAGGAAGAATAAGAGGAAGGAAATATATTTAGTATGTTATGAATTGCTATTGACCAAGGATATTATAAATCATCTACTCACTAAACTTTAAAATCCTTCTGATACTTCTTGAAACAGTTATGTTTATTTAAATATTGTGTGGAAATTGAAACACTGTTAGCACATAAGACTGAAAGAAAATAATTTCACATTATTGTATATTCATTTCTTAGGTCTCTCCCAAGACCTAAGAAACTCTAATATGCAATCTGAGTCAAGCGCAGTATGAGTTTGGGTCTGTAATGAGTCCCTAGTTACTCAGATTTTGTGCTTTGAGAGAAAACACATTCTTTTCATTCTTTTTTTGTGTCCCACCAGGTCACAATGATTACTAACTTCATATTCTCAGGTGACACACTAATGCCATAACTGAAAAAAATAAAATGGACAATGAGCATTCTATTTTCTGGATAGTCCTTGATAATTTTCTGCTCACATCAACACTACTAATAAATCAAAGAAGTGGGATAAATTATCTGGAACACTATCCCTTATCTGATCTACAGTTTATTAAATAGTATTGACAGTAATGACATGCATCAACAACTGTATGGACTGGCAAGATATATGGACTGTCCATTCAGGAAAGATTTTTCTTAACATTGTTACAGATCAGAAGATACCTTAACGATTCTTTTCTTTAAAGCAGTTGAAGTTTTGTACAGAAGGATAAAACAGAGGAATATCTCCTGGCATGCTAGAAAATATGCTTTAAGCAACTACTGTGCATTCATAAATTAGTTTTACATTTTTTTAATTTTAGATTTGTAAGTTTAGATTAGATGTATCGGTAAGATTTTTCCCAGTCTTGTTAATTTGCTTGATTCTCTTGTTTAACATTCTATTTATACTACTGCCATTTAGAAAGCAGTTGGCTTTTACAACAGCTGATGCAGTAGTTTTCTGAGGTGAGCACAGGACTGTACCACAGCAAGGTCCTAGGGCAACAGTGTAAGCTTTTTGAATACTTTTGAATTGAATATTTCATATTTTAATATGAAACAACACTGACATACTGATGATGAATACTTCTAAAATCAATTATCTAATTTAAAAAAACTGAAACAACAAAATATTTTGGCACAGTCTGCTCATCCATGCATATTAATAGCATCTTTCCTTCCTCCATAGCATGTTTATGTGGATAATAATAAGCAACCCAAGCTATATCTGCCTTTATGTAACTTGGTTGGGCAATATGATGACAAGCTACAATGGTCCTGCAGCTAACTGTGGCTTTGCATGAAGTTGTCTGGAAGGGCAGACCAGGATCAGTCCATTTCCTGGCTTCATTCCTAGCCAAGTTCTCAGTAACAAAAGCAAGACGAACAAATCCAAGCAAAAACACTGAAATGTGCTGGTGCCATATTTTTCACATGGTGTAGTTTTCAGGCTTATTGAAAGATATTTAGAACTGAAACTCTTTCTTTGTATAAGATAGTGTGGTTTTGTACTATTTTTGTGCTTTAAACCCAACAAGCAACCAGCCCTACACAACTGTTTGTTCACTCCCCCACCACTGGCACAGGAAAGAGAATCAGAAGAGTAAAAGTGAGAAAACTCATGGGTCGAGATAAAGACAGTTTAATATGTAAAGTAAAACCCATGCACTCACGCAAAACAAAACAAGGAATTAATTCACCACTTCCACCTGCAAACAGGGGTCAGCCATCTCCAGGGCAGCAGGGCTTCATAATGTTTGACAGTGGCTTGGGATGGTGAACACAATCCCTCCAAACATCTCTTGCTTCCTCCTTCTTCCCCCTCACCACCCTACCTTCTCTTTATGTACTGAACATGATGTCCTAGGATATGGAATATCCCTTTAGTCACATGGGGAAGTTTTCTCATCTGTGTATGCTTCCAAATTCCCATCTAACCCAAATCCCCTTACCAGTATGGCACGAGTTGAAGCACAAAAAGCTTGTCTCTATGTGAGCACTACTCAGCAATAAAATAAACACCTCTATGTTATCAACTCTGTGCTCAGCACAAATCTAAAACACAGCCCCATACCAGACACTGGGAAGAAAATTAACTCCACCCCAGCCTAAAAAAACATAATTCTATGAGAATGTTCCCTATTGTACTGTCAGTAATGTAATTTAGAGACTCTCTGTTAGAGGTCTCAGAGTGTAAGACATTTGAAACAGATATCTTCATATTTTATTATCTCTGATTCACTGATTATGCAGCAGAGTATTTATTCATGGTAATCTTTATTGTCTAAGTTACTAAAAACTTTAAGAATATTAATGAACTAGAGTTTCAGCATAACAATAAAGCCATCTGCAAAAAACAATGATGCTTTGGACAAAATTTTCTAACTCGGTGTTGGTAGAAGCACAAAAAGTTATTGTTGTGCATGAGTACATAAAAGTGTATATGTTTATGAAGTTTACTGCACTAGAAAAAATATTCGGTGCCATGGTAACAACTTGATATGCTGAAATTAACAGTTAAATAATGGATTTTCTTTCTGCTCTTAAGAATAATACCTACTTGTATGTAATGTTTTCTGAAGGTTTGCAATTGAAAGATAAGCAATTAGAATTTTTAAATTTTATTCTCAATTAATAGCTTGAGTCCTTCAAGAACCTGAGTCCTTTCCCCAGAGGGTAGTGACTGATGGTTCAGAGTCCCAATGGATATCAGTGACAAGTGGTGTCCCTACGGGGGTTTTAATTGGAATCAGTGTTATCTAATATTTTCATTAATGGCCCAGGTGAAGGAATTGAGTGCATCCTCAGCAAATCTGTGATGACATCAAGCTGAGTGGTCCTGTTGACTCGCCTGAAGAGTGGGATGCCATCCAGAGGCACTTGGGCAAACTTGAGAAGTGGGTGCATAGCAATATTCTGAGGTTTAATAAGACCAAATGCAAGGTGCTGCACCCAGGTCACAGCAGGCCCTGGTATCAACACAGGCTGGGGGATGAACAGACCAAGAGCAGCCCTGCTGAGAAGGACTTGGGGATGAGACACTCGGCATGACGCAGCACTGGGCACTCACAGCCCAGAAAGCCGATTGTATTCCAGCAGGATATTCTGCATCCAAAGCAGTATGGCCAGCAGGGTGAGGGAGGGGATTCTGCCCCTCTGCTCTGCTCCTGTGAGACCTCACCTGGGGAACTGCATCCAGTTCTGTCACTGGAAGAATATTGACCTGTTAGAGCAAGTCCAGAGGAAGTTTCCAAGGTGATTAGAAGAATGGAGCACCTCTCCTATGAGGAAAGGAGAAGAGAACTGTGATTGTTCAGCCTTGAAAGAAGAAGGCTTAGGGTTGACCTAATTTTGGCCTTCCAGTGCCTGAAGAAAGCCAGAAGATTGAGAGGGACTTTTTAAAAAACCACATAGTGGCAGGACGAGGTGTAATGCATTCTAAATAAAAGATAATTTTTCATAGAAATATAGTAAAAACACATACTTTTAATTTCCTTATTCAGTACCCAAGTTGTATGGTGTTCAGTTACCAAGCAGTTTTTACAGTATATTTTTTATCTATTCAAAATTTTTCACTTCTGGACACTAAACAAATGTTTCTTCAAAGACAGAATTATTTATTATTTTGTGAGTTTTCCTCTGGGGAATGTGAATGTATCATAAACAATAATTAATTTATTTTTGCAACTTTCCTGAGAGGTGGAGTGGTACTGTTTTACAGGTGATGAATGGACACATAGAGACCTCAAAAAACAGTTTTACATTTATTTCATCTTTCTGTGCAAAATAATGCCTTTGAACTGTTTGGGTTCAAGCTCTAGTCTTAACCTTTCCACAAATCATGTCACTGAGTTCTCAAGTCAGACAATAAGAACATTGGGAGATGTATTTATTGACCTTATATGACCAACCATATAATATATTATATTATGAAGAGCAGTCAGCAGATCCAAGGAGTTCAGGGAGTGCCTTACCTTACATACAACATTTGTGAGCCCACACCTGAAGTTCTGGATACAAGTTTGGACTTGCCAATACATGACAGATTGATACACAGAGTATGCACAACAGGAGCCACTGAGGCAGGCCCCTGGAGTACATGCTGTACAAATAGAATCTGTGTGTGATCGGTCCTAGAAAATAAGTCTAAAGGGAGATCTTACTGTTATTTTCAGCTATTCATGGAAATCCTATAGAACAGATGGAGCCAGACCACTTCCTGTCAGAACACATCAGAGATGTGGGAGAAATCATGCTGAAAATGGAGAACTCTGGTAACATGATATAGTTGTCTCTTTTGCGCTGACATTCCATGAGAAAATTAACTGTTTTAACTAAAAATTATTATCCTGTTGTTGGTTACTTCCAGAAGTAAACTTCCCTAGGGAGAGCTGTGCAAATAGACTGTGGATTCTGCAGGTGATAGGACTTATTTTATAGAGAGAAGGGCAGTTCCATTTAATATCAGTAAATGCTGACTTTGATGACAAATGCTGTTGTAGTGTATCGTTACAGGTAGTAGTACTGTACAATACAATACAACACAATACAATACTCTTGCTTGAGTAGTATTAATGCAAATCTTTCTTAGGACACTCACACTTTGAAAAAAAAAAAGGTATATAAATTCATAGATACATAGCTTTTTGGTGTATTCCCTGAAAACAAAGGCAAAACAGAGTGGACTGTAAAAATTAGTTGGGACTTGATGATCTCAGAAGTCTTTTCCAACCTAATTGATTCTGTGATTCTGCAGTCCACACAAAAGAGAGATTCTGTTAAAATAATTTTGTACTGAATTTTTCCAATTTTTTGGAAACTTTTTTTCCTTTTCCTATCCGACTCTTGTTATCCATCTTGAATGGTTGAGCATAAATTCTCATTCTATAGATCTTCCAGCTGTACTTCTTTCAGGAAAAGCAATTGCTGCCCCGAGCCTTCATTTTGCCCCAGTTGTTCATCGCTACTCTGAGTCAGAGCTGCCCATTAAGCTCCTTGTTTAAGCTCTTTCTGACCTTTTTCAGAAGAAAAAACCCAAAGTTAATTTAGGCAGTTTGAACAGCAAGTATTTGACAACTGAAATGAAATTGTTTAGGGAGCTACCCACACAGCTGGGAAATTAGAAAGATGATGAGCAATCTTGGGGACTGGAGCTGATCTGACAGGGAAGAAAAGGAAAACATCAAGCTTCTTCCATTCACCAGCTCCTGCTGGATCAGTCTTACCTCTTTGACACTCTGACTCCTTCTTTATTCTAGAATTTCCAATGGGATTTGCTATCACTTATGAGCTGTGAGCTGTGTGGTAGATATTCAGTAAAGATCATAAAAACGTACCAAAAATCAAGTCCAGCAAAATCTTACAGTGAGAGCTTTGTGACACAATCTCAAGACTCTAAAATAAGAGCAAAGCTCCCATTACCTCAGTAGCTATCTCTAGATCAAAAAATCCTGTAGTAAAAAGCTGATATTTCATAATGGAAATACCATAAAAGAATGATTATATGTAATTAGCTTGGTTTCATAGGAGTTATTTGTGATTGTTGTCTTAGATTCTATTTATTACTAATATTGCAGGGCGAAACTCATGGCAATGTATTAGAAAGAGAAAACAAGACTCAGGGAGCACAGAGAATAATGCTTGTTTTCTAACTTTCTCATAACCATCTTCTTAAGTGTCATATCAAAAACATTTTCAGGTATTATAAGTGTGTAAATTTCCTTTCTTGTAATCTAAGTTCAAATAGATTGCTTAGATCTTAACTCTCATCTACTTTTATTCTATAGCTGGATAGTTAATACAGCTAATATGCTTTTTGAAGAAAACAGATTTTATAGGGTGTGGGAATTATTTGGATAGCATCACAGATTTTTGATGCCAAGGCCTGAAAAATATTATTCCAAAGGCAGCATCTGGCTTCTTGGCACATCTAGCCTTTAGTTTCTCAGTGCCTCTAGGTTCTGTTGTATGGTTGATCACATTTGAATGCTAATTTTACTTCCTAACTTCTTGGAATAATATAGATTTTTGACATTTTGTGGAATGTATGTGTAAGCGTATATATAGTGAAAAACTTGTACTTCTGCAAAGTTTTGTTAGTTCTCTTCATCAATAATCCATCAATTACTTGCATCTATACTTATCTAGATATCTGCACACATGGCAAAATGCATGCATAATTAGTTAGAAGGGGAACTTTTCTTCCCACCTGTTCAAACCACAATCATGTATGCAGCACTGAAGTCAACAGGGGCTAACTTTATTTCTTTGTCCTTCCCAAAATTAATATTTTTGCAAGTAATCACAGTAGTTTCCCTCACTCTTTAACATCTATAGGAAAAAAACTCCCAACATTTAGTTTTTGGTAAAGCCCAAATTTTGCTCATATTCACCTGAATCATTTTTTCTGTTTCAATTTTTTATCCCCAGCCTTCTTGCTTCTTTACATTCATTTTGCTGATGTGGTTGCAAAAAATAAAATTTACACTAGCTAATTTTGTTTTTTGTCATTATCTCATTACAGCCAAACTGACCCCCTTCTCTATCCTTGTTTTCTTCACCACAAGTCTGTTCTCATGCCCATGATCACATGCTTTTCCTTCCTGCACAAGATTTTTCCCTACTCTTTATCCACCCTGACCCTCGTGATCACTTTTTCTACTTTACTTCCAGAAAAACCAGGTGGTTAAGTCCAATGGTTGTGCAAGGGATCCATGTACCTAAGAAAGATAAATTCTGTGTAGAAGTGATATTCAGTTTACTCTACCAAATCCTTAATAATTCTGCTTTCTTCGAAATTCAGAGAACTGTGTATCAGCATGGTAGTGACTAAGACATCTAGGACAACTAAGGCTGGTGATAGGCATTTTATTCACCAATTTGCCGAAACTTGAAACAGCAGGTTTACAGGAATCTACCTGGAATTGAAGATTTAATTGTTTCAAATATTTTCTTAACGATTTCTTTGAGATATATATCTTCAAGAATCTTAGTTTCCATCCTGACATCATAAAACCACTTCAGCTTGTGGGTCAACATATGCTGTTCTATCAATTGTATTTAAAGAAATCTAGAAAGTGGGCCATTTCCTAATAAGGGGACATGTCATGTTCAGTCACCCAGTTTTCAAATATCCATAGAGCATTTTAGATTCACTCCAAAATCCAGTCATTGGCATAGAAAACCAATTGCAATTCTGTCTCCTTCCAGGGAATGTGGAGTTGAATGGGTTTTAATGGTATCATGGTAATGAATTTCAGAGCACTGACTTTAAGGGAATTAACTTTGTCACTTTGTAATTGGCAGAACTGGGACAGTTAGCTAAAGCCCAAGCAGACACTGTTCATTTTATCAACAAGGGCCCTGTCGCTGATATAATGTTTTATAGATTATATATGACAGTTTTACATCTGCTAAACATCTATTCATGGCAAATTTTTTTTTTTCACTTTTGTGTTAGAACTAGTGGAAAATTATTTTGAACTAAAATTATCTCCTTTATGACGCCATATATAAATACATATATCAATTAGCACATACTAGTTGGAGAGATTTTTTTTATATAATGCTGTAGAAAAAGAAGAAAAACAAAGTCCAGCATCCTCAGACTTGTAGTAGTAAATAAATTTGATGCAGAACATTCTATTTTTCTTACTTTTTAATTTCACCCTTGATATTGTCCTGATGAATTAAGCTAGTTTAGTAATTTTTGTTTAGTTAATTATTACTAATTTTATTTGCTCCAGAAAACAGACTTAGAATAAATGTGTTAGATCTTTACATTCATCCAGCTTGAAGATATTTTAAATCACTCTGGTCAAGAGTCGTTTAAATGACACTCTGGCTGTTATGGAATTCAGACTGATGTCAAATCAGCTATGCTAAATGATGAACAACTTGTAGCCAGTCTGCAGGGAACTCTCTGAACAGTAAAATATAATCATGATGAAACTTAATTTATTTGTCATAAAAATTACTGTCAATTCCAACTAGGTCAAAGTATTTTGTCTGGAAAGTTAAGCAAGAAATGTTTTCTGGAAAAATACCAAGGAAATTTCTTATTCCTTCAGATAAAATTCTCTATTTCCAAGGACATGAAATTGATTAAAAATATTGATACATTTTATGTAAAGTATTATGACTCTTATTAAGGTTTTATATCTCTCTTTTTAACTAACAGGCAAATCAAAGTATAGAGAATTTAACTGAAGTATTCACAGCCAGAGAGAGCTCTTGAGAGGTCACAAATACACAGTATCTTTGTAGAAACTTAGGTACCTTTCCTTCAGTATATGCGCTGTTAAATATATTATAACAAAATCTGGTCCCTCTGATGTCATGTAGTTCCTCAGTCTGTATTATGTTTCAACATAGAAATGTAGATGCTGAAGGTACTGATTCAGAATGCCAGCCATACACAGATATATGAGACTCAAAGGTGGTGGCTGCTGAAATATTTGCTTTCTGATCATTTTTCTTGTCACTAGATATTTCAATTCTACCCAGGTCTCCCTTTATGGAAAAAAGTCAAGCATCCCATCTTGATTTTTTTTTCCCCTTCTATGTTGTGCTAGAAAAAAATATATTTTATTAAATAAAATATACCAAATCCTAAGGCAAAATTGAACTCTGACAGCATTAATTCATCTAACAGTCTGATGATTTGGGTTCTTTCTTTGATAAGGGTTTGTATCCTTGATCTCATCAGCATATGAGTCTTCCCCTGTCTTTGGTTACTGTACCATCTGCCAAGTTATTGATTGACCTTAATCAGAGAGTGGTTGTCCTGGTTTCATCTGGGATAGAATTAATTTCTTCTCAGTGGCTGTTACAGTGCTGTGTTTTGGATTCAGAATGAGACTGGTGTTGATAACACACTGATGATTTTTGCTAAGTCTTGTTTACCCTAATCAAGGACTTTTGCCCCCTACCAAATCTCATGCTCTGTCACTGAGAAGGAACACAAAAGAAACTGGGAGGGAGCACAGCTGTGACAGGTGACACAAACTGACCACAGGGATATTTCACACCACAGAATGTCACGCCCAGTACATGAACTGGAAGGATTAACTCAGCAGGGTAGCTGATCTGGGCTTTGAAAAGGGGGGTCTGACACTAGTCAGTGGGTGGTGAACAGTTGTATTCTGCACCACTTGCTTGTTCAGGTTTTTTTTCCATTCCCTTCTTCTTCTTATTTACTTTAAATATTTTATTTTTCCTTGTTTTCAATTATTAAACTGTTCTTGTAACAACCCACAAGTTTTACTTTTGATTCTTCTCCCCATTCCACAGGGGAGGGGGGAATATTAAGCGAGCAGCTGTGTGGTGCTTATTTGCTGGCTGGGCTTAAACCATGACAGGGATTGAATAGATCTCACTGTTATAGTTCAGCCTGATTATCAGCTGCAGTCTTTAGTGGAGCCACTCACCACAGGGTGTCTAAATTTTCCATCTTCTATCTCCTTGTCAGGATAGGGCACCCTTTCCCAGCCAATGTGTTTACGTTTAGTGCAAGCACCCCAACAGAACAGTCCTCAGTCTTGTAGTAAACTTGATTGTAAAAACCTCAATATAAAATAAAGAATGCAACATTTATTGCAGACTATTTTATATTAATCAATATACATGAATCTTCAATTGGAGCAGAAAACATTTTCTTCACAGTATAGAAACAAGCACTAAGCTTCATTTTCTCATATCAAATCAGGGACCTAATACAAGGAAAAAGATCAAAATCTCAAACAAACACAGGTATGTCCAAAGTGCTTCTGATTTCATTTGCCACTCAGTTATACTTAGATAATTTCTTGCTTTCATCTGTTCTGGAGATTCAAAGGCCGAAGCATTAATAGAGGTTTCTTTGAGGTAGCACAGGTAATACAAGAATAACACCTTATAGTACCTGCTTATTTTCTGAAATCTGAACCCAAATGTCACCATGAAAACACATAGAGTTTCTATGTCAGCCCAAAGCAAGAGGAGCATCCATTTTTATGATCCTCGAGTTTAACTTGAACATAAGAGCAACAAAATAGCTACCAAAATCTCTTTCTACATTTTTTCATACTTTGCCAAACCAGTGTGGGAAAATCCAGTTTATTCATAGAATAAATTATTCTTTGGACCAATATAGAGTGGGCTTTTTTTTCCAAAAGGGCCATATGTTTTCCATAAGAAACTACAAATTTGCCTCAATAAACTAGTAGCGCATGAGGAAGCAAAAGATTGTTGCCTATGTTCTATATTATTAGGAGGTGTTTAAAGTGCAAACTGACAAAACAAATGTTTTCTGAATAGAGAGAAAAAGACAAAGTTTTCTCTATCACATTTTATAGGCATTGCATAAATCATAATTTACTTCTTTTGGATAATTGTTCCTAGAATTTTGTAAACTTATGACAGATGTGCTGATGAAAAATTATGCCCATCATAGAGAATTTGGAAAGAATCCTAGGCTGCCCAATTATGCAAAATTTATAGCTCATGTAAGGGACACCTACTGTTTTAAAGAGAAAAGTGGGAATTAAAATTTTCCACAAAGGAAGTTCTGTCTGCAAGATTTAGTGGAGCTGGGACTTGAACAAAACATGTTCAGTCAGGGTTTTTTGTTTTGTTTTGTTCTTTTCTGACACTTGTTTTGTCAAAGCAATTAATATTAAGTGCTGGAGTGGTTTGGATCCAAGGAAAGGCATTTTATTCATACTCTCTGCTTAGTATGCGCTATATAAAGAAGAAACATAATGAAAAAATAGGCATATTGCCAATTGTTTTGTTTTTATTTTCTTCCTAAAGAGAATAAAACAAAAAGTAAGAAAGGAAAGGAAGTTTGAATGCTATGTCCTAACCCAAATTTCCTTCAAAAAAGTCAATTTTTGCTAGTTTTTGAGAGGAAGCTGCAACCTGACCAAAATGAGGTATAGATCATAATTATCAAGAACAATATGTGAAAACTTTCTAAGTTCTATTCTTCAAGTTAAAATTGGCCACTTGATAACTAACTGTATATTCTAGGACTTTTCTCACTTGCAAGTGCATTAGTATTTTATTGTAAATTTATACTGTGCAATCTATTTAATAAGTGATTTATTGTAACATTGTTGTAAATTTTAATATGTTATTTCTTATTATATACTTATTGCCAACAGTTCATAATGGTCTCTGGACACACTCATGCATTTCCTTCAGAATGACCTGTGTTCTAAATATGGATGTTTTGGAGTATAGATAGTACCACGAACATACAAACTCAGTATCTGATATTTTTTTCAATAGTCTAAATGCATTCTAATTACAGAAGTATAGTAAAGATTATAGAAAATTTATTTGGATTGAAAATGCTTACATTTAAAGTTCTTAATAGCAGCAACTGCCTATCTAATTCATGGTGTTCCATGAAATTTAATTATTTTTGTTACCAGTTAAGCTATCAAAAATTTTTATTTTCTGAATTAACACAGTAGTAATTTTATTTGACTTTTCTGTATTTCTTTGATGCACCACAAATATTTCTAATTAAGTAATGAAATAACATTTTAAAAATCTTATTTACATTATAGTCTATCTAAAAGAGAAAGGTAAATTATCTATATGAAAAGTGAAGCATAAATAAATGTAGACATTTATCTACATAAAACTGACATTTTATCAGCACTTTTTATGAATATTAGAGATAGAAGGGGACAGATTTTGAGAAGAAGAGAGAAGGTATATTAGGGAAATAAAAGGAGAAGAGAGAGGAAGGGACATAGTCAAAGCAGAAGTTGTGTGATACAGGATGCAGCTGGGCGTGTACTCACAGTTACATTTCAATTTTATAGTTATTTCCAAAGTTAGAATCAAGTTTATACATACCATTTAAGCATGTGCATATAAAATGTAGTAGTTACGAGTATTCAATACACTCCTAGCAATTTGACTGAGATGAGGAGCAGTTTAACATCTCTGTTCAACTGTATGCAGAGTTGCAAGCAGCCCATAAGGATCACTGAGGCTCCTTGCCCTGCACAGGGGCAGGAAGAGTTCAGCAAATGTATGGAACCCAGACTTAACTGTATTACCCAGTTCTGAGCAGACTTGAACTTGGATTTTGGAAAAGCAGAAAATATTCTATCTATTCAGCCATGTAACATAATAATGAGGGCTACTTTCACTTTCTTAATTTGAAGCTGTTTTAAATGGAATAGATTACACACTGGAATATATGATTCTGTATTTTAATTCTTAGAAAGCACACCAAAAAGGAATATGGATGTGTCTGGCCTGAATTCTTTTTTTCAAGAACAGTTTCTCTATTAAAAACTGGGGGTTTTAATTTATTTTTCTTGGTTTTGTTTCTTTGAGCAATTTTCAGTTTGTTTGTTTATTGAGAGGTTTTTAACAAGGAAAGTATAATGTAATGAGTTGAAGGCACATTTGGGATGATTATGTTTTAGTTTCTACTCCAATAATTATGAAAATATTTTTTGCAAACCTGAATAGCTTCTGCAAGAAAAGACTGGGACAACTTCACTCAGAATACGACATAGCTCAGTATTTGACCATAGAGTGATAATAAAGGAAATAAAATCAAACATATAAAAACCTTATCTTGTCTCAGAAAAATAATTCATCTTATGAAATTTAAAAAGGATTGTGCAATGTCTTCAGTAAGAGAGAAAGATCTAATCTACTTTGAGCATTTAGGATAAGATTATCTATGAAATTCCAAATATAAAATATATTTGGCAAAGAAGGTAAAGCTCCCTAGATGTTCTTCTTGGCTTTTATAATGTTATCACTTCACTGTTGCTTTCTTCATTGTGCTTGTTTCTGTAAACTGTATTGCAAGACACTTGAAGTTTTATAGTGACCAACCATCCTCCTGAAAGTTCAGCATTGCAATGAAAACTTTATCTATGTGCAAATGCCTAGAATAAGGCAATACATTTATGGTTTATTTATTTATTAAGCCTCATTATATGTATTTGGTGTAATATGTATATAGTTGATTCTATTTCATGGAAACATAGACTATCTGAAGTTGGAAGGAAACCATATGAATCATCAAGTCAAACTCTCTGTTCCTTCCAGGACTACCTAAAAATAACAGTATGACTACAAGCATCATCAAGATGCTCCTTGAATTCTGACAGGCTTGGTGCCATGACCACTTCCCTGGAAAGCCATTTGCAATGACTGACCATTCTCTTAGTGAAGACCATTTTGTGGTCTTCTTATGTCAAGAGTGAATGTTCCTGACATTCCATTTCATTGTGTCCTAAATTCCATAAGGATCTGATATGTTACTACTATATACTGTTATTATCTGTTCATCATTTGAAAATTACTTACCTTTTAAAAAGTAAGAGAGATATTCATTCCTATTTCATTCTGCTTACACCATCAGAAGTCAGTGGTGATGTGAATGGTAATGGTTAGCCATTCAAAAATACCATGCTGACAAGTAAGCTACTTGTGACATC
This sequence comes from Geospiza fortis, assembly GCF_000277835.1. Lineage (NCBI taxonomy): Eukaryota > Metazoa > Chordata > Aves > Passeriformes > Thraupidae > Geospiza > Geospiza fortis. Next base: position 1,815,051 of record NW_005054433.1, on the reverse strand, counting down.
AGTAGCATTGATGTGATACTGCAGTCTGAGTCAAGGTCTCCTCAAGGTTGCTGTGAGTTGCTCTTATCTGAAAACCTTAACTTTAGAATCAGAGAAATCATGAAACTGGAGATGAGAACATAAAAGTAACAGGTGTGTTATTTATCTAGTTGTACCTCCCTTTCTTTTTTTCTCTTCTTATTCCTATACTTTTGAAAGTGATTCTCAAAACATCCACTGGTTTCAATAACAACAAGCATGAGTACATTAAGAAAAACAGAGGGACAGAGTTTTTCTATGCCTGCCTTCGCAGACCGTCCTCTTCCCAATTTATAACAAGAGCATATTATTATTCTAAGGAGAGACAAGGAAAGAACATAACAGAAATAAATTGGTTTTCAAAATGTGAATGACCTAAAAAAATTTAAGACACACTTCAAAAACACATATGGGTACCTTTTATATTTCCAAAAGCTATATCACAAGATGATAGTTAAAATTTTGCAGTGATTACAAACATGCTTGTAGTCAGGCTATTTTTGGAGGCTCTAGAAAAACATATGAATAGAAAATGTTCTCTTAGCTTAAATATGCAAGCTGTTTACAGTGAAAGAAGAAGAAGAATAGATACCTGAAATAAAGCTGAAAACATTAGATGGAGGATTTTGAATTTTTAATTCTTCATCTTCAAAGTTATAATAATTCTTTGGCAAATCCTGTTGATGTGTTTTCTTCTGTTTTTATAATATTATAGATATGCTTTTATAGAAACAGTGTATTCATAGCAGTCTTCTCTTGTATTATTGTCTAGCAAGGAAAATTATAGTCATAGTCTTCTTATATGATGCAGTCTTAGAATTTATCTTTTCAATTCATGCTTAGTAATGTGCAATTAACTCCAGGTTACTATTTAGGAAGATGACCAGTTGCAAATACTCCCACACATGGAGAATGTATGCTATGACTCAGTGAATTAAATGTAGTGAAATGTTTGATTACATTCGCTGTAAAACTGTAGACCACCTTATCTATGCCAATATATTTTCAGAAAAGAAGTTCCTTGCCACTATTTTTACAGTGGTAGTGGTGAGAGAATTCCTGCCCTTAAGAACATTCAGAAAAACAACCACCAATGCAAGAGGATGTATTAAATCAGTATCATTCAAGGCTTTGTCATTTCTTCCTCTTATATATCACATTTTTTTGACAACATTGTTATAAATCATAGTAATTCTACTAAGATGAAGGAAACAATGACATTCAGTATCAAGAAAAAAACACAGACCTGTGTATTATTTCCAGCAGCTATTTTGAACTTGCTAATTAAGTTTTGTCCCAACTTTCTTGGCTTAAATAATGAGTAATACAATAATTCACATTCTTTTAGTCATCTATTGCACATTCCATTCTATCCCTTTTCCTAAGGTACTATAATTTCTAGATATAGACTTTATTCCTCTTCCACCTCTTCATATTTTACTTTGGCGGCCTAAGGTCAGGTAATTTTTTTAATTTGCACTTCTCATGTAGACATTGAAAATACTGTTAAGACAGATAAAAACACCACAACTATGCCTGTTAAAGAAATTGAAGGCGATATGTTGGGGTGCGTTTGTGTTTATGCTTTGTTCTGCACCTCGTTTTCACTTGGGCGATAGATTTTTTTAACTAGTTCTGCATGGCCGAAAAGAAACATATGACAGCAAAGTTATTCAACTGAGACAGCAGCTCTGAATTTATTCAATCATTGCAATGTTACTTAGATTCATAGAATCATAAAATGGTTAGGATTGAAAGGGACCTTAAAGTTCCAACCACACTGCCATGGACAGGGGTGCCACTCGCTAGATTAGGTTGCTCAGGACCTCAGTCAACCTTCCATTGAAGACTTCCAAAGATGGGACATCCACAACCTCTCTGAGCAAGAAATATGTCTAATCAAAACCTGCTCTCTTTCAGTTTATAACCATTGCAGCTTTTCTTGTCACCCATCATCACATGAAAAAAAATCCCTTTCCCTTCAAAGGTCATCTTAGCAAACCTAACCCCCCTACAATCATCTGTTTCATTTTCAACTAGATTAGGTAGCTCAAAACCTTGTACTTGGAATATCAGTTGAATAATATTAGTAATAGTAATCGAATTAAAGTAGTAGTAACAACAACAGGATAAAAAACCAATGCAAATGTTGGGTCAATTTATAGTGACATTATGGCTGGATTTTAGTATAAGTGAATTAGAGTAACAATTACACTGATGCTAAATGAGCCTCTCTAATCAACAGTAATGCTGCTCAGTTAATGTTTGTGCTCATCCTAAATTGTTCTGGCTAGAGCACACACATTAGAATATTCAGGTAAGTACAGGTATGTGTGTACTAGCAAGAAATAGTTCATATTCTGTTAACCAGAAGGAATCTTCAACACTGTTCCTTCATGGCAACTCCCTCATTATCAGTGTTTTGCGTGTGTGTGTGTGTGAAAAATAATAATAATGCAGCACTGAAATTGCAATGAAAAGCAACATAAGAATTACTATGAAAGAATAAATTATCTTTGCTTTTTGTATTTTTTTTTCTCTAATAGCTGTCAATGATGTTCCCCTGCTTATTTTGCAACAAGTGACAGAAATACTTATAGTAATGACTCACTGTAAGTGGGACTAAACATCCTGCTAGCTCAGAAATTACAATAGGATTACACACAGACTGGGGGATGGGAGGTTATAAATTTATGTATCTTATGTGACAGTGGTCACTGGGGTTTTCAGGTGAGGGAAGAGACCAGAATCTTAACTCCATGTTCAGAGAAGGCTTGATTTATTATTTTAGGATATATATATTACATTATAACTATACTAAAAAGAAATAGAAGGAAAGATTTCCTCTCAGAAGCTACCTAAGCTAAGAATAGAAAAGAAAGAATGATAACAAAGGTTGCTCTCTCGGACTCTGCCCAAGATAGCATGGTCTTTGATTGGCCATTAACTATAAACATCTAAGATGGGCCAATCTAGACAGACCTGTTACATTCCACAGCAGCAGATACCCACTGTTTACATCTCATTGCTGAAACTTCTCAGCTGCAGCAGGAAAAATCCTAAGAAAGGATTTTCACAAAAAGGTGTCTGCGACAAGCTTACACAAAATTTATTTTTGAACAGTTTTTTTAAAATTCTTCTCAAGACAAGTTAAGGCATGAAAGACACCACTGCATTAGCATGAGTAAAATTGCTGCTACCATCCTCTTTTTCTTGACATGCATTCAAGAATACTGTGTTCAAAAGCCTTTAAAAGCTCAAGCCAGGAGTGAGTTGCCATGATTCACCCTACAGCCATATGCTTAGTGCAGGTTCAGGCTAAAGAGTTCAAGTGTTTTCTGTGATGTAGGATTTCACCTCACAGATGAGCACAGATGTCTCTCCTGATTAGCATGCCCTGTTCTCTTGGAAAGAGGAAAAGTCTATAAGATAAAAGACACACTTAGAATATGAATTAAATATTGGTTTAGGTTTGTAGAAACAGGTAACTGCATTCAAATAACAATTGTTCTTTACCATTTCTAAGGGTTTTGACCACTTGGTTGCTAGGAGAAAATGTCTGAACTGCAATCCTGCAGGTTGGTGATTTAACATTGCAAAGCTGATTGACACCTCCCTGAAACCTAAGTAACTTCCTTGATAGACTCTACTATCTTTCCTTGTCTCATCAGAAGTCCAACCCAACCACATGTTTCTGAGATTAAAACATATTCTATTCTTAACAAAAAAAAAAAAGCAGTTTATTTCTGGGAAAGTTTATCAATCAACGTGCAAAATGAATGAAGATATATCATTCTAGGAAAAGAAGAACAAATGTGAACTGAAGGAAATTAAAAACGAAATGCAGGAAAAGGGTTTAATTATATGCTTCAGTTAAACTGTGGGAATATGTTTGGGAAATGTGACAACAAAGACATCTTTCAGCATTATGCATATAGCAATAATCCCATTCATTACTTTGAAAATCAAGAATAGATAGCCAATCTACTATTTCTACTCAAGAGAAAGCTGTTGCTGAGAATGTCAGATTCACATAACCTGTTCCCTGCAGCATGTATTGATAAGAACTCAAAATTCTGAAATTCTAAATGGCATGACATTTTCTCACAATACAGTATTTTTTTTCCTTTTTAAAATAAAGCTTATATCTTTCAGTCAACTGTAGCTGTAGACCTACAGCATCATGAAACCATGCTAAACAAAATATGGATAGTTACATCAAAGAATAGAATTGGCTTGTCTAAAAACACTAGATATGTTTTAAAAATGGGCCAAATAAATTTCAGAAAATAATTCAGAGATTTGGATTTTTGAGAAACAAACTAACTAGCTCAATGACTATAGGAGCTATTTGCCTTTCTCTGGATCAATCTTCCCTGTTTGCTTGAATTTCAATAGAATGATATCAATACTTAGTAATATCTCTACTTGCCCATGAATTTTTTTCATTGAATGTTATAGAATCATTGAATGGCTTGGCTTGGGAGGGACCAACCCCCTGACATGGGCAGGGACATCTTTCACTAGATCAGATTGCTCAGAGCTTTCTCCAGACTGGTCCTGAGCACCTCCAGAGATGGAGTATCCACAACTACTCTGGGCAACATTGTCCAATATCTCACCATCCTCAGAGAGAAGAACTTCCTGTGAGAAAAGAGGCACATTTTAGATAAAGAGGTAGATATCTATTCTTTCAAATCAGCTTCATCTTTAGTGTCGGATTTTAATTTGCTGTCTTTTTTTGTTTGTTTGTTTTTTCTCTTCATTACATTTGTCTCATTACATTCTCTTCATTACATTTGATAATTTATCTGCATCGCTGTATTCCTAACTTGTCTTTATTATTTCCTCATTTCTCTGCATTACAGGTTTTCTTTGAAAATGTCAAAATTATTTAAAAATTGGAGGAATCAGTTCTCTGCCTTTCTATAACAGATCCACTTGCTAAATACAAACATATTTATTATTCTGGAAAAAAAAGTGTTAGACGCCTTCTTGAGTTCTATCTCTAACAAAACATATTTCATTAAAAGACATACTGTATAAACAATCGAGTATTAGCCAGTCTTAGCCTAAAACCTTGAACAGTATAGCAGATTACTCTGCTGCTTCTCCTTTGTATTTCTCTACCATAGCCATGTAAATATGGTTTCCTGGCTATTTTTGGTTATTTTTGTTAAGAATAAACCCTGACCACTATTTTGTAAAGAAAATTTTCCCCTGAACAATAACAAAGAGAAAGAACCTAAAGCATTTCTCACTAACAAATTTGGGTTTTTTTGGTGGTTGTATAATTTTAATTCCTGAAACTTTCTATTTTCTTGGACATAGAAGAATTTTATTGCAAATTTTGTAAAAGTTGAATGCAAATTTCATTTCATTTTTAAGTCAAAAGTAGGGAAGAATCTCTTAAAAAGTTAATTAAGTCTAGAGAAACAATTGGTCTTTTTCACCACTCTTTTGTTTGTTTCAAATATCTATAGTCATGGATTATCTATAAGGGAAGAAGGGTCTTACATCTTACAACTGAAAAATAATTTTGTGTTTAATTCCATTTCAGATGTGTCAGTTCAGTCACTGAGAAAATGTTCTCCAATAGTACAATTTTTAATGTTCTAGCACATCTTTCATTGGGTGCTAATGTATAGTCTGTGCATAAGTGTGTATCTGTACATTATACCTTACTGCGAAATTCATCCCCACAGAATTTTCAAGACAGAAATTTTAGTGGTGCATTTTGTAATACTACTCCACAACCTTCTGGTTCTTCTAGCTTTGTGACAAAAAATATTTTAATCCCGTGAAAGGAGAATGTAGGTATTTTCTTAGCAGGTAAATATAGGCTGTAGTGCTGTTCTCTACATTATAAATAAAATAGACTCAATGGCTTATATTCATCATGGTTGGATTGCCAGTACTTGAAGTGAGCTACTTTTTTGAATTGTTGAGAATAACTTTATACTGTATGTCAATGCTCCATTACTAGCCACTGGCAGCCTGAATCAGCCCCTTCTGAACTCTTCCATTTGACTATTGATGAAATGTAGCTTCTGGGGCAAGCATAAGAGTGTAGAGCAGCTCCAGCTTAAGAATGTGATAGGAAATAGCTCTACAATCAGCTAAGCCTTTGACTGTAAAAGTAATTTATCAGGTTTGAAATTCTGTTGCTCTTCAGACATGGTATGGCTGACTAGACCTCCTTTTTCATAAGCGAGTTAAAAATTTCTCTGTTGAACTTCTCATGGCTTCTTCAAACAAACAAAAAAAAGACCTGACCTTCTGCTGAAAGTGGCATGTTACTGGTCAGCCCAATATCAAAGTGCTTATCAAAGGGTTCTGCCAGAGACAGAAAATAATTTTCTACAAATATCTGCAGTTCTTTCATCTTGCCAAAATGAATTGAGATGGACCTCTGGCTCCCACAATCCTTTAAGAAATGGATTGTATGAGCTATTTTATAAGTGAAGTATGTAAATGGCTGGCAGTCTTTCATCTGATAACCTTGAGAAATAAGTAACAAACTGAATATACACAGCTGCCATTTCTTTTCCTACTAAAACTTGTGATAAATGTCATGTTTCAGGAATTATATCACAATAAAAAGTGCTGTTTCAGCATGTGGTCACTGAGTCTGAAATTGTACGGGGTGGAATAATGCAGGAAAGATTTTTAAAAATAGTTTGTACTTTTGATTTTCTCACCCTCGACCATAAAAAATGCTTAAGCACAATGTTGAGTAAAACGAATTCATTGTTTAATGGTCATTGTCAGACTTTGGGTCTCAATATTGGTGAAGTGCACAAAATAAAAGATAAGAGGCGACATTTTCAGGGTTGTTCTGGAAATTCTTTTTAGTTTATAATACATTATACTTCCAACAGTGTTGAAGTAAGAACCTCAGTAGCTGACTCATGTCAACTAGGCATAAGCTAAAAAAATTAAGTTGGGTCAGAGAGCCTGCAGTTAAACAAGAGAGGGAAATTACTACTTCAAATGTTTAATTCCAATTAAAACCTCCACCAGAAATAAAAAGAAGCTATTCAAAGGATTTGAATGACAGAAAATAAAAAGTTTTTCTAAATAAAATTATAAGAATAAAATACTATTCATTGCCGATAAACTATGTAAAATTTATTTGTCTTATCCTTGCTATTTGACTAAAACCAAGATTATTTTACTATTTCACAATTCTGAGTGCCATCTAGGTCTGACCAGCTGTACCCCTCTTAAGGAAAATCAACTTGGCTTAATCCTGAAAAGGCTTAGTAGCTCCTGCAGTTTTGAGTATCATTAATACTCATTGAGACAGAAATAAATCATAATGTGAATTTTCAGCACCTTTAAGGAAAACATTTATAAATATTAAGGCTACATATCAGAAGCCTTGCATTCTGAAATTTATATATGGTGTGGATGAATCAAAAGCTGTCTTACTGAGGACATAAATTGAATACTTCACTGATAGAAGAACAATTATGAAACACATTCGAAAACTCTGAAAGGAGCAAGAGCTAAAGCAGTGAATGAAAGAAAAAAGCATGCAGGAAAATATTTGTGGGAATGCAGCCGGCTGGCATAAATAGTGGTTTAGCCTCAATAGCTTATACAGGAGGCATCAACCTGAGACCATGGGAAGCAGAAATCTTGATGTTTTGAAAAAATTTTTTGGTTATATTAACGAAAATTACTGTACTGTACTGGTAGTCACGAGATTTCTCTTCAGAATAGTGAAGATACTGTGAAAAAGGTTCAGAAATGTAAGCTCAGAGTCTGTGGATTCAATATAAGTCTTCTTTCTGTTGAACTTCTCACTTCAGGAAAGGTATGAGTCAACTGAAAGGATATCAGAAGAGATTAATGGTCAGCACCTTTTACCTGTGGTTGAATGATTTGATTAGTCTACAGACATGAGGAAGGGATGAGAGTATGAAAGGAGTTTTCAGCTATGCAATAGGTTGTAAAGAGGTAGGTGTATTTTGTTCTCTGTTCCACAAGGGAAAAGGATAGGGCATGGTAGGATAAAACATGACAAGGAAAGAAATTAGATAAAATAATAATAATGTGAAGAACTACAACAACTTGCAAAAAGCAAAGCATTGGATTAATTTTAGAAGAAAATGAAGACAATCATCAGGCTAGAATAGCAGTGAAACAGAATGCCTGCGAAACTTGCCAAGTCTACTATCGCTGGAAGAGAGAGTGAAGGTTTTCTGAGACAGAAATTGAAGCAGATGACCTTCAGGCAACATTTGTGAATATTTTTATAGGTTTAGATGTTTTCTCCTGATAAGAGAAAGAAAAGATACAACAAATCATACATAGATTTCAGTGATTTTGTCCTCTGACCCAGCATAGTATAGGGGTCTTAGTAATCAAAGCAAATCTAAACTCTTGACAGGAAAATAAGAAAAATTTCTTCTTTAAATGCTTCAAGAAGGATTCAAAATTTTCAATATTTTTTTTTTAGACAATAGGTATATGTTAGTCTGCTCTGAGCTTCTTTTCAATTATGAGCTCAAAGAAAGAAAAAAAAGGCATTTTTTTACCCTTTCACTGTAGGAATTCAGTATAACAACTAAATATTCAGTCAGTAATTGTGAGAGCTAATTATGAGAGAGAGAAAATCTAACAAGCATTCATTACAATTGTCTTAAAGAAATCTTTGTTGCTGGAAAGTTTAATATAAGTACTAAAGAAGGAAATGTCTAAGTCAGAGACTCAACTATCAATTATTTTCTATTGAAGGACAAAAGCAGGCAAGTCTATTTAGGAATACAAAGTAAGAGTAATTTCCCCATGCCCCACCCCCTAATTTGGGAAAATGTCGTCTTGTTTCTTTCAATAAAATTTAAAAATAAAAAAGGAAAGTGAGATATTTCTTATCTCAATAGCATCCTGAAAATGAAGAAAAAATTACTTTTTTTTCACGGGCAAAATCAGGACTAAAAAGCCATGGTCTCATCTGGGTTTTGGGTAATCATTTATTGCCTAAGATATTTGGAAAAGCTTTATTTTGCTGTGCTGGGTCCATCTAGCTCAGTCTAATAGCACAGGCTTCATAATTATCCACCCAAATTCTGTCTGGGAAGTTCTTGTAAGTGTAACCTTCAATATCAGACTTCAAAATCAGTTCTTCTTCAGTGCACTATGAGAGACAGGCAAAATTTTAAAATTTAAAAGATTTGAAGCCAGATGATAACATCTGAGTTGAGATAGGTAATGCAAATAGCAGAGCTTAAAAATCAGGGGGAATAGCAAATCAGTGGGGAAAAAAGACATACAATAATCAGTAAGGGGCCAGATGAACAAGCCAAAGTCTTCAAACAGTACAAAGATAATCAGAAAAAAAATGAGTAAAAAGTCTTCATTCACTGTCTAGAATGCATTATCTCTGTTGAAAGGAGAAGGCAAGCATTTCCCCACATTTACATAAAGTTCTTATGTCTGTAGTAGTAGTAGTAGCAGTAAAAATACACCAGAATGTAATATATGAGAATATGTAATACAAATAATAATCATATTAAAAATCAAAAAAACAAATTTTTTAAAAAAATTGTTTGCAGTATCTAGTACCAAAAATGAGAGGCAATTCTGGGGTTGAAAATGTCATTCTATTTCTTGAATTTGCAATCCTTATATTGTGAGTTTAGCAGTTTAGCCTTTTTTCTTACATACTATCAGAAGTCCAAAACCAAATATTTTAATAATTTATTACCATTTGTCATCACACAGTAGAGAAGGTAGGAGGAAGGTGACGTTATTAAAGCAATAGGTACCTGTAAGAATGAGAATCAGAAAAACATAACACTGGAGAACAATGAAACAAGAAAAATAAACTGAAATGGTTGATAAAATCACTCTGATTTGGAAAAGAAAAAGACCTTTTCTGAAATCTGAGTTGATTAAAAACAGGATCTAAGGGATCGTTTACTCAATACTAAATGATCTATATCCTTTTGTATGTTTTACATAAAAATATAACTTGTTTATGGATATTACTAATATTATTTTAACAAAAATATTTGGTAACTGAAACATTATGCCATGAAAGGTCCCAGAATATTGATTCTCTACTGAATCCACTTAATTATTTGTGTCTTTCTTTTGTTCAGTCTTTCAGAGCTCAGATAGGGTTGAAAAAGTCGGAGTAAAAAAAAGGTAAGAATTAATTATTTTCAGAAATTTCTTACTATTCCATAGATCAATTATGTCATCTTCTTGGAATGGAATTTTATGTGTGTGTGTATGTGTGTGTGTGTGAGAGTGTGCATGGAAGAATAAACTGTTTGCTAGAGCATCTTCTTTTAAACGCAGTAGTTTAAAATTTCACCTGGTTTTGATTATTATCAAAATGGCAATTTGGGGATCCAATAAAAGGTAAATTAACACAATACTATAATTAATTTGTATATGTGAATTGAATTTTTATTTACTTTACACAAATAGTTTTGGATGCCACAGTAATGACACTAGTTTATTGATTCAAGGTGCACATATAAAGGTGATCCCAAGCACAAATGCAGGCTGGGAGAAGAATGGATTGAAAGCAGCTCTAAGAAAAAAGACTGAGGAATGCTCAAGATAACCCAGCAAGGCAGACTTACAGGTCAAAAATGCAACCTTATCCTGAGCTGCATCAAAGAGGTGTGGTCAGCAGGGCAAGGGTGGTGAGACTGCCCCTCTGCTTTGCTCTGGAGAGACCCTGCCTGGGGATCTGCATCCAGCTCTGGCTGCAACACAAGGACGTCAACCTATTGGAGTGGGAGTAGCGCCACAAACATGGTTAGAGGGATGGAGCAACTCTCCTAGGAGAGCTGGGCTGAGAGCTGGGCTATTCAACCTGGAGAATGGAAGGCTTCCAGAAGAGAAGCTGCCTTCCAGTACCTAAACAGGGCCTACAAAAAACCTGGAGGCAGACTTTTGACAGAGGCATGTAGTGACAGGACAAGGGGGAATAAGTTTAAACTGAACGAGAGTATGTTTAGATTAGATATTAGGAAGAAATTCTTTCTGGTGAGAATGTTGAAGTGTGAAAGCAGGGCCCATAGAAGTTGTGCCCCCTCTCTGAAAGTATTCAGGAACAGGTTGGATGGGGCCTTGAGCAATCTGGTCTCATGAAAGGTATCCCTGCCCATGGCATGGAGTTTGGAGCTAGATGATCTTTAAGGTCCCTTCCCATCCAACTCATTCTATGACATTGGCAGATAATAATGGCTATTATTACATTACATAATATATAGAATTATGTAGTGCTATAAGTAAATTACAATTATAATAAATGGTCCATTGTGTCCATCTGTACTGATGTCAGGATTTAAAACAATAAATTAGATTTTTCGTTATTTTTCTTTTTTTTCTCCTGTTTTGCTTTTCTTGAATAATCATAAAATTATTTAGAAACAAGTGATCAAATAGATTGCAATAATCATATTGGACTTAAAACTATGTTACTTAAATGGTGAAAGACATAGACCACTAGTTATTCTGTTAGTAGGAAGGAATATTTTGGTCCCACTGAAGTCAATAGTAACTTTGCTAT
>NW_005054433.1:1791878-1803371 GCF_000277835.1 Geospiza fortis | reverse complement strand
TTGCAGTGGTTGCCCAAGTCCTATGACATGAACATTATGTCAACAACCAGACCAAAATTTTTTAATTCTTAATTTTCTATTTGAAGAAACAGCTTGGTTTTTTTCTTCTTCCAGGTCAGAAACATATTTCTTTGGGTATGACAGATCTTAGGCCAAATATATTGCACATGGTAAAATGCAATAGAGGAATTAAATTGCTTCAACCTTGGAAATCACTTACCACTTTTGAAGGTGATAAAGTCAATGCTAAACCCATTGTAAGTATTATCTTAATGCATTTCTGGCACAACTTCATCTAATTTTCAAAATCATATTGTCTAGCATGTTCTCTCCTTGAATGTTTATTTTTCAAAAAAAGAAGTGTTCAAGTCCAAAATAAATTTTACTCTTTTTTCCATATATGTTTTTTTTAGGGGAAAAAAAATCCCTTACGCATATTTTTATAGATTTGAGGGAAAAAGGCTTCTTAAACTAGGTCTCTGAATACAAAACCTACAAAAATCCACAAGCTACTTCAGTTTATCAGTTTGTTTAATCTTCAGCCTTATTGTCTCAAATTCATATTGTCTAATGGAAACAGACAATAAAAAATTTACTCCAGTGTATGTGATGGGTCCCAAAGAGGAGTGGAGATGTGAGGAGGGGAAAAAGAAAAAAGCAAAACCAATTTTTTTTTAGATTTTCATTCACATATTTTGTAAATAATAAGAGATGGACAGAGATGAGATCTCCTTATCCATCTTTACAATTAGCCTAGGTATATTCCATACATTTTGTTGCATGTGTCATGGTTTTGATAACTATTCATTTAATAGTTCTTGTAGTTGGTTGGTTCTTTGAAGGAGTGACATTTTAGTTTCTAAATAACGTTATTATTTTAGATATAATTTTTTGAAAAATGTATTTATTTGCTCTTGTCTTTATGACTTAAGTGTCAAGAGGAGGTTATTTGTTTAGCTATGTGTCTTCATGAGTTTGTTCTAATGTCTAGCATTTACTTCAAAATATTTTAATCTAAACTCCCTTTTTCTTCCTACTATAGATCTCAAGTATATGGAGACTTCATTTCTCTAGATACTGCATACTGATTATCATTGCCTATTATAAGTAGTAATCACTTTTATACCAAAGAGACCAAAAATGTCTTTTTCATTTTCTTGTCTATTTTTTAAATCTCAGCAAAGAGTCACAGTATGCTTTTTATCATTATTATTTCCAGGAGACTGCTAGATAGGATTCTGTAATGATTGCCACTATTTAGTGCTTTAACTGCAGTTACTGTAACTCTAGCCACCAGTCTCTCTGGATTACTGAAGACTAAATGACTTAGGACTGTTTCACTTCCCTTGAGCTATTTTAGCAAATAGCTAAAGGGGTTGAGAAAATAGCTCAAGGCGTTGAAAAATGTCTCCTCAGAACTCTCTTAGATTCTGACATTAAGTCAGTTTGAATTTTAATGTGTCATCACTTATTTAAAGATAATAGGTATTTCTAGAAAACTAAACACACAGGATTTTAATTTTTTTTCAAGAACTGGTGTTGAAGAAAATAGTCCAGATATAGATAAAATGCAGTAGGTTCCCCACATCAGTGTACATAAAAGCTAATTAAAAACTGAAGGGCAGCACTATTTTATCATAAGATGTGGGAATACTGGACAGAGTTCACTGGTGCATGGAAGGAAGCCACAGTCACATAGGGCCCAAGAGCAAAGAAATAGAAATGTTTCAAGAGCAATTCAGAAAATTTGTATGTTAGAACCATATTTCTTTGGGTTTCACGTGTTTGATTCAAGGTATATTCAAACATATAAGAATTTATGTATGTTCTGCTGAATTACAGACATTTTACTGAATTCACCTACTGACATCATGCAGTTTCTTTACATGACAGAAGCAGATAAACATCCAGAGAACCTTTCAGATGCCACATGCCCACAGCTTAACATCTGCTTGAAGCACTGAACAAATTATTGAGTCCTTGTAGACATCCACCTAGCCTGAATTCATTCGATAATTCTATTGTGCACTGGAAAAAAAAGCTGAACACAAGTGCTTCTTCTGAGGATGCCTACTGCAAAGCACTGCCAGTCAGGTGTGTACTGTCTGTGCTACACTAATGCCTTAGATATGTGTAGGGGAAATAAAAGATCAGCAGCAAAACAGAACACAGATTTGCTGCTGACAACTTTACTTCTTTGTAACACAGCTGTGGAGCGACACCACAGGGTAGCAGGAACCTCAGCAGCAACTTCTAAGAGGCTTTTAAGATTTGGAGAGAATCAAATAAGTTGCCTGGAGTGATATGATTAATGAGGTCCTCTGCATATAACCATCTCACTTAGAAAAGCAGTTTGCAGTGAAGTTGTAGCAGCAGTAGTGCCTGACATGGGAAATATCCAGCATGGGCATCCCAAACCCTGTAGATGTATGAGCCCATGGTGGAACTTCTGCATGACTTGTCATGGAGTTGTCTGAGAAGGACAAAGTTTTCTTTTCCTGTGGGTGCTGGGTCACTGAATTTCAGCATTACTAGTCAGTGGACACGAAGGCAAAAATAAACTTGATTTTCACAGTGGATATGACACAAATTTGGACAGGGAAAGCACTGCCCCAGTTTTGGAAAAAAGAATTCCTATCCCTCCTGTGTGACTTGGTTGTTTCTTTAAAAACAGTATTTATAAATCTTAAAAAATTGAAAGCCATTCTCCCCTGTGATGTTACTGTATGCGCTTGCTAAACATCCCTCTCCAGCTCCCTTGTAGGCCCCCTTTAGATATTGGGAGGATGCTATGAGTTCTTCCCAGGACCTTCTTTTTCTCCTGTTTCATGAGATCTGGCGGCTGGATGGGCAGTGTTCTTTTGTCTGTCTCCTCTCTAGATTTGTGAGTGAGTACCTTCCTTGAATTCTTGTAATAATAAATTCCTTTCATTTAAGAGTCCAGGTCTTTTCTCATACAATTTATTTGCATCTCTTAATTAGCTATTCCCAGACTGTGCAACTTTAGTTTCTCTCTAGTTAATTAAAAACAACAAACCACCAACCTCCCAAAAACCAAACCAACCAAACAAACAAAAAAACAGCCAAAAATCTCTAGTTTGCTGGACAGGTCTTACTCTCTGGGTTTTCTGCTCCCTTGTTTTGGTCATTTCTCATTTAGCCAGTGTCATAGACCTCTCAATAGGTTGTTTCCAGAGTTGTCCAATTCAAAAAAATTCAAGTATAAACATGAATGGGAATAAAAAGCATTCGAAGTGGGTCTCCCTCTATGCTTAGCAGTGCCAGGTTAGTTAAAATTTCCCTTTTCAAGAAAGTTATTCTACTTTTCAATATTTCTTCAAATACTTGACAGTCAGTATGAGTGGGTGTGCCTTATAAAAGACCATTTTCTTCCCTCCCTGCCTTACTTTCTTTCTTTCTTTTATTCTCTTCCCCTCCCCTTCCTCACTTTTATTATTTGTTCTGATCTGGCAGGACCAGAATAAAAATTTCAACTGTCCCCAGCCAGCTTACTATGTCTTCACCTTCCTAAAGCTGGTTCTTACATTTTGAAATTTGACATGTTCAAAAGGCTGTAATCATCTTATTACATGAAAAGAATTTCTACAAGTATGCAATAATTATCATCTACTTCCAGTCATAGATATCTGGTGCCCTTTAAAATACTTTATTCTTCTATAAAAGGCATCAGAATAATTAAAATATGTTCCAAAAGCAAAAGTTTGTAGGTTAGTACCACCTTCAAAGGCATGAGAAGAAATTTTCTTAGTCTGACCACATCCTTAAATGTCTAAAGAAATTTATGAATTCTATAAATATTATCATTTTTAATATTAATACATTTTCAGTGTCATTCTAGCAGTCTTTTTTACTTCCTAAATTCCACTTTAAGTGAATTGTTGATTATCTACATGTATACAAAATCTTCTTTCTCGATTACTAATCATAATCTTAAGTGTGCCAGGCTCCACAGACCTCATAATATAAAACTTATCAGATGGAATTCACACTAGGAACACAAATTTCTTGAGATCAAATGATTTATGTTACATAAATAGTAAGAAAGCTCTATGCAGAATTATGATTAAAACCTTTAAATCATTTTCTCCGCCTCTCTTCATAAGTAGCTTTGCAATTTACTGTCTGTCTCGGTTATGTTCCCAGCAGGTTATTAACAATTAATTAGCAATATATCTCAGACGCTCTCTGCGCTACTGTACTAATTGCATGGCACCAGGATGCGACTCCACTTGGTAAATAAACTGTAGCCATAACCATTTGTTTCTAGATGAGACATATACACAGTTTACAAGAATTTTTCCTGTTATATTTGGGTCTTTACTCATATGTACTGCTAGGAGACAGAAAGACTATTTATGAGTTTTGGGTGAAACTATTCACTGTTCCACAAAATATAGAAAATTAAATAATTTTGCTTGTGTCATACCACTCTCATCTCATCCTTGAAGTGTTTTATTCTCCCTTTAATTTTCATTCTGTATCAGGAATCTTGTTCTTTGCATTAACAAAGAAACGAGGAAAAGTGATCTCCCGAGCAATTGCTGGATGATTAAGATAAGGCCACAAAACTGCAGATTCTGAGCAGTGTCAAATGAAAAGACATCAAAAAAAATGTAAAGCAACCAGATGTTTTTCATACACCACATAAAAATATAAGTAAATGCTATACATATGTGTTCAATAATAAAAGCTACACTGCAACATCCTCCCCAAAATAACATTTTTTTACAGACGGGAAATAGCACAAAAGAATAGACTTCCTCTTTTTTTCCTATTAAATTATCATCATCCTTTCTTCTATATCTTTTAAGCTATATAAAATGAGACCAATTTTTGTCTCTTTAGTAACAAGAATAATTGAAATAGATACAAATGGTACAGAACTGGATATATGCAACCAATGCTTAAATTGAGTCCAAAAGTTGATTTGTATATATCTCTTCTGTTAAGGTCATCTGACTACAATAAATATGATCAGTTTAAGTAATTAATTACCTCATTATAAACTACTGAATTTATTTTAGTTTCATTTATCATACATTTAACACATTACATTTTTCCTTATGATATTTATTCATTGGTCATCTTCAATTCATGTTTTGCCTCCTAATGAATTTAATTGTATTCATTTAGTTGATATCATTATCGAACCCTTAATACTTCTAAAAAATAAAAATGAAAGATTGAAAGAAAGGCAAAATACTTGGATATGAATGCTAGTATTCCAAACCAAGATGCGCTGTGTTAACTTGCATGCATCTTTAAAAAAAATCCAGAACATCCCAAAAATAAAGAACATCCAGAACATCCCAATAAATTAAAAAGCCACTCACAACAAAACCCCATAAATACTAAATACATGAAGTTACAGAAAAATTTGACATCTGACACCTTAACCTGAAATACAGGGAGCACACAGATGACTCTTGTGACTCTTGTATCAGCTTACTCCTCTGTTGACCTGTTTTTTGTATTGAAAATCAAGTGTAATTAGCCATCTTTTTTTTATTAATGAAGAATTTTAATTTCCATACTTGTGCCTCAGGCCATTGACTTTCATGGTAGGTCTGTTCTTCTGGAAACATTATAGGCTTTCTGCCCAAAGTACACAAAAGAAGATTAACAACTTCAAATACATTTAAAAGTCTTAGCACTCTAATGTGTCCAGGAAAATAGAATAGAAAATAGAATCTACCACTGAAGTGTTTTAAAAATCCTATAGCACTTGGGAATCTTCCTACATGACTTTCTAAAGATTGATAACACTCAAAGTAAACAAGTATCTTGGCAATCATGAAATCAGATATTAAACAGATTTTTCTGAATTTCTTAATTTTTTTTTTTTTTTTAGTAATTTGTACTTGTCATGATTTTCTGCACAAATAAAGCTGCTTAATTGTTACAAGGTTTTTGAGAATAGGATTTAGGCTTTCATTTTCACATCCTGGTCTCATGAGAAGCCCATGGAAGTTCAATTTCAATATAATTTGAATAGATTTATGAGGTAAAATCCTACCTCCGCTGACTTCAAAGATGACAGGATTTCACCTGCAGCTTCCTCAGTGATTTTATATTGTCCAGCACATTTTTGGCAGTAACACAGCACATTTATCCCAGACCCTGTAAGCAGAGCACAGAAATCTTAAAGAAAGCTAACATTTTAGTGATTATTTGCAACTGTTTTGCAAAGTCTCTATAGAAAGCAACCACATAACAAGGCTTTCCCATTAACATCTTCCCAGAGTCAACATCCTAATGTAGCCTCAAAAGCAGCCATGGATTAATGCTATTTATTCTCTGAAGATCTTCTTTATTTTACTTTTTCTAGTAAAATTATATGCTTAGCAAATTTTTCATAGCATTGCAATTAACCATGTAAGTAATTGTACTTGATGAAATTACTAAAGAAACATTGGAAGTTTCCAACTGACCAGGTTCTAAATGCCAAGATGTGCACTTTGCTTAAATAGAATTAACTTTTGATCTCCAAGGCAGATTGAGGTGACATTGAAAACCCATGTTCTGTTAAAAATGTTATGAATGTTTTTGTTTAACTTATGTAGAAATTGAAAACTTGTTCTTTTATAGTGTATTATTTAATATTGGTCAAGTTTGAATTAAAAGCAAATTTCCCTCAAATACTTTTCACAGAAATAGTAAGGGGGGAGGGGCTGTGTTGATAATCATGGAAGAAAGGACAATACTTCTCATTTTCTGTAAGAAGGTTATCATCTGCAAATTTTCTAAAAGAATTAATGAAAAAAGTTTTCATCTGTCCATTTCATCTTTGATCTCTATCTGGAGGGATAAACCAATGCTTCCTTAAGGCTGAACACATCAGCAAAATATTTTTTGGCTCTTGGAGTTGGTCTAAATTTCCTCTGGAAGTTGTTATCTAAAAATTGTAACACCAGTCCAAATAATTTATGATACATTGATAATTCTGCTTAGAAGAAGGCAAGGATGAAACACAACAATTATTATTTGTTTTCCCAAGGATATTTTTACAGCCTAATTCTAGTAAAGGGAAAGGAATGTCTGAAGCCTCTATTTCTTTGCTAGATGTGTCACTTACTGCTGATGAACATTCAGAGGGTCACAAAGTTTAATTTATTATTTTTTTGTATATAAATGCAAAAAATTTTGAATCCACATCCAGACAGAGAATTTAATGACAAGCTAATAGGTGACAAGGCATAGTAGCACATTTTCATTTTGAAGGAAACACAATTTACTCTTAGGTAGTTCTATCAATGCAGTTTTCCAAAGTGCTTCCCATTTTAATTAAGGAACATATTTTCACAAGGTCTGGGAGTAACAGCAGCATTCTGTTCTGCTAACAGAAGGATCAAAATTGTTGGCACTTAATTCTACTCCTCTCAGTTTCATAGATTTCCAGCACAACAAAATGGTTTTATGAATACAGGGTGATTCCAAATAGTAGTCCAAATTTTAGGCTTGATTCGGTAATCTAGACACAAATATATACTGCCATATGAGACCCTTTACCTTGTCAGAGACATCTACATAGAATGGAAAAATTAGATGCAAGTCCACGAGGACCATGTATTTCAAACAGTGGTAGCTTAGAAGAGTAAATGTCATGATCTGACTATGTCAAAAAATAAAGCATGTATTTAGCATCCTTTTAAGTGCAATGGAACATTGTCACTCTTGTTCCACAGCCAGTCCAGTCCTTAATCACCTGTGGACAGGTGAATTGGATTTTGTGTATGTGCAGCTGGATACCCTTGGAAGCATTTCAGATTTATTGGGAGAAGCTCTCTTGCCAGGACAACTGCACCTTCCAACCCATCACTCTGTTGACTGCACTGCCACTGACTGTAATGGGACACAAGAAATCTGCCTCCCATAGAAGAATAACGATTTGAGTGATTTGACCATATGTAGATGTCATTGTTTAAGACATCAGTCTGAGGTCCATCACCTGCCTTCTGGAGGCCAGGCCGAGAAGACACGAATCTCCCACATGTTATTACATCTCCCCACGTTATTACATTAACGTCAGTTGTGTTGGAGTGCCTTTCATGAGTGCTGAGGCCTCCTTAGCCTATCTCATGCAGTACTAGGCACAGTTTTCAAAAAGCGTTTAGACAATGCTCTCAGGCATATGGCATGATTCTTGGGGTTGTCCTGTGTGGGACCAGGAACTGGACTCAATCAGGGGCCCTTCCAACTCAGGATATGCTATGATTTTTTTTGTGTGGAACTAAGTTGACTGCTACAGTGAGATAAATTTTGGCGAACGAACCTTTTAGCAGTATACAACTTGTACATTATTCTACTGGCTTAAATCCCAACTTCAGTTTCTTTGCTTACAAGATAGAACAGTATCTCAAAGAATTTCAGGCAGTGTTCAAGTCACACCTATATTTAATGCTGTTTAGATTTAGTAATGTAACATACACCTTTCTCTGAGGTAAAATGTATTGCAATAGAATAAGGAACATAACAAAAACAAAATATTAAAACAACTCTATTAAAAACTGTTTTTAGATAGATTATTTTGAAAAAAAACCCTTTGAAATCTTATTATCTATAATAACACAAAGTTAATGTGAACTTTTTATTGATGATTATAATAAGAAGACAACTTAGCAACTAACAAGTAACAGCCACAGGAAGCCTGTGTGGAACAGGGAGATTCTGATTAAATTCAAACTGAAAGAAAACATGCAAGAGCTGAAAGCATGGACAGATGACCCAGGATGAATAGAAATACTGTGAGCATCAAGGGATTATTTTTGGAAAACCAAAGGACATCTAGAGTTGAATCTGATGAGAGACATGAAAGTCAACAAGAAAGGATTCTAAAGTATATAATCTATATATATGTATAAAAATACAAAAAGAAAGACTATAGAAAATATGAGTCCACAGCAGTATGGGAGAGGACCTAGTGACAAAAGTAATGGAAAAGAACCAAGTATTTTATACATTCTTCAAGTCATTCTTTACTGGTAAATCGAGCCTTCTGGAATCTCAGGTTTCTGTAGCCAGAAGGAGGGTCTGGAACAAAGAGAACTTACCCTTTTTGCAGGAAGATGACCTCAGGGAACATTTAAACAAATTTGACTAATGAGCTCAGTGGGATGAACCCACAAGCATTGAGGGAACTGGCTTTGTGAAATAGATTTGGGAATGATTTAATCTAACCAATAGCTTTCTACAATCATATGAATGATGTGGATGAGGAGACAATTGTAAAGGTCATTTATGTTAATGTCAACAATGCCTTTGAAACTTTCTTCTGTGAAATCTTCACAGATAAGCTGATAAAATATGGACTACACAAATGGACAGTGAAGTGGACTGAAAACTAGAAGAACTTTTGGGCTCCGAATATTGTGATCAAAAATGTAAAGAGCAGATGAAACCCAGTCACCAGTGTTGTAGCCCAGGTGGTGGTACTGGGTTCAATACTTAAAGTATTTTATTTACATTGTGAAGCTATAATGAATATTTTATATCAAAACAATTATTGTTAAAAGAAGAAATATTATGTAAGGAATTTTGACAATGTTTTTGTAATAACCTGTATTCTGCAAATTCTACTTTTCAGTCATTAAAATGGTCAGACATCATTAAAATGATTTTCAAAATAAACGGCTTACACACTTATCATTTACTATTTAAAAAAATCATACCAAGCAACTTTACTAATAACTATCAGCTGATGCAGATAGGGGAAAATTCACATCATACCAGGTATTTGGAAAACTCACTACATTTTTTCTGTATGTTAAGTTCTGTACAATAGTCTGTCTGTAGAAGACAATCATGTTTTATTTATGGTTAAAAGCTTAAAAATACTAGTATTTTTCTACACTGCAACAATGTTCTCAAGGTGTTTAAAATTACTTTCCTTCAATAATTCAAATATGAGATCTCATCCCTTTACTTTTTTTGGAGATGTATTATGTTGAATATGAAACTGAAAGCACACCTGAAAGCAAAAGCATAACCTTAGTTTTTGACATCTTTATGAGCACAACTGTTTTCATTGGAGAGAGGAAAAAAAGTTTTCTTTGAGTAGAAAAGGCAGATTTGGTTTTATTTGTTCCTGGCCCTCATGGGTAAAGCAGTGAATGGACTGAGGTTTATGACACAGTTTCCTAAGCATATATTCCTCTAAGGATATAGATATAAGCCTTTTTGAAGTCAAATCCCAATGGAAAAATATGTCAGAGGATATTAGAAACGGCTGGCTCTTGTTCATACTTGATTTTCAAAATTAAAAAAAAATCAAAACTCAACAAAACCACACAAATGCAGGAAGTTTAAAAGTCGGATATATTTTTCTTTTTCCTCCTGATAATATCTAACACTATTTTTTAATATGAAAGTTCAATGTATTTTGACACTTATCCTCTTCTTATTTACCCAGATAAAGAACAACTTCATTAAGATCAATAGTCCTACTATTTTAGAATCTGAAACATATTGTACCCCATAAGAGATATTCAACTACATACATTGGACACTAATAGTTAAATACACATTATAAAAGTTTGTTAGAATACATTGTAGAAGGCAAGAAGAGTAATTTTTGTGAAAAATAAAGTGTTTACTTTCACTGTCAACCTTACAGTCACAGCACTGTGTGTTCTGCTAGCCTGACAGTGGAAAGAATTCACTGATTTGTTCAGATCTGGCAACTCTTACTAGAATTTCGTGTTGCTTTCACAAAGAGAATATCATGAATGCAGGTTCCTGTTCTACCAGATTGCTTGTGAACAGGGAAATGAGGCACATACCTGTACCTGGCTTGTACTTTCTGAAAAAAATTGATAGCTTCCTAAAAGAAAGAGAAAAGCAAATCAATTCCATAGGATACCAGCTATGCTGCAAGGCAGTGTGCAATTTTGGTGCCTGGTGTTATTTCTATTGTATTTCAAAAATTTTAAGTACTTAGTATTTTGTCTCAGCTTCACAGGAAACTAAGGGAGAAAAGTTAATGACTTGGCAATAAAGAATAGAGCACCAGATATATGGTTTGAGTGCAGAAATTTGTTTTTTGTAATCTAATAAATCATGCTGTTCATATGTTATTTAGATGCCAGTAGATCTCAGAAAGGCATGGAGCTCAGTTGGATGTGGCTGTAACACTAGGTTTGATTTAATAATCTTGCCTCTAAATTCTATGAACTGATCTGGGGGACCTCCAAAAGCCAAGTCAATGTTTGTCAGTTGTTCTCATAGACCCCAAAGAACAGATCAAGGGAAGTGTGGAAGAGGATGAGGCGGGAAGGGGGACTACTGTCTGATCTTCATAGAAGACAGATTTTGAACAGTGGTGTTAATCTGTATGTCCAGATTTTTTTTACATGAACAATGAGATAGGATGAGATTTCTCTTGATATTTCTAGGTCCTCAAAATTTAATCACACACAAGAAGGGAAAAGAAAAAGAAGAGGGAGAGGAGAGGAGAGGAGAGGAGAGAGGAGAGGA
>NW_005054433.1:1774112-1791615 GCF_000277835.1 Geospiza fortis | reverse complement strand
GGGAAAGAGGGCGCATTACTACTAGTATCACAGTATTTCTCTTTACTGTATCAATAATGTGCATGAATGTTGTTTTTCAGTGAGTGAGTTCATTTGTAGCTTAAGAGAGAATTTCTGATATGTTGTCTTATGGGAAAAACTAAGCAGAATTTGAATCACATTTTTGCCTTGCATATGGCTTCAAGAGTACTGTGATATCATTTAATGAATTAGATTTCCAAATAAGATTACAGCTCCTTTAATCTATTAATTGTTGGTTAAGTAGAAAAAGGACATGAATACTGAGTTCCAAATCATTCTCCCAGAAAAGCAAAATTCAAGCTGCCGTGTAAATATTTCTTCCAGCAGCTTAATAGCAACAAATTCTGTTATTTCTCAAGGTCAGAAAAACATTTTCTATAGAATTTGGATACTGTTCTTATAAAATGTTTTATTTCTTCCTGTACAGTAAAATTATTTCCTTTCATCAAGATTACCTATATACTATTGAGTTTCATTCTATACAATAAAAAAAAATTAAAACCTGTCTTTTCATTGCATTTTCTATAAAGTTTAATAAACTTTTATTTTAAGGTCAAGCACAACAGGGTTTCCAGAGGGGAAAAAATGTTAGAAAGGCAGCATGAAATGTCAAATGTAATTTTAGGAATCAATCTCTATGCTCAAAATTTATTTATATTTAATGTTTTAGTCTGTAATTCCTAGTTTCTAGGTGCCTAACACTATCCCTGATTTTGGAGCATATGAGCATATCCTACATTTTACATCTCTGAGATCAGTGGAGAAAGATAAATGAGGCTTCTACTCCTTGACTGGAATTATATAATTCTTTTTTGTTTGAACAGTTTTGGGTCTAAAATGAGGAATGTAGTCATTCTTCAGTTAATTTTCACTCAGTGGCAAATAAAACCTGGGCATGGAAACACAGATTTAACAGATAGATATACAATAGAATTACAGAACCATAGAATAGTTTGGGGTAGAAGGAACATTTAAAGGTCAACTTTTCCAACCTCCCTGAAATGGGCGGTGATATCTTCCACTTGCCTTGTGATATCTTCCAGGAGCCTTGTCCTGTATGACCTTGAATATTTCCAGGGATGGGGCATCCACAGCTTCTCTGCACAACCTGTTCCAGTTTCTCACCATACTTATAAAAAGTTAAAAGTTCTTCCTCATATCTAAACAAAATTGAGCCACTTTTAATTCAAAACCATTTCCTCTTTTCATGTTGCATCAGGTCCTGTTACAAAGTTTGTTCCCATCTTTCTTATAAGAACTCTTTAAGTACGAAAAGGCCTCAGTAAAGTCTCCCTGAAGCTTTATCTTCTCCAGAGTCAACAACCACAACTGTCTCAGCCTTTACACCTAGAAGAAATGCTACAGCCCTCCAGTCATCTTCAGGGACTTCCTCTGGAGCCACTCTAACAGTCCTTCTAAATGCTGCAGTTTGCAGATCTGGATGCAATATTCCATGTGGGGTGTCATGAGAATGAAGCAGGAGGGCAGAGTCACTTCTATCAATCTGACGGCCACTCTTCTTTTGATGCAGCCCAGAATACAGTCGGCTTTCTGGGCTGCAAGTGCACGTGGCCAGCTCATGTCCAGCCTTTCAATGACCAGTACCCTCAAGTCATTCTTAGCAGGGCCACTCTCAATCCATTCATCACCCAGCCTGAATTGGTATCTGGGGTTTCCCTGAATCAAATGTAGAACCTTGTAGTTGGCCTTGTTGAACCTCATGATGTTCCCATGAACTTGCTCCTCAAGCTTTTCAGGGTCCCCCTGGATGATATCCCTTATTTCCAGTGTGTGAACTGCACCACACAGCTTGATGTACTCTATAAACTTGCTGTGGGTGCACTTAATCCCTTTGTCATTGACAAAAACATTAAACAGTACTGATCTACATACGGACCCCTGAGGGGTACCACTTGTCACCAACCTCCATCAGAACAAAGATGGAACTTTATTTTGTACACAATTTGCAAAAATCACAGAATAGCCAAAGTTGGAAGGGACCTTTAGAGGATACCTGGTCCCATCACCCTTCTCAAGGAGGGCTGCCTATATCTGGCTGCCCAGGATCATTTCCTGACACTGTTCAAATAGTTGATGGAAGAAGAATCCACAACCCAGGCAACCTGTGCTAGGTGACACAGTGAAAAAGTGTTTCCTGATACTCAGATATCATTTCAGTTCACATCCATTACCTCTTGTCCTATCACTGGTCAACACTGGAAAGACCTTGCCTCTGTCCTCTACAAATCTTTTCTTCAGGCATTTATGCACATTGAAAACAATCCACCTGAACCTTCTCCTCTCTGGGCTGAGCAGTCCCACTTCTCTCAGGTTTTCCTCATAGGAGAGCTGTTCCAGTCACTTCATCATCCTTGTGACTCTTTGACATTTCATCTGCACTAAGAAGCCCAAAACTGGATACAGCAATGCAGCTGTGGCCTCTCCTGGGCGGAGCAGAGGGGAAGGATCACCTACCTTGACCTGCTGGCCTCACTCCTCCTAATGCAGCCCACTAATCTTGGTGGCAATGGTACATGGCTGACACATATTCAGCTAACTGTCCACCAGTACTGCCATGCTTTTTCCTGCCAAGCTGCTCTCCAGCAGGGCTGTCCCCTGCATATACTGTGCTGAAGTTACTCCTCCCCCTATGCAGGACTTTGCACTTCCAGGGTACACTGTACCATGAGCATAGCCTCCTAATTTGTGATTCAAGGATATTTGAATCATGAGCACAAAAATGACAGGTATGAGTGAATATGTAAAGGATCCCCTGCCTCTCCTTCAGTAGTGACTGAAAGCAAGACTAAATACCACTGATCGCTTCAAACTACTCTAGCGGCTTCTTTTGTGCAACCAAGATCGAATCCGGGTTCAAATCTGGAAGGTAGATATGTAGATTTTGGCATCTATATTTAAAATTGAGTATGTGAAAGATGTTTTTAAATTCTCACTGTATTCAATGAGCATCTAGGCTTGAATTCAGTTGCTTAAGCATAGAAACAGGTGGAACTGTATGCATGACTTAGTGCATTCCACCCAGCCGTCATAAGAGTACGTCTGCTGTTAAGCCTGCATCATACCTGCCAGATTTATGTGGATATCTCAAGCATTTAGGAATTTGAAATAGCATTTGGTATTTATGTTTAGGCAATCAAAACCCTCTTTATATATACACCATGTATAATAGGGCCTTAGACACTTGGCTTGCCTGTTAAACCTACATTAGGTTTAATTTGACATGACTAAAGCATAATTAATGTGCTAATGAAGGTGATGTGTTAATGAGAATTAGTATGAATTAGTACATGAACCCTTCAATGCAGTCTTTGGAGGTTATTTACAAGAGAGAGAGTTGCTGAGATTGTGAATTTATTCTAGACTCCATGGACTGAACCCCTAAACTAAAATATTCTATATGTCTAGTTCAGCAAAATGTTTATGAAATGCTACAAAAATATTATATCTATAAATTGGCTGAAATGTTAGAAATGTAGTTGTTCTTCCACCCAAGTTAATATGTAAGTTCATGAAGCTTAATGTAAGCACATCAAATTAAGCATCCTGTGTGCTCAAGTGACTTGTCTCTACAAAATTGCACATCCAAACATTGGAGGTTGGCTTTCAGCCCCCTTTGAAATTCTGGTTGACTGAATTTCACATTCTGAGTTGTCTTGCTTCTGCTGTTTAATAAAACATATGGACACATTGTTCCACAAGATAAATTCTGGTTTACAACTGAATCCCCAAGAAATATTTTTTAAATGTGTTTGGGGGTGAGTAAAATGAGACAGTAGCTGGATGAGTGACGGGAGTTCACCACTTGTCTCTTTTTACTTGAGGATCTTTTATCATCTCACCACAGCAGGACTACAAATGTTTTTGTTCTTTTCACAGAGACTTTTATTTTTCTATCTGCTTTTACTGCCTTGACATTACAACACTAGATGGCTAAGGAAAAATAAAAAAAAAAATAGAAACATCCCAGTAGGAAAGATCAGTGAGTACTACTCTCAGTCAGTAGGGGTACCTTAAAGTACTTGGTTTGTTCATGGCAACTCACCATTCCCAAGAGTGCTGCTTGACTGTGTGCAGGAATTACCCCTCTGAGACACAGGAGTTTTACAATCATACTGCTGGACCAAGTGTTTTTACCTCTCTAAGGAACAGAGAGAAGATCAGAGTAAAGTGCTGAAGATTTTGTCCGTGAATACTTAGAAAGTTCAAATCACAGATTTGAACTTTCAGAATCACAGAATATACTGAGTTGGAAAGCAACCACATGGAACATTAAGTCCAACTCTTTAGTGAGTTCCTGTCAATTTGCTGGCAAGTATAGCATTTAAATGGTCAACAGAGTGGCATTGCCTGTTATGGGAGGGAAGGTTGCATCTTTCAGCTGCATGTAAGACACTGTCACTTATGAGCAGCTAAAAATCGCCTGCAATCTAAGATTCATTCAGTGAATTCAAACCTACTTCCATCTTGATGTGTATGATATATGTCGTTGAGGGCCAGCATTTGATTTGCAAAGTCTGACTCCCAAGACATTAGTCCACTGGTAGACAAATTGGTGTCTAGCACCACTACACCATCATTTTGAACACTTAGTTCTTACTCCTCTCATAGTGTCCCCACAGACATTTTTTTCTT
The DNA here is from genome assembly GCF_000277835.1 of Geospiza fortis. Lineage (NCBI taxonomy): Eukaryota > Metazoa > Chordata > Aves > Passeriformes > Thraupidae > Geospiza > Geospiza fortis. The sequence continues at coordinate 1,786,941 of NW_005054433.1, read as the reverse complement.
TAAGAACCAGCAATGTGCATTTAAACTAAGATTGTACCATGTGTTGTGAGGGCAAACTTGGAGCATACATTCCTGCCAAAGAAAACATCAGGAGCATTTTTCACTTCTGGTGGTAGGGAAAAGAATGCATCTGCTCCCCCACACTGTAGTGGAAAGCCATAGTCAAGCTGCACTCTTTGTTCATTGCTTGAAGAAAAAAAGACAGTTGTTCATCTTTTCAGGCCTTTGTTATGGTACATTCCCAAGATATTCAAAGGAAAGAAATGGATGGGAGAACACATAAGACAAGATGACTTTATTTTGGATATCGTTACTGGCCATAAAATTTTTTTCTTTCACCACATGACCAAAAATAACCAAATTATTTGATGTTTGTATTTTTCCCCTCTTTTTAAGCCTCTTCTTGTTCTTACAGGGAGTTTTTCCCTGTCTTTGTCTCTAAGGTTGAGAGACAAGTATCAGATGTGCCTTTGGTTCTTTCACAAATAGCAAAAATCATTAATTACAATTACAATAATACAATCTTACACTGAAAAGTAGGAAATTTTAATTGTTCAATATATTTTTCAACATCTTGAATTGAAAGGAAAAAAAAAACAAACCACAAAACAAACAGAAAATCAAAATGACATTATGTCTGTCACTTTGCTATGCTTCTCTCTCAGGTGTATGGAGAACCTTTACTGTCTTAGTAATCACAAACTCACAAAATGGACAAGATTGGAAGGACCTTTAAGTGTAAACCTGGTCCAGCCACATAATCAAGCAGACCCAGCTAGAGCTGGTAGCCCAGGACCATGTCCAGACACCCTGTAAATGTATGCAAGGACAGAGACTCCACAACCTCCCTGAACAACATCCACAACCACATTCAGTTGCCCTTACAGTGAAAAAAGTTTATCCTGGTGATCAAACAAAGCCTTCTTTATTTCAGGTTGTGCCAAATTGCCTCATCTATCTATGTATTTTTTATCCTGTTCTAACCTAGGTAAGGGTATGCCTTTTCACTGCTTGTCAATTTATATATTATGTACTTTGTATTACTCCTTTCTGGAATGTTATATAATGCAATTTCAGGCTAACTGGGTCAATAAGTAAAGACAATCCTTGAAAGTATATTTTTAGTGAAAATTCATTTGTCTATTTTCATGTGGAAACCCACTGAGCATCACTAACGCTCTTGTCCTAAAATACGAAGTACTGAGAAAGTAAGCATGCCTCCCTCATAACTGTATGCATTGACATTACCTTTTCTCTGCTCCAGCAAACTCCTAGGCAGTGAACTTCACTATTCTTCTCAATTCTAGCAATACTGACTTCAGTGATATGTGACCCCTTATGTTGTTGCTACCTGTGACATGAAAGAGGATATCTCTTCTTTTACTGAAAAACAGTGTGAGTTCTTGCATCTAATTTCAATAAGGCCTACACAGAAGCAGAAATTCCAGCTGGAAACTTCTAACATGTATTTCTATTATTCACTCAAAAGCAACAGAGATCAATGAAAACCTAAACTTCTATATGGCAAGGAAGAACAGAGGAGCTTTCCAAATTAAGTTTCAAAGAGAGCTTCCATTATAAGATATTGATGTTAACTAAATTTAAATCACTAAAATGTCAGATTTGGGGAGAAGGTGTTGGTAATTACAGGTTGGTAATGTATTCTGCTATTTCTATTATAAATGGAATTCTGGAAAAAAAAAAAAAGAACTGCTGTCAGGCAAGGTTATAGATTTTTCATTCCTTTGTGTGCATTCAATTATGCACTGCTCTTATGATATATACATATATATATATTCCTTTAATGTAATTTATTTCCTGTGCTTATATGAGAAAAGATCTGTGGGTCTCTGGCATCCCTGGTGAGCATCTTTGCTCTAAAGAAACACTAATGAGCTATCTACTGAATCACTAAATCTGATTGTTCATGCAAAATGGATTGTCCATGCAAACTGATTATGGTAAAGAAGTTACTTCTATTTCTGCTGTATGAATGACAGCAGATATAAAAGAATAATACTAAATACTCCATCCAAGAAACTAGGGTACAATCTTACTGCAGTTGAGTTTGAAAACAATGTAAAATATAACTATATCACCTTCCTGAATATTAAGTTATCTGATATTTTTCTTTATTCCAATTTTTTTGAAAAAATATATTAGATTTATCTGTATCATTTGCTGCCATATGCAAACTGATATTAAAAATTAATGATCAAGGTTAACATATGCTTACATTTCTACCAACAGAATTTTATAGTCAAAAATCAAAGTGAGTTCTCTTTTTGCAAGATTTGTAGGCAAGATCTCTTCAAATGCAACATGATCCAAAACCAATATGCCACAACTGGTGTCCAATTTACGTAAGTTGTTCACATTGTGAGGGTCACATAAGCATATATCTACTTTTCACACAACAACTGGAAGGAATTCAAAGTGAAGTAATACAGTGATTGGCACTCTGACGTAAGAGGGAAAAATAGAAGGACAAAGAGCAGAGAATTCATGTGATGACTTTCTTCCCAATAAATACATATACTGTTACATCCAAAGATACCAAAGGAAACTGAGGATACTGAGCACCTTGTGAAATAAAGCTAGCTTGTCTCTATTACAAAGTCTACTTTTCTACATCATCTTCTAGTTAGGATAAAGCGTGAAAATCAAAATATTATATAGTTGATATATATTTCTGTAAGTCAGCTGAAAAATTGTACAAATTACCTTCAGAATTATTTTAAACTAGTAAACAAATTATTTAGGGTCATAGATATTTTTGGACATTTGGAGTTTAGGATTCCAAAATACTCTTCTTCCATGATATATCCATGATATATACAGTTACTATTCTGTAAGCAAAGAAAAAAAACAGATCCAGGGAAGGAAAATGCAAATGGTGCAATTGTTCCAATCGGTTTCATTTATAAATGTCAGAGGACTTGCAAAAAATATAGGAACATTTTAGGCATAGTCAAACTTTACACCTTTTAGCATTTTAACAATTTTAAAATTGCTTTCCTCAGCTGACTGTAGGGCATATTTGAACCAATGTTCAGCAGCAGCTTTCTTCTCAAACTCTTACCTTCTTTGCATTATGCTAATATAGTATTCAGAAATGTCCTTATTCACTGAGAACTTATAGTGATTTTTGGTACTGATCTGTTGCCTAGTGTCAAAGAAGTGTGCAATTATAAATGTTTTACCAGGACGCTTAAATTGATTCTAAAATTAAGAGGCTTAAGAATTAGTTGTTCATTCAACATTGTTTGGAAGCCCCAGATACCACAATTAAATGGCAAAAAAATAAATTCTGTCTTCAGAGAAAGTGGAAAGCTTCTAGTTAGGAATATCCCTAGGGAATATTTTGAAAACTTCTTGAAGATTGTTGAAAATTGTTTGATTTTTATGGGTGGAACATCCTGCTTATTTTCATTTGGACCACAGCCAAAGTAAAGTCCTGTTGCACCCACAGCGAGTGAAGAACTCTAAGACTTAAACATTAAGTGTGTTTGAACCCAAGCACAAGCACACCCATAAACCATGATTGGATAAGCACTTTAGAGGCCCAATTGTCCCATGCTAAAAAATAGCCCTGGTGTCTGTTTAGCATGAAGGAGTTGTGCCATGAAATTTAAGCATAGGGTAATGTCAAAGGCCCTAAAAATATGGGCACAGATTGAAAGAGCCCGGAATGACGAACAGAGGCTTTAGAACTGAGAAAAGATTGATTTTACAGTGAGATAAGAAACATCTAAGAAATTGGAGTAGCAGTCTGTGGCATCTGGTGGACCGGGAAAGTAATATTTCAACCACTGCACAGTGTGAAGTCCAGGGACAGCCAAAGGCTGGGACCTGAAGAGATTCAAACATCATATAAGAAGAGATCACAGTATCACAGACTGGTTGGGATTGAAAAGGCCATGGGAAGAATATCTGGTCCAAAGCCCCTGCTAAAGTGGATTCACCTAGAGTGGATTGCACAGGATCACATCCAGGTGGGTTTTGAATATCTCCAGAGAAAGGGATTCTCTGGGAGCTGAGATACATGGCTGAAGAGCCTGTTCCCGTCCTCTGTCAGCCTTGGAAGTAAGGAACTTCCTGTGGTTGACTTTGTGAGTCTGGGGTCTGGTAAGAAATAAAAAAGAAGATGTTGAATTTGGCTCCACTTTACTTGCATCAAAAGTTCTGTTGCTTGGTCACTTCAATGACTAATAATAATCAAGGGTCACAGTTGTTGATGCTAACTTTAGGACATAAGCTCCGGGGTACTCTTCGCTCTCAACTAGTCTAGGTTAAAACATTTGGAGATTTTCTACTTTGAATGTCTGACATAGAACAGGAAGCATGACTTGCGAAAAGTAACAGTTAATATAAATTATACTAATAAAGACCTAGTAAAGTTTTGGTTTAGACATTGAACCTGCATTGAATTATCAGTTTTGTAAATATTTTAGTGATCTAAAATTCCCTAAGTGACATATGGATATCATTTATATACTTTCTTACTTAATTATAATTAGTTGTTACTTGATTCATGGTCAGAGGAAGGCTTTTGATAAGTAATACGGCAGTAGGTATACCTGAACTTCAGACAGGCTTCACACAGCATCTGGAAACTCAACACTAGAGTTAAGAAAGGTCATACACCTGAAAGATTCATACAAGACTTTAGGTGGGTTTTATCAGATCTATTAGGTTCAGTAAGCATGGGATCTCCAGTTCTCAAAATGGTTGGGAACTACATTTGCCTCAAGGAAGGTCTTGGACACCTTTTGGCATGAGTAACCTCATAATGAAAGCATAAATCCTCTTAATTTTCCACATTTTTTTGTTTTAACTTAGAATGTTCATGCTTTAATTGAACTGGAGCAAATAAGTTAAAGCACACAAAAGAGCAAATGTAGTAATTTTAAATTCTTGTGATGCTGCATTACAGCTGCTGTATATGTAGGGCCATATAAATTGCCTCATTGTATTTATAAGGTTCACGTGAATGCCTGCAACACAACTCTTTAAAGAACATTTAAAAATCAGGTCTCTGAACATTTCATACAGCAAGCTCTGAATAATACAATCAGAGCACTATGTATTCGCACAATCTGACAGAGGTCTTTCATCGGTACTGTTCTCTAGAACCATTTTTTAATAAAAGCTTAGTTACACATGAATTTTTTTATCCCTTCTTTTATTTCTTATCTCTTGAATTTTACCTAATTTTTGCACCAATATATTTTATTTTTGGACAAAATAATTTTTTCTTCTTTGTGAGGTGCACAGGCAATATATGAAAAAATATAGATAATATATAAATACATTTACACATTTATTTTGGTGCCTGTATTTTGTCTGAAAATCTGATGGCATCTCTTAACAGAACCTCCAAATATTAGAAAGTAATGGTGGGTAACTACTCTTTGTTCCTATATCAGTGAGTTAGAAATTTGTTAACAGCTGAACACTTTTCAAGAGCGAACTCCTCACTAAAAAATAGATAAATGCAGCTTTAAAAGAACCCACAAAAATATTAAAAATGGAGGTTTTTTTGACTTCAGAAATAAAAACTGATATTTTTTGGAAAGTAATGATTTTTTTTTTCTTAATTTATGCAGTTTTAAATATAATTTTTGCATACATTTTCACGACAAGAAGTTGTCACACTCAAGATCTTTTTTATGGGAAATAGGGAACACACTTTAAAATATACATAAAATATTTTTCTAACATCTATGTATTTTTCCCTGATGCTATGCTCATGTTCTCAATACCTTTCTTTTATATATATATGTATACATATATGCACACCTTCACAGAGATGTTGTGTTCCAATGAGTTTTACATTGAAAAATTATTGCTTGCATCAGTTAGGGCAATGGTTGGTGTTAATTAGTTAATGGTTAATTAGTACTGTTTCAGATTGCTTTGTGACCATCAGCTGACTTTGTAAAAGAGTACAAGTGTACTCTTATTGTTTCCACAATACAGAGTACTGTGGAATGTGAATATCTCACATGCTAGCAGACACTTTACACGAAGCTGTATGTCTGTGTTCAGCAAATAGTTCTGGGAGGAAGATTTACATGCAGAAGAAAGCACCTCACTGTAAGGGCTTGCACATGGCTAAACAAGAAAACTAGGTTGGTAAGTTTTCAGTAGTTGCAGTCCCAAAAAGGGCTCATGTACACAATACTGTATCCATAGTTCATAAAAAGTCAGGTTTTCATCTTTCAGAAACAAACGAGAGAAACAGTATCCAATGTAAAGATTGTGATTTATCACTACTGTTTTTAAGTGCTGTACTTTGTGTTTAGAGACATAGAAAATAATTATTTATCAACACTGCTTTCTTTATCCCTCCATCTGGTTGGGATTCACACTTAGACACTTCATTTATATATTTGTGCTGTTTCTCTATTAAGATGTCACACATCTGACTGCAGGGTGGGAAGCAACTAAGTGTGTTAATCAATGAATATAAAGTATTCATTTGACTGTGGCAGGAATCTTTGACATCATGTTTGTCTGATAGAATCTTGTCAAATTGACTTCTACTATTTGTTTGGGTTTTTTTTTTTTTTTTTTTGGAAATATAGATATCACACAGTGGGAAAGGTGAGGGGAAGAGTTGAGAAGGGGAAGTTGAGGAAGGGAGAGGAGAAAAGAAACAATATAGCACAGGGAAAGGAGAATGAACAGACTCCAGGCTGTCGATAAGTGTCAGCAAGCAACGTCACATTTTAATTCCCAGGAGAGATCCAACATATTAATTCTTTGACTTTTCATGCAATGACTGTGATGGGGAAAGTAGCCTTGTAGTCTTAATCAAAACTGTCAGAAACTACATACTAACTTTTACCAGGTGCTTCTACAAAGCAGATGCTGCTTAATTAATTATTAGATTATCTCAGATTAGTTTATAGAGTGATTTTAAAAGAAATCCTAAGGAGAACATTTTTTGAAAGTTGGTTAGTATGTATTTTTTTAAGTTTTTTGCCTGTTGATGATTGGATTTGTAACTGAGATCTGTTAGTTTCAACAGCATAGTGGTATCTTTCTTAGATGTTCTTCAGTATGGTACAGCTATGAGGTTAGTCTTACCTAATTTGTTGCCACTGGATGATCCTCCAATTTAGTAGCTTGCCCAAATTTCCTTAGTTTAGCCCTTTACTGAATAATGTAATAGTATAAGCTATTCTTACCATTCTCACATATTTAGCTCTAAGTGAGCCTTTTGTTCTCTCATGTCACCCCAACGTGCATGCATGGGCAAGGTTTCATTAGGGTCTTCACAAACTTAACAAAAACTCTGTACATTAATCAAGTATCTGCAGAAAATGCCCAACTGTGGTGTCACTTTTACTTTCCTCTGATTCTGAGATTCACAAACTCTCAGCCAACTGGTTGTCAATCCCACAAAAGATCTTCATAATTTTAACTGTTGTTTTAGAGGTACGGATCAGGCGGAGCTTGTCTCTCCCCACCATTCCTTCATCTTCAGTAAGGTCTTTAGGATCACAAATGCTAAATCCTTGCTGATCACATGACCTGTGCAACCAAGAATTGTCCTGTAGAATCCACCTGCTCCTCCCTATGTCTTGCTCTTTCACCAAGAAGATGGAGAAGAAACCACTTGGATCACCATGCCCACCTTCACTTTTATTCCCAGAGCTAAATAGATGCTTTGGTTACGCCTTAAGTCTCTGCCAGCATTATTATTGCTTCCTACCTTAGTAAGAAGTGACTCATAATATGAAGACCAGATGAACCATAGCTGATTCTTTGCAACATCCCCATTCTGGGCACCCAAGCAAAGCAGCAAATCTCTAGAGCTAAAATGCAGGTTGTCAGATGCTGCTTTCTCCAACTAATTTCAGCGTCCAGTTCTCATCTGACTCATACCTTCTCAGAAATAACAACTTCCCCCATCCTTGGGATCAGGTCACAGGACTTATGGAGATTAATATCTACAAAAGGAGAAGGTGGCTTTTTGCCTGTTGACAGAAATCATAATATTCTAGATTTTCTCTGTCTCGAGAATTTCTTTCTGATGCTTAATCTGGTCTTCTGCTTTTATACACAATTAGACATTCAAAACTTCATCTCTCAAGGTCTCTGTGACACTCCTTTCAATCCTTACATCTTTTGTGGTACTGTTCAGTCTAATATTTAAATCTTTTTATATATTTACTATTATTTTCACAAACAGACAAATAATGGTAGCCTGGAGCAGAAAAATTATCAGCAAAATGTACAGTAAAAGTAAATTAGATGTAAGCCAGAATCTATGAGATGAGAAAATGAAAGCATTATAATACAGGGTTCAATATATGTCTTGTCTGTAACAACAGGTTTAATAGATCTGCAATTAATGAGCTCATCTTGCTTCATCCTATCATTACAGAGAAGTAAAAATAAGACTGTCAACCCATCATGCTATGGAGGAGATCACTTGATTCATTCAAAATATTGACATAAATAATGCCTTTAGAGTAGGCTAGCAGCACAAATGTCAGGTTTGCATGTAATTTCACAAAATAATCAACTCACAGACAGAAATTATAGAGATTCAATTAACATCATGCTACTCAACAGGTGTGGTAAACTTTCAAAAACGATACAATATTCAGTAGCATTTGTATAAATATTATCATTACCATTCTAAACTCTGCTAGATTAAAACCCAAGCTCTTGCTAGTTCACAAATCTTACATGGAAGAATAAATGGTAGAAAAATGGAAATGTCTATGGAATGTACATCTGAGTTAATCAACTTTGACTCCCTTCTCAGTTCTTTCAGGCTATGAAAATAGATACTGTTGTGACATTGTTCATCTAACATAGTTTAATAATTTATTTCTGGACAAGACGAATTGCACTACAACTTACTTCTCTGTATTTACTGTAAAAAGACTAGCTGCACTTCAAATTTGTTTCATCTGGTTTTGTCCAATTAAAAGGGAAATATCTGGTAAAGAATAGTATTCAGAACTCTCTGTTGTATTTCTCTTCATCCAGAGTTTGGTTCTTTGTGTCTGTTCTATTCTAGGATTAGATGAATCACCCTAATTATAGCTATGTTTTTATACACATGGATGAAATCTAAGTGATATATCTAGAATAAGCCCCCCAAAACTAAGGACAAGAATTCTTTTATCTAATTATCTTTTATCACTGTAAGAGTGATTGAGCACTGACACAGGTTGCCCAGGAAGGTTGTGGAGTTCATTCCATGCAGATATTCAAAAGTCATATGGCTATAGTTCTGGGCAATCAGTTCTAGATGGCCTTGTGCATTCTGGTAGGCAGCATCTGTTGTACTGACTCTTCTATATTAAGAAAAGTTCTATTCATTTTGGAGCAATCCCTCACAAAAAAATTACAGTACAGGCTCTTTGTGAATAGGGAAGGTACCTGCTTTTTACCAAAATAATACACTATAAAAATGGATGCAGATAACAGCTTCTTACTGTGAACAAGTCAAAGCATGAGTAATTAAAATAATTAAGATTGAGATCTATAAAAAGGTTTATATTACTATATCTGATATGTAATGATGCCATATATGCCAGTAAACCAAAATTTACATCCTTAAATATCTGTTCAACAGTCACATAATTTTAAAGATATGTAGGGTCTCTAGACTTTGCCAGTAAATTCTCTAGATCCCTTAACAATCTTTAACAAAATATAAATTCACTTTCCTATCTCTTTCATGTTCTGGTTCAATGGCCAGAGCTCTCATCCCAGTATTTCAGTATCCCAATTTCAGTTCTTTCTAAAAAATATTTCACATATGGTTGATCTCTCCACCCTCTGAAAGTGCTGCATCTTGTAAGAAGCAATTAATGAGGTGGCAATATAAGTCTGATTCTGCAGTTGGTTTTTCATGGCAGTTATCTGCTAAGGTGAGAAAAGATCTTTAATTACAGCTCCAGTGTATAGATGCCAAAAAATCTTTACAGATAATTTTATGACCAATCCAAGCCTAAGCTTTGATATTTTGGATCTTAGTAGAAAGCTGACTGAAATTTGAGCCCTACAAATTTCAGTATAGTTAGTACTGAAATGTTGAAATCATTTTTAGATCTACCCTTAGCTTGTTTCCTGTATCTTGAGTAGACATGAGTAGTCACAAATGTTAACTAGGGAGGCTTGGCCCATAAAAATTCCTCTATGGTTAGAAGAGGAAAGTCTAGGTAGGACTTTCCTACCTAGGAAAGGTAGTTCCAAAGCAGCATTCAGAACATATAAAATGAAACTCTTAAACAGCCTTTGAATGAGGTTCTTTCTCTCTTCAAAAATGGAGAAGTCTATGAAGACCAGTTGCACAAGAAAAATTCTGTCTTGCATACATACACAATGTGGTTTCCCAAGTAATTTGAACATTAGGCAAATATCTAGTAAGAATTTGTAATGGTTAATGGAAATACTAGCAAGCTATGTAGTTATGAATTTTTTTAAACATCACCAGCACAATGATTTTATCTCAATCAATTAAAAAAAAAAAAGTTGGTTTTCTCCTGTATTTCTTCCCTCTTCCTTTCTTCTTCTTCCTTTGGTTATTATGTTATTTAAGAAAGTTGTATAGATTCTTCCAAAAAAACCTTGAACCATGATCTCCCAAGCATCATTTTAATAGTAAAGCTGTGACCAATGAAATAGGTATGACATTAATGATGCACATGTTGTGAGCTCATATGAATAAAATATTAAATTATGATTAGGAACAAATTAGCTGGATATTAGTTAAATAAAAAATAGGCCAAACCCCCCTTGCATTATAACTATCAGAGTTCTACCAGTGCCTGATAAATCTAATATATAATGGACTTTCCAGAATGAAAACATTACATGCTCCTCTGTCCCGAAGCTCTCGAAGAAATTTCACCTTGTGGTACTTTCTCGCTCTTTGAGAATCATGTAAGTTAGTGACCAGAAAAAATATATGGGTTTGGGTAATATGGATTTTATCCTATATGGCTTCATGGAGAATGAAAGTGTAGACAACATAAATCCTTTCACAATTAGATATTTCTCCTTGTTAAACGGCAGCAGAGTAGCATAAGCTCTGATAGCTTGGGGGAGGAGGAAAGCCCAGGGAAATAATTCTTCCATTTATCTGCAGATACCTGTTAAATAGCAAGCTATCAAAAACATCTTTAGACTGACATTTTTTTCTTTTTATTTTATAAAATCTGTTTATTTGATAACTTTTTGGGTAATTACTCATTATTGATGAAGACCAAAATAAGTCTTCAAGCAAGGTCATATATAATTTATAACTACATATGTTTCAGCAGCTGCCAGTATTATGCTGCTGTACATGTTTTATATTAGCAGCATTCTCCTTTATGTTAGAAAATATATCTATTTCTCTCTGAGACAATCTTCTCTCCTCAAATCTTTACAGTATAAAAGAAAAGTTTTTCATTTGCCCAGGAATTCAAATGAATCACTTGAAGTCATGCTTTACATAAGAAACAATACTTTATGCAGGAAAATAGCTACCTCAATTTTAAGATTGTGAAGGGGAATTGATATAAAACATCTCAGCTTTATGACCTCTATGGAGAACAAAATATATTTAAAGTATTTTTCTACTAAACTATAAGACCAATAACAAGGTAAAAAGGTCTAAATTAATACAAATCGTACAATCAAAAATTAAGAAAATATAGCCACTAAAGATTTATGCACTTAATTGCAATTTTTCTTTTTTCATTAGTTGACATGCAAACAGTGTTTACTGTTACTGTAATGAAATATGCCAACATTCTAAGATTTTTTTAACAGAAAATATTTAATATGCCAGTTTCAAACTTTGACAACATTATCTGTAATAAATAAATATACTAGTTATAGACCAAAAGAAAAGAAAAAACAACATTGAAGAACATAATATGTTTAGAAACAGACTTTCTTAGAATAAGGAACATTTTTAGGTGTCCTTGTGAAAACATCTGATAAGCTGTGACTGTATAACTTTTTCTCTGCATTCGAGGTGTGCTAGTATTACTATTCCTGATTCCAATAATATTCTAAACCCCAAAAACTCGGTGTACCAATGAATAATTGTAATGGGAAATGTGAAATAGCCTAAAGCTGAATTAATTATGGTTTTTATATCTGCATGCTAAGGATATGTCCATGTAGGTATGTAGTTAAAAGAATACGAAAGTTGAAAAACTAATCATTAAGGTGACTACAAAATGTGAGAATAAAGGTTACACCTGCAAATATAATTCAGCCCCCAGGCAGATAAACATGATGTAATGTGGCATAATAATACCATTAGAAGCTATTTTTTTGCTATAGGGCAGCCAACATTTATTTCTGTTTTTCCTAACTTTTTGATTGCTTTGTAACTCTAATACTCACCAATGTATCATTTTATGCACCAAAGAGAAAAATTTCATAGCACAGAAAAATAATTGTCACCCTCGGTAGTAATTGGCAGGCTCAGGATCTTTACAAGAATTTCATTTTGCTTATAATATGAATTAATTGAGTGGAATATAGCAATAAGGTGACTCTTAACTTCTCCATTAGCCTAGCTTTACAGAAGGATGGAGACATTTGGAGTTGTGAGACACCATGATAGATATGTATTAAGATTAGAAAGGAACATTACATTCAGGAAGAATAGTTTTCAACTAAAACTCTGGAGAGAAGTTTGTCTGATGTGAAAGACTTCTACGCTCCTTATTATTGTAGTTTGACTTTCTTCTGTTTCTGTTTTTTTCTCTCTTGCCAGTTCAACAATCCCATGCTTTTTTCATTCACTTCCTGGGTTCTACTACATATTTATAATCTCCTGCCATTGCCTAATTTG